>NC_081288.1:107435819-107735819 GCF_030490865.1 Poecile atricapillus | reverse complement strand
TTGGTAAGGGGACACTTGCCCATATCTAAAAACAAGATGCAGGGAGGTTCTTTAAAAATCAATGCTGCCACAATTCCAACTGAATTATGTACTTTCCCACAATGTGTGGTTGCTGTGGTTATGCCAGAGCCAGCACATCCATCAACAATAGCTGCAGTTATTTACAAGTATTCCTTGCTCAGCACTTCCTTCCCTGAAGGCCAAAGCAGCTCTGCAGAGCCCTGACGGGTTGTACGTGGCCTGGCCAACATTGTCCCATGTTCCTCAGAGCCAGTCCCAGCAGCATCACAGCTCTGACTGGCTAAGGTCCTAATTAGAGTGACTAATTTCAAGAATGTGAGTAATTCCATTGGAGGAGATTATTCTAAAGGAATGGGGGCAAGGGGAATATTTTAGGTTTAGATACAAGGACCCAATATTGATTATTTAACAGAGTACAAAACTTGGCAAGTTTGCAGATGATTAAAAACTGAGAGGAGTGCCTGATACCCCCAAGACCGTACTGCTCTTTAGAGGGTCCTGGACAGGCTGTGGAATTGGAAATCATGAAGTCCAGTAACAGGAAACACCAAGTTCTGCTCCCAGGCAGGAATAATCCCTTGCACAGGTCCACAAAGGGCCTGACTCACTGGGACACAGCTCTGCAGGGAAGGACCTCAAGGACCTGGTGGCCACCAAGCTGACCATGAGCCAGCACTGCACTCTTGTGGCAAAGGCACAGCAAGAACCACGGTGCCAGCAGGCTGCAGACTTTTCCACAGGGGCTGTTTCCATGGAACACTCAATGGGAACATTCCTCTGGCACTGTCTGCACAGCACCTGTGTACTCCCTGACACCAACACCTGGGAATACTCACAGCAGTGCTGTGACAGCAGGGCTGGTCACGCTGCCTGTCAGTCTTTCCCTGTCCTCTTGAAGAGAACACAAAGCTCTGCAACCTGCAGCTGCCCCAGGCTGCTGAACCCAGGGCAGAGCTGGGCTGATTCACCTACACACACCAGTCTGACACTGTTCTGTGCTTGGAGCAGGTGTTTGCACAGAAGCAGTGGGCTTTCCCTCCACACTTCACTTTAGTACTTCTCCCATCAACTCAAAAATACAATCACTGAACCAGGCAAATTAACACAGTGCATTGCCCTTTGTACTGCACTTAGAGAACAAATCATTATCATTGCTATAGCACTCTGAGGCAAGTAGGATTATGTTAATTGCCTAAATGAACATGCAAACGACTGGACTACCACAAGCAGCTGGCACCACAGGACAGAGGAGTTTGTGGATGGACAATTCAAAGCTCCATATAGAAAAACACTTGGAACAAATAATATTCACTGAAGAGGAGAGTATAAAATTGAATGCTATTAAAGAAGCTTAGCATCAGGAATGTTGTTAATATGCTGCCCAGTAGCACCTATTTGAACAAAACACAAGAAAGAGATTTAAGTAGTGTAACAAATTCACCATGAGAGGAAGGACATGGAAGCAAAGTTGTTTTCAGTAATGCAGACTGAGGAGACTGTTAGTGCAGTAAGCTGGAGCTCACCTTCTGCAATCTCATCAAGCAGAACAGTGACCTTCTTGTCTTCTAACAAACGGTCCTTCAAGAACTTCATGAAGATTCCATTGGCCAACCCCAACTGCTGGATTTCAAAAGCTTCTGCTCCTTGGCACCTGTGAGACCATCAGCATTGGACAAGGAAAAAAACCTGAAAAACCTGCATGATTAAGAATAAATTTCTATTGGGAATGGGGAAAGAAACCCTACAATTTGAAAACCAGATTGTGTCCCAGGCCAATCTGCTCTTTGTATTCCCTTGCAAGCAGCTGATGGAAGTCTTAAAATGTCTTAAAATGACATCACAGACTAGACCTGTTCATTGAACTGCTCATATGAGGAGCTTCAATATATTATAGATGACTTTAGTAAAGCTCCTGACTACTTCTATTCAGCAGCTTTTGCACTTGAAAAGCGACCAAGGTTACGGGCCCACAGCACAGTTCTGAAGAAGAACTGCTATACAATCTCAGTCATTTCTGTGGCACAGAAGAACTTCCTTACGTTGCGTATCCAAAAACAATGTTGGCCGTAACCTTCAGAGCATCCAAGATAAGAACTGTGTCATCATATTCATTTCTGTAATAAATGGAAACACAAGAAAATAAAATAATAATTTTAGAACTAATAATGGCAACAAATTCAAAATATGAGGAAGTGCAGAGTTCAGAACCAGTAATTTGTTTCACTCCTACTGGAAGTCTGGAATGAATCCTGACTGCTCAAACACAAAGTCAGCACCATCAGCACTCTGCCTGAGGGCAGTGTAAAGACAGAGGCACCATGCTTTACCCAGAGAAGGGCATGCTGTAGTAACCAGTAGAGTTTGGCTGCAATCTCTCCAAAACACAATTCTAATATCCACCCATACTAGGTTATTTCAAAAATGGTGTGGTTTTTTTCTTAATTTTTCTTTTCCCCACCAAACATGGTGGCATTAGTATGAGGCTTACATTGAAGGATTTTCTATTTGGACAGCAGATTGCGAAGCTGAATTGGGTCATGGGCATTTCATTCGCAGAGAAGTTTAGAGGCTCCACAGTTACTAAAGCACCAGCAATTTTCTGTTATGAAACATTCCTCAGAGACCAACTGCCAGAAGTGCTGACTGAAGAGCTGATTTCAATTACAAGTTTAATTGATCATAATAGTTTCTCAACATGGAAAGAACATAGTACTTTGTGTAGAAAAATCCCATAAATCAGTTGGTTTTTAACCTCTAAATAAAGCTACAACATCCTCAGTACAGAAGCAAAATCCATGGCTCTCAAGAGTTCTAAAATAAGCACTTCAATTGAGCCCTTCTGCTAGGTTAATGTGCCTTTGATCACAGGGATTCTCCTTCCTCCCTGTAATGAAGATGGATAATGATCCCAGGGGAAAGGGTCCTGTTTCTTCTTTCAGATGCCCAATTTCACTTTTATCTGAGTCTGTTTATAACATTTAGAAAAACAACAGCAAAAAAGAAATAAATGTCATTGAAATCAGGAGGCAGGTTATGTACCCATGAGGACAAAGCCTAACCACCAGGTTCACATCCCTATCCAAGGCCACAGGCAGAAGTCTGTGGGTGAAATCTTACTGATGCTAAAGCACTCAGGTGCAGGCTATGAATTCTCAGAACCATGAACTTTGCAGTACAGTGAATTCTCAGCCTAAAGACTTCTGATCAGCAGGAAGCACAGCTTTCTGTGAAGATCCCAAAGAGCTGAGGACAGCTCTCACCATGTAGGAATGCAGGAGATACCTTTTGCGACACATATCCAGCAGGAACACGTTGAGTCCCGTCTGCTTCTCCTGCATCAGCCACAGGATGTTCTGCACGCACAGGCAGTTTGCTGAGCAGTAGGGATTCGGAGCATCAACAGGAACCATGAAACTGTTCCCATAGTTTTCATAGCCATGACCAGCATAGTATAACAAACCTGAGTTCAAAACAGGTGTGACAGTGAGCAGTGCATCAGAGACTTCTGTCCATTTCAGTGGGTCAAAACTGTCATGCACAGTGCTGACTGTGGGCCAGGGAGCTCACTGAAGCCACTCCAAGCTACATTAACATCAATACACTAACACAGTAAATTAAAAGAAGCACAAAAATCACACATGCAATAGAATCAGTTAGACATTTCCATAAACACATTAAGTTAAATACTCTTAAAATGCTCTAAGTAGCTGTGACCTCTAAAGGAGTCTGTTACGTGTGATGTGTAACTCACAGATAGGAACAAGGAAATGTGCCAACTGTAAAACATCTTCTCCACATGTGCGATTACAAAGCTCTGAGCAGCAGTAAGTCTGCAGTTTATAGACAAAAAAGATAAAAAGCTGAAGAGCTTGGTAGGACTCCAGAGCACATCCCCATTACTAAACTACCAACAGCTCATGTTCAGTTGATTGCAGCTGTATCTCCTAGTTACAGACTCATGACTCTTCTGGGTCTACTAAACAAACAAACTCTTTGCATGCTTACCTAGCCAGAAATTATTATCCTGCCATCATGTCCCTCATGTGTCACTACAAAACAGTCTACAACATTTTAACATTTAGAATCTTCAATAAAACATGCAATACTTTTGTAGAAAAAAACCAACCTGATCAGGGAATTAAAGAAAGTTTTTCTCAACCCTAAGAAAGGGAATTGCAAGCTAGAACCTAGATTTTTCTTCTATGAATAAAAATGTCCAATATTAAAGTCATATAAATTTACATGACTATTAGATGCTTTTAGAATCCATAATCTCTACTGCCATAAAATGCAGCTACCAGAGGCTTGTACGATTTAATTGAATTTTCCTATTGCCTATTCCCAGGCTGGTTTTCCTTAATGATGAGAATTTAATATTTTAAAAAGAATTTTTATTTATCTAGTCAAAGCAGTCTATGGGTCAGATCTGCAATTAGAATATAGTGCTTAGCTGAATAAAAGTCAACAGAAATCTGACAATTTATGCTGGCTGGAGATACGATATTTTTATGTTGTTATTCTTACTAGAATTTGCTGAGAAATTTAAGTCACTACAACACTGGCACATTCACAGAAAACCCAAAATAAGCCTCACCCTAACAAACTAAGATGATCTACTGTTAAATTAGCTTGTGGAGGTGGCCATGCTAGATGTTTGCGCCTTTTCCCTACATACAGCTACAAGATATGAATATATGAAGGATACCTGAACCTGGAGAGTTTCAAGAAAGCTAAAAATGGTATGAAGTGCAACTGCATGACCTTGTGTCAGGCCCTAAGTTAAAAGGAAAGTCTCAATGTGATTTCCAGATTTTGGATCTGGACCTAAATCAGGGTTGACATTCTATGTATCTGAGCATATACTCTGTAAGTAATTGGACTGACTGACTACATTCCTTTTCTGTCCTTGGCAGATGACTGTGCTGTGTGCCAAGTACCTGCAAAAGTTAATATGCTGAGCTCAAGATCAGAAATAAATCTGCACATACCTGGGGTAAGTGGAGTAAACATGTTTGGAGGGCCTCAACGGAGACTCACACACAACAATTTTAAGTAGGCTCAAGTTCCTCAGAGACGTCAGCATTTAAGTGATATCCGCCTCCCTCCCTCAGTCCCTCTCATTTAAAAAGAAAGCAGCCTAATTATTTTTAGCCTTTCAAGCACATGGGTCTATGCTTTTACCCTGTGTGGAATACAGTGTTAATTGCAACCTACATTTAGAACAGCACAGACTAAGACAGCAGAGGAGACAATCATCATCACTTTGTTTACTACTCCTGCTCTTAAGGACCACCATCTGAAATGCCACTTTCCTGGCAGTAAGCCAGAATTACACAACCTAGTGCCATCAGGTTTATATGTAGCAGGGACTAAACAGCAGTAGTCACTATGCCTCTTCTATTTGAAGCTATGCCCACTAGAAAAGGCAATAAATCATTACCTTCTTGTGCACTGACAGCATCTTTTATAGGCTTTAAGCCATTAATAGCCACTATGCAAAAAGTACAAAGTGATCATTTAAACTGAAGTAGTTATTGCCAAACACCACTAAAAAACTGTTCTGCTTACCTTTTATATGAACTGGCTGGAAAAGTACAATTGCAAAAATATGCCATGTAAGAGCTTTCATATGGTGCTGCTGAGAAATTCATTAAAGCCTTTCAGTACTTTATTTGCTACATTCATGTCCACAACTACAGAGAAAAATTGAGAAGGTGCAAAAATCTCAAAGCTCACCCAAACAGATAAGCCCATCTATTTCCCAGGCAATAATAAAAGCAAACTGCTCTCAAAAGCCTCATGTTCCTGCCAGACTGAGGCTTCGTGTCAGGCAGGTTTTGGCTCAGATATAAATGCCCAAATGTCAGAGCAGGCAGTTTTGCACAGACTGAGCATCAGGTAACACACCCGTAAAAAAAGTCATGCAAAGAAATAAGCTGACCTTGTGTTCCAAAAAGGGATCAAATAATCTTTTCTCAAATGGACTTTTACTACAGGAAATCTGCAATTTATTAAATAGGGACGTGGGAAAACTTTTTGCTCTCTGTCCTAAAAAGTTTCTGGAGTTTTCTATACAATTTTAGTAAAATGACAAAATAGTGGCAGTCAGTGGAAAATGTATGAACTTTTCTTACACTCCAAACCAGATCACTCTTGGCCTTTGCCATGCAACGCTTTTGCTCACTGCAGCAATTCCATCATGCTCTCCCCCACTTCTGTC
The DNA here is from genome assembly GCF_030490865.1 of Poecile atricapillus. Taxonomy (NCBI): domain Eukaryota; kingdom Metazoa; phylum Chordata; class Aves; order Passeriformes; family Paridae; genus Poecile; species Poecile atricapillus. Next base: position 107,729,578 of record NC_081288.1, on the reverse strand, counting down.
TTGTGCTTTGTCTCCCAAAATCAAATCTAGGCAAGCAAAGTACTATCAGTACTATCAAACAAAATAAAAGCCTGCACTGCAGTTTTAGGAGTGGTTGAGGAATCAAGTTCAATCATTTGATCTGTTCTAAAAGTAAAGGAAAAATAACATTTTAACCAAAGTCAGAGGATATGCTGGTGGGTGCCTTTAATTTATTCTTCCCATTCTACATACATCATATTTACCCTGAAGTTTGTTTAGCAGAGACAAATACCAGATGTTCTCTGCTTGATACATACAAAACTGACCTACTTCAGAAGGGATTTTACATGTCCTTACCATAAACTCCTTTGTCCAGGAGAAGTAAAAATTCATCCACTGCATTTCGCATCTCAGACTCAGTAAGATCCAGCAAAGAAACAACTTTGAAATCCAGCTGCCTTAGCAAACTGGTCAATTCATAGACATCTACCATTGGAGCCTTGAGCTGGGGATGATTCCAGTAGCTCATGTTTCCTATTAACAGAGCCACCTTGTCTGTGGCTGCCAGGACACAGAGGAAAAAAAAAAAAAGTCACATTTATATATTTATATATTATGGATTCAACACCTTCACATTTAAGGTTTTCCAAAGTGAAAAAAACTATCCAATCTCACTTCAGGCACAATATTTTATGTGATTTTACAAGTCATCCCACATCAACAACACAGCTCAACTCTCTTTTCAGCCTGAAGAAGAAAACTTACCTAATGAGAGAGGAGCACTTACACTCCCTCTCACAATGATAAACCTGAAAGAGCCATAAAATTCTGACAGAGGCCAACAACCTTTCCATCTCATTTAGTATCAACAGGACATGCCTGACCACTCAAATCTACACAGCAAATTTAAGAATGTGATTAAAAAACCTAGCAACAATTCTTCGTATCACATGTGCTATCCATCTCTTTATGAGCTTCAGCTCAGCATCAAAGCATCCACATGATGGAACAGGGAGAGCTGAGCTTGCAATGACAGCATTTCCTCAGCAGACAGGGCAGCAATCCTTTCTATCACATTATCCCAATACCACTGCCTCCAAGTGTTCAAAGGAATGGAGTGACACACTGGCTAAGGCCTGGCCACAGGAATCTGAAGCAGTGAACTGAAACAGATGAGAAGGTGCAGATGCTTCACAGGGTCACTAAAAATACTGGTGCCCTCAGCACAGTTTACTCCTAAAAGGGCAAGCAAGCTTTCTAAAAGGAATACACAAATACCCACAGATCTCCCTCCCTGGAGCTCGCTATTTTCCCTGCAGGTCTTGCACTGGCAGTGTCAGTAGTAGCAATACTCAGAAGCAGCAGAATTTGCTTCCTAGATGTCAAATACGTACAGTCATTTCAGTACAAAGCTACTTACCCACAGGTCTATGACTTGATTCTTCTTGTGGGTCTGCTTGAAACAGAAGAAAAGAACAGTGTGTCAGTGACTACAGAAAATGAACTGCATCTTCCCCACAGCCATAGTCTAGTGGCACTGCTTTGTCTAACACTTTGATAATTTAATGCAAGAAAAAGCATTTTTGTTTTGGTGGGGTTTGGGGGTGTTTTGTTGATATTGTTGTTTTTGTTTAGATGATTTCCTTCACCCTCTTCCAGCAAACAACCTGACAGGATGTGAATAGCTAGTTCTACAGATTAAGAAAGAATAGATGCTAAATCTTACAAATGGCACACTGGCACTTTCAGTGACAACAGAACAGTTCATCCTCTCCAAACAAAATGCAGACATGCAAGGTGGGGGATGCTTAGCAGGGATTCCAATCTGGATGCGAAAATGATTTTATTTTGTTTCACACTATATCAGGAACGGCAAGGTATTAACGACACAAACTCTCTTGTGAGTTGAACAGGAGAGCAAGGTTTATTACCCCAGATCTTCTTTTATAGACAAAGTACGCAAAGGTCCAGAAAGGTAAAACCCTTATTGGTCAGTGAACTAACACATCACCATCGTTGGTCAGTGGGGTACACCACCCCTCAACCTTCTCTTGCAAGAAAACAAGAAACTGACAAACAACACCTGCAAGGCTGTCTTGTGTCTCTAAGGATTATTTTGATTCCTCCTTATGATTTCCCAGGCAACTTTCTTAGGCTAGTCTGAGAAAGTTATGCGACTTGCTTTTCTACAGACACTGTGCTCCCTGCTTGCATTTAGCATCCACATTTTGTATTTCACAGAGGGGTGGCAGAGCCAATGCTGTGCCAAGAGAAACAGTAAGCAGTGTGCCAAAGTGGTCACCTGGATAACATGACACAGTATGACAGAGAAGCCCTTCAGTGATTGAAACAGGCTGGGCAAACATAAACGTATTTGATATCTAACCCAGGAAACTATCTTTGGGAGTTGAGGTTTTATGAAAACTGTATGAGGGATAATCCCCTCTAGGGCAACACTATGGATGTACGTTTCCACAATAAACACGTAACAGGCTTCATATCACACTGGCTGACTGCAACATGACCGTAAGAAATATGCCGTTCAACATACGAGTGATAGCCAGATACCTCACATCTTTTTCACCTTAATTATCAGAGAAAGCAGCAATGTGCTAAAACTCAGAGTCCCAAGAAACCACAGATAAGAAAGATTAACTTGCTTTGTATCTGTTCAAGTACATGTGCAGCCTTAGATGAAACAGCACTCCCATGATTCTCTATAGGCTTCAAGTTAAATCTCTTGGAAGAAGAAAGCTGTGCTGCTCTTAAGGTGATACCAGCTCCTATTCAATCCTAAGTTACAGATACATCCAAATACTGTAAAGTTCATATTGCAACCCAGCAAGCCTTCAGTGACTAGTTAAAATTCACAAAGTGAAAATGCAAAATTAAAGTTTTTCAAAACTTATCACTTACCTGATTCCTGAAGATCACTTAAATCTTCTGTGAAGAAAAACACCAATAAAATAATAGTTTAAACAAAAAGCAGAAACCCTTTTATTAGTAAAAATGTGTCATGCCATTATTAAACAAAGCTGAACATAGGAAATAAACTACCTTTCTAAAATACTTTTGGCTTTGCATTTCTGCAAATCAAACCTTATGTGTTTATTCCACATAGAGAAGAGAAAATCCTATAGCAATACATTAAGCTGTGCTAGACACAGCATTGCAGTACAGTAGATGTAAAAACAAACGGGGGGACAATTATGACACTTCAATCTCACAGGCATGCAAGTAGGTTGAAGAAAAAAGGAACAAGGTACCAGAATCATCCCACTGGAGAACAGATGTTTGAAGGGCTGCTGAAAAAGCAACATCCTGAGCGAAAGATCTGATTTTGGGAAGCCATGTATGTTCAGAAAGACTTCAGACACAATTTTCAAACATTCTAAGCTACCAGGGGTTTTGCCTCTTTATTCTGAGAACACTGGAAAGCAGGGAAAAGAACTAACATCTCTGAAGCACCAGTGCTCTCCTGGAGCATTGTGCACCGCTGTGCACAATCCCCTGTGCTGTGAATATTGCAGAGTGAGATACTCAGTAGTAAAGGGACGGTACCAACATTAAAGGTCACAATACACTTCTTCCTCCCTGTTGCAACAATGCAAAGGAGAACAGAAAACATCCTAAGGAAGTTGCTAGAAACACTTCTGCAGACATGGTGCTGACATTGGAACTAGCTCTAGCCAGCTCTCTAAGATCACCCAGGCTCCTGAACATCTCAGGATTTTCTGATTTTCTTGCTAGGATGTTGCCTCCTGAGCCCCACCAAAGAAATCTCAACATCTTTATATTCATTTGAATACCACAAAAGAAGAAAATAGCCTGTTTTTTCTCCTGTGTGAACTAGATCATGATGTCCAGGCAAAGAAGAGAGAAGCACATGCAGAAGGACTGTTGCATCATCCATCAGTGCTCCATCAGTGTTTTAAACCCAAGCTCTCAACCCACACATGCCTTTCAGCAACACACTCAACAACCTATCATCCCCATCACTGATTTTTAAAACTGATTCACAACTAGAGGTTTACATTACCTTCTGTGCACTCCACTGCCACAGCTCTCCTTCCTTGTGTTGTAAGGAGGGGGAAAAAATTGGAAGATGAGCTCTAGTTATGAGTTAGCACACAAGGTGGAAGACACAGGGCACTGTCAAGCTGTTCTGCAATCTGGCTCACTTTACAGCAGTGTAAATCTGCACTGGCCATAACACCGGAAAGTAATGACTCCTGAAACTCAGGAGTAGTAAACTAGGGTGTTTCATAGGTTAGGAAATTACACAATACTATTGCCAGATACATCTGAAAGCTATACAAACAGACCTGCTCCTCTTCAGTTCACTGCAAATACACATGCACTGAAACATGTTCATTCATTCTACCTGAAATGAACAATCTCACCTCTCCTGATTGCTGAAGGACTCCAGGTAACAGAGTTCATGTCCCCAGCAAGGGTTAAAATGGTTTTTAGTTGTCAAAAAGCATAAATCAGCTTGCAATCTGCTAACAAGCCACATACATGCTGGCAGGGCCAGAAAGGGATAGCACTTCTACGCCGTAAAAACCCAAAGGTATAAAATTCCATTTGCTGGACACAAGCACTGGTGTTTTAACAAACGGATACACTGAAAATATAGAATGCATGTGCTTGGCTTACTACTGAAAGCTTCAAAAATAAATTTTAGTCACGTGGAAGAAATGGACAAAGGAGCTGATCTGTATGATATAGAAAAACTCCTTACCTATAATGACTTCTACTTTCTTGCTGTCTTCATCCTCTCGGTCATTGAATACATGACACCAGTATGTTCCTTGATGTCCCACATCCACGTAAGTTACCTATGCAAGCATCATCACAATCACCCCAACAGGCCTTCAAAAAATACCTGCATCAGGTATTTAATACTTGAATCCAAGCCCCACAGGCAAGAAAGAGTAAAGAAACTAAAAACAGCACTTCACACAAGCACTTCTTCAGAAATTATCAAGGTTCTGGAGAAATCATTTTCTTCACAGGAACTTTCCGGGGTAAGCTCAAGGTAGTTAACATTAGCTCCCAAGTGTGGCCTATTACAGTAACTTACTGTGTAGACATTTTTGCTCCCATTTGCCAAAGGAAATCCATTTCTGAACCACTGGTAATGAGGAATTGGGTTTCCAACAGCTCCACATTCTAGGACCAAAGCATCCCCCACTGTCAGGTTTTGTGGCTGAGGCTGATTACAAATGCACAACTTGTTTTCAGGCAAACCCATTAAGTGCCCTTAAAAAATGAAAAGTAAGTAACAAGAAAAGGAAGCGTGAGACAACATAAGCACAGCAACAGGGACCCAAGTGCCTTGAGGAAGCAGGAAGGCACTTTCAGAAGGCATTTTTGCCACTCACCATGAGACGTATTCTGAAGCTCACAAACTTCAAGGCGTGCCCACCGACTGAACATGAAAGAAGATTCACTGTTCACTCGACAGATGTAAAAGCCAGAATCCTTTACGCTCACTGGACTCAAAACCAGCTCTGGAGAATTACCATGGGGAACCTGCATCACAGGTGAACCAAAAATACTTCAATTTCGATTGGTTTAATCTAAACCAGGACCAAGCATTATAATTTTTATTTCCAAGTCCATAACACCATCCTCAACTCCTTCACTTACTCAAAACTTACTGGTAGGCTGAGACAACTGAACTTACAGCTTCCTTTCTGCCCCATTCCACATTCACAGTCCCCAGGAATGAAGTGGTGTGAATATAAGGAATCACCGTTTTGTTTTAGCATGTTTGTAGGATCATTATCCAGCATTTCTAATTTTGGTTTTCTGAGTATTTACATCAATCTTCTCTCATTGTGAATAAGAGCCTCAAAAAAAGGATGATCCAAAATCATTATGTTATTCTCACTATTTAAAAAGCCTGCATGCTCTATGAACTCTTACCTCTTTTTCCTGCTTGAACCACTGGTAGTGCACAAATGGGTGTCCCATTGCCCAGCAGCATAACTTGACAACCTGACCGGAGAGCACTGCTTGAGAGTCTGGCTGGACAACAATCTTTATACCTTTAAGACAGAATTTACACATAGTTATTAAGAATTTACACAAAGTTATTAAGAAATACAAGTTTGTAATTTATATTTTCATTTAAATTGCCCTTGAAGCAAAGAACATTTCTGTCATTAAATACACTTGAAAATAATTTGTTTGTACTGTGTATACACACAGTTCCAATTAGTTATATATTTTAAGACATTCAAAATTGTCTTCCACTACACAAAATCCATGCTCAAACGAGTAGTACTCGATGGAGCTCATAAAAGATTCAAAGTAAATAATTCAGATATTTTAATTTTAAAGGAAATAATATGTCTCATGGTATCACAGGTCCCTTTTTGGAAAGATATTCCCAGTTTTAAGTGTTTTCTCACTCCCAACAATTTCTTTGAGCTGTTTGGATTAAGGCTCAGCCCTGAGGGAGTCAAAGCAGTCAGAGTTTAAGTCCAATAGAGTGCTTTCCTGCTATTTCTTATGCATTCTTATGAGCTGAATCCTTGGTTTCAGCTTTATGCCTCTGACTCCTGCAGAACACAGGGCGGGGGTTTCTGGAAGGTAAAATTTTCCACTTCAAATCTTAACTGCCAGAAGAGCAACTCTGACACCACCCTGATATGATGCATTTATTTTCTTAACCTAAACCATTCCAGATTTTGTTACAGGGTGGTCTCAAAACCAGATCCACTGGTATAGTCAAGGTCATCAGAAGAAGGAGGAGAAGTCAACTGCAGAACAGAAAGTTTAAAAATCATTATTCGAAGCATTCTTTGCTCTGGATGGTACAACTAGACCAGAACATGGAGACAAAAGCCTGAAATAGAGAGCACATGGCATTTGAAAATCACATAACCTTGCCTGGCAGGACGGTGGGTTCTATCAGCTGTCTCCACACACAGGATTACTCGGAAGGAGTGGAACACACCAGCAGCTACTCTAAAAAGAGCTGCAGCACTTTGAAATTCCCTGCCCTCCTTACTCCAAAATCACTTCCTTCTACACCTAGCACTGGAGATCACTAACTCAGTTCCTTATTTAACACCACCTCTGCTGCATTCTGCAGTTAAACTGTGTTAAGTAGTTTTTGAGCATCACAGTCCTCTAACATTAACCAATACAAAAAGTAATTATATTATTTCAATTTAAAGGACAGAATAATTAAGACTTGTTAAAAACTTCTACTTTTTGTTTTTAATTTCTCCCAATTTGCATCACAAACAGCTCTTAAGAACGTAGATTAGAAAAATTCACTAGAAGATAAGCATTTTGCATTTGTCAGAGGCATTCCAAACAAGTTCTAAGAAATCTGATCCATACTTCACAGTTTCATTTCTTTTCCTAGTTTTTTTTTCAGCACTACAGTCGCTTCCTGTATATACCATGGAATTTAATGGCTCAAAAAGGAAAACGTTCCAGCTCAGTTTTGTGATTGATTACAAAGACATATAAATATTTCTTCCGTTTTCCCTGGAAAATGCAGAGCATAAGTGTTACCTTTGAAGATGGCAAAGTGGCATCTGTGCTTACCAGACTTTGAAACACACCATGCAAATTCAGTATTTGTAATCTTACCTATAATCTAATTGTTAGATCGTTAGCTGACAACACTGGGAAACGCTTTCACTTGATGGAAGAGTGAAAAGCATTGCTACAATACACTTGAAAAATCCCAACATTGTCCTAACTGGTTCTCAGCCCATGGCTTCTTTTCACACACTGTCCAAAGAAGAGGACAGCTTTCAGCATGGCAAGGAGCCTGCAGGTCTCATTTCCACTTCCCATTCAAAGAGAAGCTTTTATCATTTCCCAGGAGGCTGCATTTCACCCTGTCCTGAAGAAGAAGGACCTAAGAGAGGGTTCTGGTTTTGTACTACAGCAAATAGCACTTGCTATTACATGGTCCTACTTGTGTATCTCCTTGTGCTGCCCCACTTCCTAGACTTTGTGAACAACCACACTGAATCACAGAATATGCTGATCTTCAAGGGATCCACAAGGATCATCAAGTCCATGTGTTAGCAGAAAATAATCTAGTTCTCTCCTAAATTAGTTTATCTGCCCAGTGAGCAAGCTGGACTGAATCCTGCATGTACCAGAATTGCCTTAACTGGACCCTTCCCCTTCACTTGGGGTAAGTTACTGGCACCTCCAGACCCAGGTGCTGGCAGCACCTGTCTGTCCATCTCAGGTCCATAAGCATCACCCAGAGACACCAAACCCCAGTCAGCAGACAGAATGACAACACCCAGCACACCCATGCAGCCAAGTCTAAGTCTGCTACAACACTGTGTGAAGGCTTGGCTTACTTTTAACCTCAGAATCAGATGAGCCAATTACCTTGGTAATCATCTGGATCCCAACTACCAGAATTCAAGCACTAAAGATGTTTTTAGTTCCTGTAGAGTGTTACATTGAGTGTTTCCAGTCTGAAAACCAGGGCTGTAGTGAAAGCACAGCCCAGAACTGACCTGAATGTCTGAGACACTGGAGGGCCTCTGTGTGCTCCAGGGCCTGCAAGGACTCTGCCAGCTCCACCACAGTGCAGCCTCGATCCCCCAGCAGCTTCAGGAGACTCCAGCTGGGACTGCCTTCTGGCTCCAGCACCTGGAGGGAACACTGCTCCAAATCCAGAGGGCTATGGAATAATGGGAGAAAGATATGGCATAGACCTTCTTAATACTTCTTTCTCAGAAAAGACCTGGGTTAACAATCACTTGTAGATAAATAAAAATATTTTTAACAATAGATATGGGAAATTCCTGGCTGATTTGGACATATCTGCACCATTTCCTTCAAGTTTCAGGAGATTAGAGGTTACTCAGTGACACCTCCACAAACAGAAACTGGTATTAGTGAGCTGGATGGTACAAGAGATGCATATATCTCACAATTCTCAGCAAATGCATTAGGAAACCTATTTTTCACTTTTAAAGTCTCAGCAGAAAAAGTAGTACAGCACCTTTCATTTCCATGAGCCTAATTCAGAAGCTGTAGAGGATGAGTCAGACTCTTAACTTCAAAGTACAGGAAGACTGATTTTAAAGGTGTAAACAAGTGACTGCTGGAGCCCAGCATAACACACCGACTGTGCAGCGTAGTTAATTGCGTCTGACCTTTAGAGTTTCAATTTCAGTGTTGTCATCACGCACTTTCAATCACAGCGGATTCAGTCAACACAAATAAGGAAATAACGACAGCTGTCTAAAGGAAATACATATTCCCACTAAAAAGATTCATCAACGTTTCTTTCATTAAATCACAGTGCCACGCAAGCCTGGGGGCGAGATACCTTCAGTATGTGGTGATACCTTCACTTATCAAGTGGACTTTCAGTGTTTTACGGGATTACAGAGAGAGAGATAAACCCCCGCCGCTGCCCGCGCCGCCGCGCTCACCTCAGCCGCACCGTGCCGCGGCTCCCCGCTCGCTGCGCCAGCTCCCGCCAGCCCTTGCCGGGCGCCGCGCGGTCCAGCAGCTCGCTGAGCCTGCGGAGCAGCGGCCCGGCCAGGCGGCTGAGGGGCAGCGACCCCGCCGCGCCGCGCTCCATCGCTGCCGCCGGGGCGGTGCTGCCGCCCGGAAGGAAGCGCCGCGCGGAGAGCGCGGGGCAGCGCGGGACGGGGCGGCCGGGCGGGGTCCGGCTGAGGGGAGTGTGGGTACGGCGCCCTGAGGGCACCGCGGCCACGGCGCCCTGAGGGGAGCGCGGACACCACGCCCTGAGGGCATCGCGCCCTGAGGGCATCGCGGGCACCGCGGGCACCGCAGCCACAGCGCCCTGAGGGCATTGCGCCCTGAGGGTATCGCGCCCTGACGGCATCGCGCCCTGAGGGGAGCGCGGACACCGCAGCCACAGCGCCCTGAGGGCATTGCGCCCTGAGGGTATCGCGCCCTGACGGCATCGCGCCCTGAGGGGAGCGCGGGCACCGCGGCCACAGCGCCCTGAGGGCTTCGCGCCCTGAGGGGAGCGCGCCGTGGCGTCCCCTCGGCCGACCCTAGCGACACCGTGAGGGAGCAGACCGGGTGTGGTTGTACCCGTGTTGAAATGGGAGTGTTGTGCATTCGTCCGCGGAGGCGAGACCTCCTGCAGCATCCATAGCTGGCGCTGAGAAGGCCGAACGTGTCTTTAGAACCGGGGCTGGGACGTAAACCAGGTAAAGCCCACAGGACACTGAGGGCAGGGGTCTCGTTTTGGAGAGAAACAGCTTTATCCAAGTGCAACCAGCACGACCATGGACTCTCCTCTTTGACACAACTTTCCTCAGCCTGCTGCCATCTCCAAGCGTGCAGCATAAGGATCAGACACCTTTCGTCCTTTAGCGTGGGAGAGGAGGGGCTGCTCGGGAAGAGCCTCCCAAAGAGATGTTTCCGTGAGTGATTGTCATCCCTGCAAATGCACAGATGATCTGAAGCGAATTCTTACCTCTCTGGTACTGCAATTTGCTCAAAGTGGACTGAAATTGCCTAAGAAAGTAATTTTACTAACATTTTTAATCAGTGATCAGGCATTCAGGTTGCTCAGAGGTGGTAGATGCCTCATCCCTAGAAGTGTTCAAGATCAGCTCAGGCAGGGCTTGGAGCAACTTGGTCTGGTGGAAGGTGTCCCTGCCCATGTTAGTGTTGGACTATATGACCCTTAGAGGTCCCTTACAACCCAAACTGTTCCGATTTGAATGTGGCTGTCCCTCATTTCTTTGGGGGTTATTTTGACTATTGGGCTCTTATATAAAAGATAGATATCTTTATTGCTGTTTCTGAATGAGAGTGGTTGGAGGTGCTATATTTATTGCTGAACATCCCAATTTCCTATCTGTCTAGATAACACTGGGAGCAAGAAGTATTTAGCACAGTAGTGTCTCATAACCAGTTTTAGCTGCACGTCCTGCAAAGTGCTTAAGAAAAAAACTTGGCACAAAAGTTGCTTTTCAGCCTCTTCCAGATCCGTTGAGCCCAGGGCAGTTTGTTGAATTCATTCCAGTTTGTCCTGTGTGAGATTTGTCTCCTTGGGTATCAAAAGTGGAAATACTTTCTTACTTCAGGATTCACTTATTTGCTTTTGAGGGATGAGAATCATTAGGTGACTTTCTCTGTAGAGATTATGAAAAGTCCGCTGTCCACCTTTGATTTCTCCAGCCTGCTTGTTAGGCATAGTGAATTTTTTCATGCTCAGCAGAACTTTTGTGTGTTTAACTTCCAGCAAGTAAAAAAGTCCTAATGTGCCTAGGAGAGCAGTTAGGCACGTGCTTCAAAAAACAACCCGGTGCTTTGTTATGAAAAGCTAAGGCCAACACTTCCTCTGTCTCAAGGCCACTAGGAAATTCCTATGGACTTCTATGGAAGTAGGATGTGCCCTCTCCTCACTGCCAACTCCCTGTCTGGCAGAGGTTTTCCCAGGAAGGGCCATCTGCTGCGTGTAATGAAATCGTCTCTCTTAAAAGTCAGACTGTTCAGTGATGAGACTCCCTGTCCCGAGGTCACACTCCAAAACACCACCGAAGCCATCGGCTGGCTTGTAGCTCCCAACAGCAAGCATAAACTCAGCCTCCTTTGTCTCCAGCAGGGAGGACCAGCCCAGCACCAGCCTATCCCAGAACGTCCACAAAGAGCTCGAGGGTGAGTGGGGGGGTTGGGGTGTTTGGACTTTGAAAATTACGTGTCTGCCTTTTTCTCCTGTGGGCAAATAGAATGTGTATCGTAAAAGACAAATAAAGGAGGAAGAGCAAGTTTTTTTATTATCAATGCACTACATGGGGAAATTTATATTGCTATTGACCAGGAAATGGGATTTGTTATTTCCTTCTGCTAAAGAAGAGCCATTTTTGTTTATCCTGATAGATTTGGGGTTTTTAAATCATGTTGTATTTAGAATTCTGCTCACAGTTTCTGAAACTACACCCTGGTACTATTTCCACCAAGTCTCAATAAGACAAAATTGCAAAAATTGTATGAAAGCAAGCTTCCTTCTCTAAAAAGTGTGTAAGTGATACCAGGCATCCTGAAAAACACATTTATTCATTCTAAATATTTATTGCATGGTCTAATACTCATTAGGTAAAAAGTTCATCCATTCTTGAGAAAAAAATTTGGTCACTTGGTAGTAATAGATGATTCCCAGGCTTCATGAATTGCTCAGTCTGACAGGGTCAGATGCTTGACAGGTGTTAAAAATAGATTAAGACCGATCAGTGTTAAGAGTTGTGCTGGGATTGCTTATTTTAATTGCTCTATATTAAGGTGTTTGTTTGACATGTGCTGAGCCAGTCATTTATTGTTCCATTTAGTTGATGAGTTATGGCTGAGGTGTTTTTATACTGTGGTGCTGTTTACAGTGGGTTCTGCACTAATCCAAATGTTGTCAAAGAGACTTGGATATTGGCAATTGAAGAACTGCAATATATCACAGAATTTTTGGCAAGGGCATATTTTCCAGTCATCTGCGTTTTGAACAGCCACAGCTTCACTGATTTTTATTACCTAGACCTCGTTAATCCAATAGATAGTGTGATAACTAGTTTAGATAATACAGTGTTTCTGTAGTTTGGTTTCTGACACTGTGCACTCTTTGACAAGTATGCTGCTTGAGGTGTTCCCTTTGGTTGTGGTATCTCAAAGGACTTTGAGAAGAATAATGTGGTTTTAGTTCTTGTTTGTATTTGAGACAGAACTGAACCAGGCAGAACTCCTGTGAGGTGAAGAAAACGTAGCAAATGCGTCATGTAAATCTGTGCACATGTGGGTTCTCGTTACCACCCCATCAAACGTTTCACTCATAGTAGGCTCACTGCTGTATAAACCCTTAGTAAAGCCCTGTGGTGAGTAGAGTTCACAGTTACAGTGAATTCTGGAATTCTGCTTTCTGTTCTCTTGGAGGTAGTAACTTTTACAAGGTAACAGTTTAAGAATGTAACCATGATCACAACACATTCGGAAAGTGTTTTTATGGTGTTCTGAGTCAGAAAACTTGTATAGACCAGGAATGGTGGAGCAGAAATTTCACGTGGAACTAGATTCCATTACTTCTTACGGATGAACTGAGCTTAAAAGATTCACAATGTCAGTGTTGGTGAAACTTTTAACCGAAAACCTTTGAAATCTTTGATTTCTATTAAGGGAAAAGTTTAAACAGAGAATATCAGGAAAAGCATTTAAACATAGCAAAACATTCATGGCAACCTTTTTGGAAAGATAAAGTTATATGTTTCAGATCATAAATATATTGTATGTATTTCCATACAGGGCATATAATACTTCATTTAATAAATGTAAATAGGTGTGTAATGTCTGTGTTAATTGTATAACTGAAAAGTCTTATGTTTTGTTTTACTTTTGGAAGAAGAAAAATGTTAAATTTCAAAAGATCACTGTTGAGAGGCATGAAGACTAAAAAAATGTGTAGATTTCCAGACACAAAACAGTCGGCAGGGTGGGAAGGGGGATTGGATACAATTATAGCTGTTGACTTCTTAGAGGAGCTAAACAAAACATATGCAGAGTTCTCTAGGAAAGGTAAGACATATTTGAGAAATATTCCAGGGAGAATGGCAAGGGAATTAGTGTTAACCTTGGAGCATAGCAGCATTTAAGCAGGACACTCAGATTTCATAGGTGACAGGTTTTGTGTTATACATATGGTGCTGTAGTTGGTCAGTTTTGGGATCCTGTGATATATTACTACTATTATCTACTTATGTTTTATTGTTCTACTTTTGCTGCTTTCTGTTCTTTTAATCAATATATCTTACATCCTGCTCTTCATATCAGCAAGCTTTCTGGTTTGATCTATGTAATATATGACCATTTCTGTTCACCATCACAAGTTCTGTGGTTATTGGTTGCTTGGTATGGAGATATTTTGTGTTCATCTTAAATGAAGTCTAATTACATTGACCAGCTTTCTTTGTGGTTTAGCTATCTGCCAGCAAAACATCTCTTAAGGGGATGTGTGGAAATGTATATTGTATGCTCAGGCAGGTGGAGAAGGAGCTTTCGCTAAATCTAAGAACAGCAGTAGGGCAGGGCAGGAGAGGATAGGCGAGGAGAAGAGATAATTGTGTTGCAGAAGAATAACTCCAGATCCCAAAGTTCAACCTGTGGAGTGAAGGCCGTAGTAGGAAGCTCAGCTGGCAGTTGGGGAGCTGTCTCAGACCAAAAAGCCCAGATTAAAAAAAGCAAAGCACACAGCACTGACTCTCTAAATGGGATCTGTCTGCTGGAGAAATGTTTGAAGAACAGGTGAGCAGACTGCATGTTGCTCACATCCACATCTTCCTCCGGTGCACCTACATACAAAGGAAAAAGGCTGACCTTTCTGTGTGTACAACTTTGGTGAAAGTTAATCCTCAATCACCTAAAGCAAAGGCTTCTGACAGAATCGGTGTGGCCAGCAGCAGTTCAGTTCCTGCAGCCATGGTGCATGTGCTCTGAGGCACACAGTGTTTCTGGAGCTCTCTCTCATATTGCAGGTATCCCAGAGATGCTGTCAGCTCGGTATAAAGAGCCCAAAGTGTTGCTGATGAAAGGCTGTTTCCCAGTGTGAGCCGCTGTGGCATTATCAGTGTCATTCCCTGGCGTTCTGCTGAGATATCCCCTGTGTGGGCTCACTCGGCCTCTCCCTCCCCACCCCTTTGGGTGGGTGGGTGTAAGGCAGGTCCTTGGCAGGACATGCTCTGAGTGGGAGCTTTGGGGGGTCACAGCTTGGCTCCATCGAGGGGTGGGCATCCATCGGGTGCTCACTGTGCCATGGGAATGCATGGGATGGGCCCTGAGCCACAGGGCTGGGGCCGTACAGATAACGGGAGGCTATTCCTGGGTGGGTGGACAGCTCCAGGAAGGTCGAGGACAAGTGAGTGCTGCTGAAAGATAGGAAGAAAAAGGGTGTGAGCTGAGGAGGGCCTGCGCACAAAACAGAGATTACTTCATGAATAGGTCATAATTACGAAAAAATGCTTCAGAGAGGTCATAAAGGGAATTTTTCCGCTAACTCTAGAGGACAGGAACCTCACAGAAAGGCACAGAATTACTTCTGGATTGCTAAAATGCATAAGCTTCCCATATAAATAATTTCTGTGAATATAAAATCACTTAAAAAGGAAGATTTTCGATTTGGTTATCATTTAATAAAATAGGAAAAAATGTGATGCAAGAGAGGAAATTTAATGGCCACTTTTTAAGTTTAATCAAGTTTATATATTTGTGTCAGTTAATTTTTTTTTTTCTGACATTAGGAATAATCCCACAGGTCCTTCTGAAATCACTAGAAATGTCTTTGTCACCAAAACTACCTACAAAATATAAAATAATTTAATTTTTTTTACTTCCATGTTAAATTGTAATTCAAAACTTTAGGTTTCAATTGAAATAAATTATAAAATTTTGAACATATTTGATAACATATAAAAATAAGGTTCATATTGGGAAATATGTCATTTCAAGGAAAACATTCCAATTTTATATTTAGAACTAGAATTTCAGACAATATTTTTACCATGAATAGTGAATAGGCTTTTTACAACCAGTGCAGAATTATGAGAAAGTATGAATTTTAAATGAAAAATCTCTTCTGAAAATTGACTTGAATTTGTTTTCTTATATATTTGCCTTACAGAAATACTGGGTGATTGGTTTAGGCATTTTAATGCTTTTCCCAGCCATTCTTTTGTTTAATATTATTTGAAACGGATTTTTTTTCACAAACACTGATAATTTCCTGCCATCAAAGGGTTTCGGTGAAGCAGCTCCATCTGCCTCTTGATTCCTTGCTAATCTGACTGCTGCAGGTTTGAATCAGTTCAATATTTCTCCTCAATCACACCCAAGCACAGCTGTTAGGTTACTGTTCTCCCAGCGTTGTTCTCCCATAATCTCAGTTCCCAGGCACTGAGCTCAAGCAGCAGCAGACCCTGCTGAGCATAAACGTGAGTTTCATTTGCCTCAAGGGCTGCCATAAAAATTCCCCATGCTTCTGATCAGTGTGAAATGGAAAATCTGGTTACAGAAAATTAGAGAGCCAATCCAGGCATATTTCCTACCATGACCTGCTCAAACCTGGTGTGTGAATTCCTCCTGTGTGGCTGTGCTTCAGAGTGTCTCCTGTTGTGAGCCAGGACCTGATTCAGCAAGTGACATCATTGGTTTTCAGAGTGAGAGTAGGGACAAGCAGCCACAACACCCTGGCATGTTTAAATGTTCTCATGTCTTTTGCCAGCAAGTGTTCAACTCTCAGCTTACCAGAAAGTGAGTTAATTTTCAGGTTACTAGTCAGCAGCTGATGGCAAATTATCATGGTCTCTTCCATTCCTTTTCCCTCTGTGAATTTCATTGTCATTGAATTTCATTTTCATTGAATTTCATCTTCTGTCACAAGTTTTCCTGATGAGCTGAGAGGGTATCAAACTAAAAGTTCTCTTTCCAGTTTCTATCTAAATTCAGTAATTGAATTCTTAAAAAATCTTATTATCTTCTATTTTCTTCTTAGATTTAAAAAAAAAATAGTATCTCTTTGTCTTGGGTGGAAACCCATCATTTATTGCAGTTTTCCTCCTGGAACATTAACTTGCTTTCATGTCTGTGGTTGCATCTGACAGTGCAAGGAAATTCCATGTAATTTTCATATGGAGAAATCTGACAGCTCTTTTCCCCTCAATGTCAGAGTGCAGCCAAACTGAGAAATGATAACTGTCTAGTACAATGGCTTTAGTGAAGGCTCTTCATTAGTCAATCTGCATTAAAAATACGTTGACAAAGCTCTTTTCAGCTGGGGAAATTACCATGCTTTTAAAATAATTTACAACCTCCAAAAAAAGAGGAGAGAGACATCTGGTCTTCTGAAAAGCAAAGATGAGAGAATCGTTGAAAGAATGCAACAGGAAACATTAGGCAAATGCATATTTAAGGGGAGAGGATGAACTCTGGTGGGTAATTCCATGGTACTGTAATAAAATGGATGAGGAAAAGATTAATCTTACTGCTCCATTTTTATTCTTTTAAATATATTCCTCAGAGCTGAAAAGGAAAGCAGAGTGTAATCAGAAAGGCTGGTCTGGTTGCCCTATCTGCTGTTTGTCTGTGCTCCTTGGTGTACACGGACTCAAATTGTTTGTCACACATCTGATGTTGTGTCCTTCCTGTTAACCAACTTTGTTCCCTACTTTTCACCACCCAGGTGACTGTGGAAAAGGTGTTGGTGGCAGGTGTGACCAAAGGGGTGAAGATATCTCTGGTTGCTTAGCGCTCTTTAAGGAGAGGCAGACTGCGGCCAGCCATGCAGCCCCGGCTGCTTCACCATCAGGCTCTGGCCCAGCTCGACGAGCGCTCCTTTGGTCAGCCTGCCAGACCTGTGGCACGGAGCTGGGCACCCGCTGGGCCCTGCCTGTGGCCCTGCAGCCAGTGCTGGGAAGGGCTGGGCGGTGGCACCTGCAGCGGGGCAGGGACCCGAGCTGGAAACATCGCTACAGCAGAAGCACAGAGAAGGAAAAGGAGAATGAACAGAGGTGTCTTTAAATGGCTTCACTGGATTATATGGCAGGAAAGCTTTTCCTGCAACTCTTCACTAATTCTGGAATAGATGTAGTCACTGTTTTTCAGAGCGGTTAGTTTGGCATCCTCCAGGAGGTCAAATTTACTTGAAACTGCTACAGTACTTTTCCAGTGTGACCAATGTCACACCTTTTCCAAGGTGACAGATGAGCCAGAGGGCCCCTAGCAGTGTACAAAAACATCTCAAGTATCTAAAATCCTAAGATTTAGGAATGCTAAGGAAACAAGGGCTTTGTTACAGGAAGAGAGAGATGATTCCACATTTCTTTGGATTCAGCTAGTGGAAGCCTTTTGGTGTATTTCACTTGGATTTTATGTGAATTCAGCATTGCCACACCACCGTGCTACTGCATACCCACTTGAGGGGAAAACTCGACTTGAGCAGGAAATTGAAGCCAACCTGCCTCCTTTCATTACTCCTTCAGCACAGGAATGACAAACGTCAAGCCAGAGCACAAGAGAGTTGTTTTAAACAGAAATTGCCCAAGAAAGTCTAAGCAGGCTGATTGTTCCAGGTATTTCTACAAACAGAGTTTGGGATTTATGTCCCTATGATGCAATTCAAAGAATAGCCTGCAGTCAGCAACCTCAGGATCTCGTCCAGAGAAGCAGCAGGGTTCTGGGGACCAGCATGAAACACCAACGAGATGGGCTCCCGTTCATGAAACCATCCACTCAGCATGAGAACAAACCCAGGTCCAGAACAGAGAGCCCCAAACAGAGGCACAGCAGGGGTTTTTGAGGGACAGAACCCCCGAGGGTTTACACCTTTGAGGGTGGAGTTCAGGGTCAGGGACCATTAGAAACACACCAAGGGAGAACCCCCCAGGAACTCAAACCCAATCAGAACTCCTGGGCCGCCCTTCACAGGGGGTTTGGGGTGGAACAATGTTAACTCTTTGTCTCCCTGAGGCCGCTGCCACATCTGCTCCTTTTTTATTTTTATTTTTTTTTTTTTTTTCAATATTTAATTAGGAGCTTAAAATGTTTCCAAACATACACCTTAAAATCTCACCTCTTCCACAGATCACCCACTTTGCTTTGTGGGACACCAAAAACTCAATCACAAAACACATTAGGCAAACAGAAAAAAAACAAAATTAAAAAGAAACACTTAAACCTCGGACCACGCCGGGCAAATTAAACGGTGATGGTACTTAATACAAACATAATATTTTTTTTGTTCAGTCTCTTCCAGTTCAGGATTCTTTGTTAGGAAGGGTGCAGCTCTTAGATCTCCTCTCACGAGGGGCAGAATTCTTCGATCTCCAGCTTCGGCTCCGGCTCCCATGTGGGCGTCACCCCTTTAGATGATCTCGGTGTAACACCGGCTTTCGGAGCTCGGTTACAGTTTCGATTTCCCCAGAGGAGGTGTTGCCCACGATGGAGAAGGCACAGCCCCCAGGGGTGGAGCACCGAACAAAGGGATGGGGCCAAGCAGGAGTTACTGGGAGGTTCGGGAAGGGAAGGTTCGGGAAGGAAAAGAAGGAGCAAGGCGGGAAACAAGGGATCCCAGGCAGCGTGGCCGGCGCCATCTTGGGATGGGGGGGGGAGGCCAGGACAGGCTTTCCCGGACAGGGAACGGGGAATATGGAAAGACAGGGGGTGAAGGAGGACACGGAACGACGGGCAGACGGCAGCAGACCCGCATCACTCTGGATGTTCTCCGTCCCTTGCCTGCCTTCAGGAAAACAGGGGATGGGATGGCAGAAAGACACCGGGGTGACGGGGAGTCGGCAGCAACCCCGAGCCACCTTGGCTTTTTTCACCCTTTGTCCTGCCCTTAGGAACAGAGGAAAGGGGAAGGTACAGGAAGGTATACACCAAAAAAAAAAAAGGAACTTCACAGAAGACAGAAACAGTCCACCGGAAGATCCATACCGTCCATAATCGTCCATAATGTTGATATAATCGTCCATAATGTTGATATCGTCCATAATCGTCCATAGTGTTAATAGAATCGTCCATAATGTTGATATCGTCCATAATACGTCTCGTTGGGTGATGTTAGGTGCTTGTCCCAGCGTCTGGTCTCGGCTCCCCCACCTCCGTAATCCCTTTTCTTCCCCCATGCCTGAGGCACTCTCAACCCAGTCTCCCTGCCAGGTACTCTCGAGTCCTCCTTTCCAAGGCGGGGGTCTCGCTGGCTCTCAAGCCATCAGCCGGGGACTTACGAGGTGTCCATGGAGCCGGGTCCTGCTGTTCTGGTGCTTCACTGGATGCCCGCATTCTCCACCATATGTTGCAGTCAGCAACCTCAGGATCTCGTCCAGAGAAGCAGCAGGGTTCTGGGGACCAGCATGAAACACCAACGAGACGGGCTCCCGTTCATGAAACCATCCACTCAGCATGAGAACAAACCCAGGTCCAGAACAGAGAGCCCCAAACAGAGGCACAGCGGGGGTTTTTGAGGGACAGAACCCCCAAGGGTTTACACCTTTGAGGGTGGAGTTCAGGGTCAGGGACCATTAGAAACACACCAAGGGAGAACCCCCCAGGAACTCAAACCCAATCAGAACTCCTGGGCCGCCCTTCACAGGGGGTTTGGGGTGGAACAATGTTAACTCTTTGTCTCCCTGAGGCCGCTGCCACAGCCTGCTGTTGTGCCAATGTGACTACCAAAACAGCAGGTAGCTGTAGCAGTGGAGTACATGTGGAAATGTACGTTGTCTGCAGGTCCTGACTGCATTTAGAAAAGTTGAAAGGCCATGTACTAAAGCGCCTGTTGTGGTGTGTCCTGGGGTCACGCCAAGGTGCCACACGGACACGTGGGTGTGCCCAAGGAATTGTTCTCCTAGCACAGATCACTGTGACAATGTGCTGCCAGTCAGAGCTATTGGAAAGACAGCCGGGTTAGGGCTACCGCCTTAGTGTCTGATCTTGGGTTTTACATAATGATTTCTTGTTTTGAAAGTGCTTGCAAGTATGTGTCAACTGACCACCTTTGAGAAAATATTTATAGGCATTTCAGAAGTAATTTGAAACTTTGTGTTTCTTTTACTTGCAGGTGCACAGAACAAGATCTGCACTTCATTGACAGCTAGAATGACTTTTCTTGACCCAGAACCAGATACAAAGAACAAAACTTTCCCAGAATTTGTTGTCCTAAATGAGCTTGTGGCAGACTTCAGGGTAGAATGAGCAAAATGGGAAACATTTTGCTCAGTGCAAGAGTTCCGCCTGTGAGGGTGAGCCTGTGTTGATTTCATCAGGTTCTGACTCTTCAAAAATCATTCAATTACTGCTTGAGAAGCTAAGCAAAGCAGGAGTTTTTCCTCCACTTGAGAAATCCCTCTGATGCTTGCCTAACATAGACGACAACATGGATGTTAAAAATGTAGTTAAATCCCAGGCAACTTTTTCCTGCCTAAAGGATTTGTCAGAGGATGGTGCTGACCTGCTTCTTTTTAAGGGTGTGGTTGACCTCACCGCTGGAAGAGCAGAGGAATACTGCAGCAGACCGGTGCCTTCTCACCCCACAGATGTAACCACTTGTCACACAGGCAACTGTTGCCTTAACACACAGGACTCTGGATCTCAGTCTCTGGCAGATGTCCAAGCATGTAAAATGACTGGGCTGGGCAGACCTCTAACCACAAATTCCCTGCTTGATGAGCAGGCAGACACTTCTGTAGGTAATCACACTGATTTTGGAAAAGATGATTCTGAAAATTCTGCCTCTGTTCTGGAGATTTATGCAGAGAAAGTAACAAGTGTAAATGATAACTTTTCTGATGATGACCTGGAGTACTTTGAATGTTCAGATGTGCTTACAGTGCATGAAGATGAAATCTGGAAAAAGAAATTACAGTTTTTATTAGAAAGTGATGATGAGGATGATCTAAAACTGAGTAAGGATTGTGATGGGTGTGCTTACTTCCTCAGTGAAATGCCTTGTGTGTTCCAAGTGTCAGATAACACTACGCCTATGGATACCGCCATTGGCTTCTGTGAGCATCAGTCAAAAATCAAAGAAGTAAACGTAAGGAGAGACCCCTCTATGTACAGCCAGTCTGCTTTGCAGACAGAGATGACTCTCACTGTTGGCCAGCACCGAGATAAAAGTAGCATTTTGAAAGACAAAGAGAAGAATCAAGTGCCTGTTGCTTCTGCAGCCACTGGAAATGAACATCCCAGAAGTGAAGAAGAGACTAATGGAAGTGGCCATCTGGCTGCAGCTTCCTCAAGGGGCGAACCAAAGCCCACGGACACTGTCCCTGCCCAGGTAGACTCATCTGCCAATGGCATCGGTGCTGCTTGCACAGATCAGGCTTTGGGGACAACGACAGAAACCAGCCCCAGTGGAGACGTGCTAGGGGAAAGCTCACTGCTGCTGGAGGAGGGGAGAAGGAATGTGCCAGAGGGAAATGCGCGACACGCTGTCTGTACCTTAACAGAAAGTCTGAAGAGAAACCTTTTCAAGCTGTTAAACCCTATAGAACTTTGCAGATATGTAAGTACTATAGGACAGTCTTTCCAGGCTGCAGCAGAGGGTGGGGAATCCAGAGCTCCGTCTCCCAGTCAGGAAGGTGTCCGTTCAACATGGATTTCCAAGAAGACAGAAAATGTGCAAATGCAGCCTGGTCTGTGTCCAACAGACGAGGCAGATAAAGACAATCACTGGGAGAGGAAAAGGACTCGGGGCCTGTCTGAGCAAAACCAGATACCAGATGAGAATATCTCGTTTGGGGTAAGTAACATGTTTATCATTTAACACAAAGAGCTGCTCTGCTGATCTCAATGCAATTTATTCCTGCTTGTCACAAAATAATGTAAAATCAAAATTACTTTGAAAGATACTATTCATGTACTTCTGAATGACAGCTACGGCTGGGAGGGAAATCTGGGTTTAGAAAAGGCCCAAGTAAAGCCTAAGCTGTTCTAATTATAGAGTGAGCCTGATAATGGTGAGAGGCACTAATGGGCCTCTGGACAGCTGGATAGGGAAATCTGATATGGAGGCTATTGCACAGATCTTAGCAAAGTAATGCTTCTTTCAGCCCAGAAAGTTTCTCAAATACCTGTTGTGAGAAAAGAATGCTTTGATTTACTTTGTTTTCAATCTATATTCAACAGACAAAACTATCCACCACTTACGGTGTAGGAAACCTAAACCAAATCAACAGGGGTTTGTTCTGGTTTTATAACAATGAAGGGAATTCAATGCTGAGAGTTCATGTCACAGAGGTGAATGGAGCTCTGTGATTTTTAAAAATAAAACAATGAAAGAGTTGGACATTCCAGCTGAAATGTACAAACCAATTAAAAGATCAAACCCCTGTGGTACTCTCCACGTACTTGCGTATTTTATGCCGTTGGTAGAAAAACAGCTGGAGAAATCACTACAGTTGCAGAGACTGGTATGATGCTCTACCAGTTTTCCTAAGTGGGAAAATTGAATCATCATTTTTATTTCATATAGTAAAGACTCAAGATATATAAATACTATTAAATCACGAATAATCTTATTGTCACAAGTTTTTCTGATTTGAAGGTGTGTAGCTAATTGCACAGAAAAAACCCCACTTGTCACAACAAAAGTTTTTTCCAGCTGTACATGCTTTTCTTCATCTGATTATCTGGGCAAAAACATCTTCCAGTTCTGGGTGTAGTATCACAGTAGTGTGACTTTAATTGCATCACTGGGGTGTCTTGAGTGGTCAAAAATCACTGAATTCTTCCTGAAAAAAGTTCATAGGTTTCTCTGGTTTTATGGTGCATAAAATTCCAATCCCATTTGAGGAGTACATGATGTCCTTATGATGGGGAATACCTCTCACTGAAATGAACCTCTTCAGAGGGTGTATGGCCGTGGTTTGCCAGAGGCCTTATTTGCTTTTTTTTTTTTTTCTCCTAAGTGCTGTGCAATAATTTAAATCCCAGAGGCCTCTTAGCCAAGAGTAGCTGTCAGGTGCCTGGCATAAATTTCAGAGCAACCAATTAGACTCTTGCTGTGTGTAGTCAGTACGTCTGCATTCCATGGCCAAAACTTTACATTGAATAAGAATTGAGTATTGGTGTGCACAAAAGGGTGAGAGCTGGGCACAGACCAAAGCCCCATTTTTAAACATGTGTATGACAGTGAAATTCAGGTGTAGGTTCAAAATTATGTGGTCTTGAAAATGGGCCAAGCAAAAACATCCAGCTGGAATACTGCTACTTGTTTTTGAGCACTACAAAAATGTGAACAGCTTCTCACAGCACCCATATAGTAAGGCAGAAACTTACAACAGAATTCTGCCTGTGTAATCTAAGAGAGGCAAGAAAGAATCATTGCTGCACATGGGTTTCTGTAAAAGTGCCCTGGGGTGTTTGCTGGAGCCCAGCGTGAGACAGCTCTGCAGGAGCAAGAGGGGGTGCTCACAGCAAACCCCACAGCTGACTGCTTTGGAAGAGTGTTGTATTTTCCATATCTATGTGGGAATCAGGTCTACTGAGGGGTACAGAGCAGCCACGGGATCACAGCACTAATGACCCAAGGATTTACACTTCCCCTTAGTGCCAAGTGTTCAAACTGGAACAACCTTTGCAGTGTGTCTTGTGCAGCACCTGCTGTGCTGGGTGACTTCTCCTTCCATCAGATAATTAAGGTGGGAAGCTCCTCACTCCTTACATGACCACATGGCCTAGCCCTAGGTGAAATTTTTTATTTACCTGGTGCTTCAAAGCAGCTTCATTAATAATAGGCCCAAGACACCAATGGTGCCAGCTGTGTGATGTTACGTAGTGTACAGAGAGCCAGGAAGCTTTTCTGGGTGTCACTGGGGTGTCAGCTGGTCTCTGTTAGCAGTCAGCCAGCACCCTGTCCCTGTCAATGGTCAGTGGTCAGCACCCTGTCCCTGTCAATGGTCAGTGGTCAGCACCCTGTCCCTGTCAGTGGTCTGTGGTCAGCACCCTGTCCCTGTCAGTGGTCAGTGGTTGGCACCCCTGGCACAAGGTGCTGCTGTCACTCCTGGGTTACAGAGGCATTATTCTGGTTTTTCTCATGTCAGAACAGCCTGTTCATGTAAAATCTGAGAGATCCTTCCCAAGATAGATTTATGTGACTTTCAGATAATTTTAAATTTTGTTATCCAAAAAGAAGAGAAGCAGAACTGACACAGAAGTTCCAGGGCATGGCTGAAGTTCCAAGGACATTTGGCTGAGATGAGAGCTCGACTTTGCCAGGGTGCGATCCAGGCCTGAGCCGTGCCAGACAGGCTGTAGCTCTGTGTCAGAGCAAGCAGGGGAGACCTGGTTGGAATAACTACAGCTCATGACACCAGCCCTGCTTGCTCAGCAGGCTCTGCCCTAGGAATGGCAGATAACATCCCATTTTGTTACCCGTGTCTTAAGCTGGCTTCAGTCTTTCCTGAGAGACACACCAAGAAAAAAATCCCTTAGAAAATCTGGATGCTTTGGAGCATGACTCCTGACAGCTGTGCATGGTCAGCCTGTTGCTCTATGTTGTTGGCAGAGAACTCACTTTCTGTCCTTTAACATATTATAGGTCTTCCTCTTTTTCTGCCTTTTGAGCAGGAATAGCAGGATGCTGGCAGGATGTGCCTGCCAGTCCACAGGACAAAGCCCAGCTCAGGTTGTAATAACTACAGATATTGGGGTATTTCAGCTACTCCAAGGCAAGGGTGCCATTTAAAGCAGTGTCATTTTAGGAAAGGGGAATTTTGTTGGCATTCAGGAAACAGGGCAGTGGAAAGATCCACTAAGGTGGATTGCTGGAGAACAATGTAAAGTAAAAGCAGTCCCAAACGTAGTGGATTTGAGGGAGCTGAGACTCAGAGGCAGTGATGTACCTTTTGTCTGTATTCTGGGGATGTTTTCTTACACCTCTTTTGTGCATACAGAGGATATAAATGTAACATGGGGACTTGCAGAAGAGAATTACCTTGCAATAACATTTCTGCTTAAAAAACAGTGAGAAAAAAACTGTGAGGTAAAATTGATCAGCTTTGTTACAAATTCTTCTCTTAGCAGCAGCACTTTCAGACTCAGATCCAGGAGGTTGATTTCAATGCATTATGTTGATAGTTACAAGTCAGAAACTTGACGACAAAAAATAATAAAAAAAAAAGTTTAAAAAATTTGCAAGCCTTCAAGCCTGTGTCAAGCTGTAGGTCTTATTTTTAATTACATTGCTTTATTTTCCTTCTTTGAAGAGCCAAGGTGCTAATCTTAAAAGCATTACCCAGAATTGTGAGGACCTATGTATGGAGCCCAGAACAGAAAAGGAAGTCATCTTCAGGGCTTGTGAGAGTGCAGGAACCAGCCTGTTCTCTGCTGAAAACATCCTGCAAATAAAGAATGCAGATTTACAGACTTCTTCTCTTCACTGTGCTCCTTGTGAAAAGAGAGAAGGTTGTCACCAACAGGTCTTCTCTGGACAAGAAATTATTAGTAATGGCAAAAAGTCAAAGAATGACATTTCCCATTCTCTATGGGATATGGACTCTGCTCCTGATAAACAGGAATGCTTGTGTGCCGTTCTCTCTTCTGCAAAGCTGTGTGATGAGCCAGGGGAGGGAGAGCAAAGGTCTGGGCTTGACATACACGGTAGCAGTAACCCAGATATTCTCTGCAGCCGATCAGCCGATGAGGCTGTGTCTGAAGCTCGTCCCAAATCAGTCCTGGAATCTGGAGAATCTGAGTGCAAAGGAGATGCTGATATATCTGCAGTGCATGACAAGCTGTGGAAACTTCTTCATGAAGATGACTCAGACTATCGAATCCCAATTGAAAACAGAGGCATCCCAAGTTTAGGTACGAGGCTGCCAGATACCAAAGTCGCAGAACTGAACTTTGTGCAGGAGACCTATTCCAATCATCCTTTGCCAATGGATTTGAGAGAAGAGCAGGAACCCATCACAGAACCAGCTCATAACCCCCGAACTGAGAAAGCTGACTGCAGTATTTCTGATATCCTCCTGCAGAGAGCTGCAGCATGTGAGAGTGCATCCATAGGAAACATTTGTCTTGCACAAGTGGCAGGAACAGATGGTGTCTGTCTAGATTCTGGCACTGGGAATGAGAGGGAAACACCATCCATTTGTGTTTCAGCAAACAGTGTCCTCTTAAGTACCCAGGAGTGCTTGGAGCCAAATCCAATGGTCACGGACAGCAATGGATCCACTGTGGCTTGGGAAGGGAAGCTTGCTGTTAATAATGCTGCCCAAAGATGTGAAGCAGATTCTCCTCAAAGGTTACAAAATGCTCAGAGCGGTAATTTAGCATGTCCCAAAGCAAACCCAGCTGACATATCAGATATGTCTCGTGGGACAGCTGGACAGTTACTTCATACTGAATACAACATATCCACGATAAATGAGTCTGTGCCTGGAGAAGGCTATCATTTTAAGGACTGTTATCCAGAAAGAGGAGAACTGGCTTATTTCCCTGAAGAGGAAGACATTTTCCTCAGTGAAAATACCAGTCAGTTTACACATGCAAAACACTCTTCTGTTAACACCACACATACAAGTTATGAAGTGAATTTACAAAAAGAAGGAAATCACTCAGGCTTGAATGCACCAAATGACACTAATTCTGACAGCTACCATCTTTCAAAAAATAATGGCTGTCAGGATTTTCAAATTGTTTCTAATGCACAGAAATACAGTTACATAATGCAATCGCCTACTTTAATTCAGATTCATGAAACCATAACACATAAGAATCTACCCCAAAATACAGGCCAACTGACAGAAATAGCAAAACAAGAAGAGGCAGTTCCTCCCCCTTCTGGGGAGCCATTTTTAAGAGATTTTTATCTAAAAGTGCCCAGCTGTGAACCATGGAAACCAGGAGGAGAACAGAGAGAGATTTGCATACCTGAGGAACACAGGGCTGAAACTTCCTGTGACTCAGGAGTTAGTCAGGTTTCAGAGAGTCAGACTGCAGCTTCTCCCTGTAATACAGCAGAACAACATTCATTTTTTGTTGACAGCTCCTTCACGTCTGATGAAGAGCTAAAAATAGATTCTTCAAAAAATCCCACCTATGCAGCTGGAAGTGTAACACCAACCAGTGCCCTGCTGCCCAGGGAGGCTCAAAGTGAGCACCACAGCACAGCAGCAGGGGAGGATGGAGGTGCTGGGGATCAGCTACATTCCC
Organism: Poecile atricapillus; assembly: GCF_030490865.1. NCBI lineage: Eukaryota > Metazoa > Chordata > Aves > Passeriformes > Paridae > Poecile > Poecile atricapillus. Next base: position 107,701,936 of record NC_081288.1, on the reverse strand, counting down.
AAAACCTGCTTGGAAACAAAACCCTGCCCTTCCTCACACCTGTAAGCCACTCAGAGGGCCTTCCCAGTGAATCTGAAGTGGCGTGTCCTGGCACAAGAAGTGAGGGAAAAACTGGATCCACACAAACTGTTGTCAAAGTAAACAGAAATTTAACTACATTGGAAATTTCCTGCAAGTCTTGTCAGGGTCTGTTCAGGAGGGTCCCTGGAGAAACCAAAGGGGAAGCAGCCTTGTGTGAAAATGAACATGAGATTCCAAGAGCTGTTGAATATAACCTAGAAGCTGAAACAAAGGCTCCTTTGCACACTTTGACTGGTTCCCTGGCTCTGAAACAGATTATGAATATTAGCACAGAGCAGTCTTGTCCTGACTTGATACCTTCTAGCAAGATAACTGAGGCTGAGAATTCAATTAAGACCACTGAGTATGATAAAAAGGAGGAAGTCAGGACAGCAGAGAGTGTAATGAGTGGTTTAGTTAATTTGCCACCAGTTGATTCAGGGAACAAACAGTGTTTTCAAGAGCAACCACTCCAGAGAGGAGCTCCGTCATTCTCTTTGCCGTGCACCACACTTGATCCATTCCCAGCCAACACAGAAAATCAAAGAAATCAGGAAGGGTCAAAATCGTGCCAGACACCACTGGCTGCTGCAGAGCCTGAGCCCATCAAATGTAAAGAGGACACAACAAAGAGTGGGCATGTAGCTGCTGGAGCCAAGAAGAAATTACCACCAGCAACTCTGTCCAAAAAACCCAGGCTGGAGGAGAGGGGAAGTGTCAGCAAGGATCCCGGCTGCGTTAAAAAGTCTGGAAAGAGCGAGGGAGGCGTGATTCATAAAGAGGATAGAAAAGAGCAAAGGAAATTCATTTTGAAAAAGGATAGCAAAGGTAAGAGAAAACAGATTTCCTTTTTTGTCCTTTCCCATAATTCTGGCTACAGTACAAACTTCAGATTACTGAAAGGCACTGCAAGCCTCTTTCAGACTGACTCAGTCAACTAAAGGTGTCCTGCCCTTACGGAGCTTTATTTCCAGATTTGTGCACTTAGTAATGAGTGCTGTTCCCGTGCCACAGAGATGAACCCTTTTCCCAGCTGGCAAGTATATTCACTTCATGAACTTCGTAACCTATTTGAAATAGTCACTGCCTCATTGGCCTCTTGGAGTAACTTTTCACAGATGAACAGCATGATGGTACCACATAACTACACACCACGTAGCAGCTGCAAGCCCAGTGCTTGTTCTGTTCCCACAGGGCTGTGTTCCCAGTTCTGCTCCTGCACTGCAGCTCCTAACTGCAATTGTCCTGTCTTGGTTACCAAAGGATTTATTACTAGCAAAGTACTATTGTTAACAGTAAAGTACCACTGATAAACAATGTTTTGAGGTCCTATGTGCTGACTTCTGATTGGTTCTGCATTGCTTTGCCCTGCTTCAAAAATGACACGGATAAAATAAGCAATATTAAACTGATATAGGAAATATGTAATTGGAAGGAGATCCGGGCTGCAGCCTCTAGAAGGTTGCTGACTCAGTAGCAGGATTGTGACAGCTGGGCAGATGAGGGGTTTGTTGTTTCTCTGGGTTTCTACGGTTTTTTCTGTTCGCAAGGACCAAGGTCTTATTTTTACCTTTTGACATGACATTTCATGTTCACACCATAAAATGATTTAATAGGTCAGAACAAGACTGAACAGTGACTAAAGGTAAGCTGCACATGCGTGGAGGCTTTCACACAGTCTAATTATTGTGCAGTCTTGTGAGACTTCTGCTTTCCTAATCACATTTGAAAAAAACCCAGATTTTTCTCTGTTCAAAGATGTGTCCTTTGCCAGGGAACCAAATGTGCGGGAGGAGAGACATTCCATCAAAGCAGAGCAAGCAAACTGCAGTGATTGTGCAATGTCTGACCTGTTTCCATTACTTGAGGCTACACTCATAAAATGTTTTAAACATTCAGGCTGCGTCAGATAACAGTGAATTTTCTTCACCTGTTTCTCCTCCGCCTCAGTCTCGACTGAGGTATGTCTGTGCTCCAGAGCATTGTTGTGGCCCTTTCCCTAGCATTATGGGAAGGTTGGTTTGGTTGCTGTGGAATATACTCAGCATTCTTTTGCATTATTTCAGCTGCAGGAGGGAAGACTGTGGCCAGGGCAAGAAACTGGAGTCATTAGTTCTATTTCTAGAGCTGTCACATCTTGTCTGTGTCGCTTTAGTCCTGATACAGCAAAGTTCACATGGCCCAGGACCCAGAGACTGCCAGTCCAGTGGGGAGACCTGGACTGGATGGGGCCTGGAACTGGGAATGGGGAAAAACCATAGCAGTGTTCCTGACCCTTCAGCTGGGTGTTAGTGGAGTTTTACTGCAGGAATGGGATCCCGAAGTGCCATGCTACCTCATTCAGAGTGCAACAGCTCAGAATTCACACAGTAGGAAACAAAACATCTTGCATTTTACATATCTTACATCGAGCAGGGATGTGTCACTTGAGGTGGGGCTGTGTCATGATCCCAAAACCTTTCTCTAAATATGTGTCAATTCCCTTTCTTTCCAAGTCCCCTCCAGCTCCCTGCTCACACCATGCCCATGTGCATGTTATTAGTATTGTGACACAAGAAGTCATAATTACTTACCAGGGATTTCAGCATTCATGTTCTTAACATGAAATGTTAAAATGCTAAAACAATATCATTATCTTCAAATCCTAAATTGTGGTTCTTTTGTTTCAAGCCCCCAGGCTGGTGAAGAAGATCCAAGCAGAGTTATTTCCTGACTGCTCTGGAAGTATTAAGCTGTGCTGTCAGTTTGGTGACATTCATGGTGACTCCACCATTACATGGACTAAAGATTCCAAGGTACTGGCTCGGCTGCAGAGAAGGTAAGGGAATGTTTTTGAAGGACTGGGAGTTTCTGGGTGACTTGGCTATTCATAGGAGGCAGTTCTTCTTGAAGTGCACTGATACTGGTCATAGTTTGTGTTCCTTCACCTCTCAACCTGTTCACATCCAGTAGCATCCAGATGTCAAAAAAATATCAAAAGAAGTCTGAATCTCATTTAACCTAGAGAAGGGTGGAAATAAAAGCTTCTCAAGGCCATTAACAGGATCTAGCTTTTCCATTTTAATGAGTTATTTTCCTTGTAGCAGTAATGACATTCTGATCTAAAAAACTGTTTAGAATGTTTCAAAAACACAGAGTAAACATCATCCAAAGGAAGAAAAAAAATAATTCCATCAGAATGAACACTTCTGAGAAGATGAAAATTTTTGTAGTAATGGTTCTTCTTAGATGTTCTTTTAAGTGAAGAGAAAATGTTCCATGAATTGGTTAAACTTTCCATTCTGAATCTTCTTTTTTTAACTTTTCTGATTTTGATTGTTATATTGCAATATCCATTGTAATATTAATACATATAATTTTCTGCTAAATAACTGTGCTGTCTTTTAACAAATAAACAGTTCAGAAAGATCAAATTTATCAGTTTTTCCAGTGATAACAAGTAAAATATGTGACAGCACAAAATGCTCTATTCCAGTGCCCAGGATGACTCTCCCATCTCTCTGGAAATAGCTGAAGCCAGCTACCAAGACCAGGGAATGTATTATTGCTGCTTGAATAACATGTATGGAAAGGTGACTGCTGAGTTTCATCTGACTGCTGCAGGTAAGCCTCGGTTTACAGTTTTGATTAATAATAATGACAATGACAGTTTCAGAGGTTTTACTACAAACTTTATTTATTTGTTTCCTCCTAGTATTGGAACGTCTCTCAAGTTTTCAGAGTTACGAAGGTAAATATAAAGTGAAGTAGCATTGCATGGCATCATACAGACACGCACACACACACAGAGCACTGGCAGCTCTTTGGCACAAGCAAACACATGGTTCTTGCAGGTCACCTGCTGTGTAACTATACTCCAGGAGAAAGGCAGGCATGAAGCTTTGGAATGCTTTCCCTGTGTGTTAACTGGTGTTCAGTGACACCCAGCATGTGTCCTGTGCTGCAGCTAAAGATAGTGCCTTGCCAGTGGGGTTGGCATTCCTGAACAGCCTGCAGAGATCCAGGCCTTCAGCTGGCATGGTGACTTTTCTTTCTTTTCCTTGAAGAATAAAATTAAGCATTTATTTCCTTGTGCAAATAAACTCAGGACTTTTCATGTAGTAGCACTGTATAATTTTTAATCAGAGAATTTTGGGTGGAATTAAGGAATGTTCTAATTCTGGCCTTATCTGTGCAGTTTCCTCTGTGCTTCGAAGAGAGGCAATAGTTACAGAAGCTAAAGCAGAGGTTACTGCAAGGGCAGCTGGAAGGACTTCCTTGTTGTGTAGTTCTCCTATTTATCTTCTTTACTGATGGTCCTTGAAATGTTAGAGACACTTGTAGTGCAGTTAGAATTTTTTAGTTTCTCTCAGTGCTTAACTTTTTTCCCCCTTACAATTTTTTTTTTTTTGCATTTGGATTCCAGTGATCATTTAAAGGGGGAAAATCTGGAATCTTCCTTGATTTTATCTGTAACAGAGTTGTTTGTTACACTCTGTCTTCTCTCCTTATGATCCTGAGCTGCCACCTTTCCCCATGCTGGCTTTAGATTGTACAAGCCTCAGATTCTATCTGCCTCAGGAGCTGCTTGGGGTCCCAGGCCTCAGTAACACAAGTTGTGCTTTCATGGAGCATTTTTTCCTCCTCTCTGGAGAGATGCATCTGCTCTCCCATGCCCACCCCTCCCTGTGCCTGCAGAGACTCCTGTTACGTTTTAGGTGTGGAAGAAATTGAATTCATGCAGCTGATGTTTAGAGAAGATCCCCTCAGCTCCAGCTACTTTGGTGAGGCGCTGCATGGAGCAATAATGACAGAGGGGCTGCACTTTGGCGAGGGGATGCACCGCAGAGCCTTCCGCAGCCGCGTGCTGCAGGGCCTGGCGCCCACCTTCGCCCCCGGCCACGTCTGCGTGCTGAAGGTGCACAACGCCCTCACCTACGGCACCAAGGGCAGGGACGAGCTGCTGCAGAAAAACTACAGTCTGGCACTGCAGGTGAGCTGTCCCTGGCCTTTGAAAGCCAGAGCTGTGGGCAAAAGCTGTCCTCATACTCAAGCAGATGATCTATTGAATGTTTTGAGCAATATTCCCATAGGCATGTCTGTTGTAATACAGGAGTGCTATGTCCAAAATACTGCAAGAGAGTATGCAAAGTTATATGCAGCTGAAGCCGAACCCTTGGAAGGATTTGGAGAAGTACCAGAGTGAGTATAAATATATATTTTATATACATATATGCTTACATATGCTGTCCTGTGTCGTGGCAGCCCACTGATTGCTAGGACTAAAGAGGAAAGAGGAAACCTGGGAACAGTGTTACAGCTCTTCCAGCTTGGTTTAGAGTTGGTAGCTGTTCATTCACTCTCCAAGATCACTGGCCACTTCTGTTTCTTACCCCCTTACCGAAAGGATTCTCAGGATTTTATTAGTTTCTATCCCTTGATTTCAGAATCATTCCAATTTTTCTTATTCATCGCCCTGCTAATAACATCCCCTATGCCACAGTGGAGGAGGAGCTGGTTGGGGAGTTTGTGAAGTACTCTGTTAAGGATGGCAAGGAAGTGAATTTCCTGAGAAGAGACACAGAGGCTGGCCAGAAGTGCTGCACCTTTCAGCACTGGGTGTATGAGAAGACCAATGGGAACTTGCTTGTCACTGACCTGCAAGGTGAGTTGTCTGAGTATGGGGCAATTCTCATCTAGCTTATGTTCTTGTAAGAGGACAGTTTGGAAAAGAAAACCAAATCTCACACCCTTAATGGAAGAATTGTTCTTTCATGTGTACCTTAGTGAATCAGGACTCTCAGTATGAGCCAAATCTGGATTTTTGTCTCATGACCCAGAGATTAATGAAATGGCTGCTGAGTGAAAGACTTCAGGTTTTAATGGCACCCTAGTCTTCCCCTTTTCCTTGTATTTAAATACTCACTGACAATCACTCAGCAGTGGAGCGCTCCACATTTGGGTCCTGGCTAGTTTTGAAGAAATACATTACTTCAAAAAGAAAAATAGTGAAGAAACAACCTCGTGTTTGTTAAGTGCTACCTCTGCTCCCATGGGTGTGACTCCTCTTCAGTCTTGGGACAGGGGAAGACAGACCCTTCTTGAAGAAAAACAGAAAAAGCTGGAATCTTAGGAAACATCCTATATTCTTTTACAAGTGAAGGCAGGAAAAATAGCAACAAGGGGATCTAAACAAGATCCCTGAAATAACTTAAAGGGAGGAGAAAGAACAAAATCCTAGCACAGGAAAGAAGCTGTGCTGTTGATCACCCTGACAGCTGTGAAATAGTGGCATGAGCCTGACTCCTAGAAACTGCTGATGACACAGAGAACATCCTCTTCTTAACTGGGGTGCTTTAAAATGCTTTGAAAAAAATGTGACAAATAATTAAAATGAAAAAGATGACTCAATAAATAACATTTAATGTCTCCATATGTGAAGATTGTCCTAGAAATTCCAGTTTAATCTAAGCTCTGTGTTTCCTTGCTGCCTTGCAGGTGTAGGGATGAAGTTAACTGATGTTGGCATAGCAACCCTGGCCAAAGGGTGAGTGAATGAGAGTTCTTGGAAGCATGGCTGTGCTTTACTCATCTGTCTCTTCACAGTTAGATGTGGATGGGGGAGGGTGCACTGGAAATTTATTCTTGGTTTAACTTTAGAAGAAAAAAGTATTTATCTAAGTCTTTTAACTTCTTCATGTTCATTTTTATGGTAACCTGCCTGTAAAGGAAGCACATTAATTTTGTTCTGAAATAATGGAGCTACCCTGTAGATTGAACTTTGTTTTTCCTGCATGCATGCCTCCTTTGAAATGGGCTCATCCAAAGGGCCTTTCCCAAGTGACATGAAGGTTTCTGGTGGCAGCAGGTAAGGCTCCTGCTGGTCCATCAGCTGGAGGAAGATAGGGCCGAACATACAGCACCAGCACTGGCTGCAGCCTGGGGTAAAAGGCAAGCTGGAATCCTTCCTGCACCCAGCTAAAGTGCCAGAACTTTGGAATATGTATTTGTGACACAAGCTTTTGTAAAGATTCTTCTCAGTGGGATGCTGTGTATTGGCCACTTCCCTGTTAAACAAGGACAATAGTGAAGGGATTTGATGGTATCTCTCCCCTTTCTCTCTCAATAACAGCAATCCTGAGCCTTAACAAAAGATTATTCAGGGCATTTCTAGAGCCTGTTTTCTAGTGGTGTTGCAAAGGCTTCAGCTCTTTTGGGAAGATTTAAGCATATGTGTAAAGATGTAGGCCTGTAATATTCTAACTTTAGTCCGTTTCTCTTAAGTTAATTAAGGCTTCTAGTTATACCACAGGCCAGCAGAGCTGTGGATAGGGTTAGGCAGTGGCTGCTGGACAGGGAAAGGGGATGGGAGTAAGTGCTTTAGCTTCATACTCTCCTTTGAGAATCTGGTAGGAGAAAGATCTGATCATGTATTCAGCCTTTATTCTAAATTGGACCTTGTCTGTATACCTGGGATACAAGAAGAAACCTCACAACGTCATCAAAATTATTAAAAATGTCACTCTGGAATATTCTGGGAGAATCCTGAACATTTGCAGGCTGTCATCCATTCAGTTAGACTGATTTACTCTTGTAGCTGTGGATCCAAACTAAAAGCAGTTGAAATGAATGTATATCATCCTGTTACAAACCAAAAAAGTAATAAATGTATTATTTTGGCAACACTGTTCTCAGGAATCAGAAGGTTTATAAAAATGCTTTAGTGAATGTTGTCCAGTTCACTGTGAAATGATTCCTATAAAACCACACATTGTGCTGGGGAGGAGGAAGTGAGCACACAATGCGAGCTGTAGTAAGGATCGCCTCAGGCATGTAAAAAGGAAAATAATTTCCCTAAATGAACAACCTTCTGAAAATGTTGAGTATCATTTTGTTTGTTATTTAGCTAATGGTATTCCTGCAAGATGACAGATTTTTCCTGGTCCGGTATTTTGTCTTCATGCTCCTTTCCTGAAAAGAAGATCTCTATATTAATGTCTGCAGTTGGATTTTTAATTCTGTGAACAGGGGTGGAGAAAATCAAGTACCTGGAGCTCATGTGTGTTGCTGGGTCTTGCTGCTTTAGGCTGTGTTCAGATGAGCTGCTGAGAGCTAGCCTGGTCTCATGAAGGGAGAACACATGGTCCTACTGAGCCAGAAATGCAGAGTGGGACTGGTATGGCTTGAATTGTGCCGGCAGAGAGGACACAGAACGTGTCTCTTGTAGTCCAAAACGTAGTCTGCAATGAGTGGAGGAAGGAATTTTCATCTTTGGTCCTTGCTCTGTGTGTTTTGCCAGGGAACTGGAAAGCAGAGGAGCCCAAAGCAGCGGTGTGGTCAGTGTGCTGCTGGAGCTGCAGCGCAGATCTGTCAGGAGAGGGCAGAGTGCACCAAGGAACAGGAAAGCCTGGGAAGCATTTTTATGTGGCCCCAGTGCTGCACCTGAGCCTTAACAACAGCTACTCTCTAGCTTCTCTGGCGAATGGAAACAAAAACACCACAGCACAGCGTGTGGATCTGTGCAAGCAGTGAGCAGAGTAGAACTGTGCGTGAGGGCCCAGGGATTTATCCAGGAATGGTGCACACAAATGAGGGAATCAGGAGCACGGTAACCCACAGTTATGGTCATTAACAGGAGTGCTGGTTGCCAAGTCTGGATCTGAAACTCTGCCTGGTTTCAGGCCACTGACAAGTTTAGGTTTACTCCACATAGTAACAAGAGGCACTGGGGAGTTTAAGCCTGAGGGCAAAGCCAACATTTGCCCTTCAGATTTAAGGAAGATTTGGTTTGGTTTGGTGCTGGATAGAAGATTCCCTTGCTGAGGGCAGATGTGTTTGCCTGTGGAACTCCTGCTCTGTGGGTGTGCCTGGTGCATCCACCAACACAACACATACCTGTGAGCTCTTGAGAGCAGTAAAGTCTGAAGCAGAAAGCAGAAAGTAAAGTCTGAAGTCTCTGATTTCTCCAAGGGAGCAAGAGAACCATTGATGATCCTGCTGGACTCCAGGATATAGTCTTGGAGTAACAATGGCACGCCTCTTCAATCTGCTTTGGTTAAACAAATTCACCGTTTACTTGGAGAGGAGAGGAAAATCCCTTTGAGGTTCACCTGCTGTTCAGAGCCAGCTGAGTGGGGTCTCCAGAGCAGAGCCTGTCTGTTAGCAGGAGTCTGACCTTCTCAGAGCAGCAGTATTCTCTTTAGCACTGTGCAGTCTGCCTGAGGAAGGAAGTTCTCTGGATGCTGGGAATGAGCATCCTCTGTTTATTTCAGTACCAAATCTTGTTTGGTTGGTTTTGTGTAGTCACAACTTACAGCTCATCTCTGAGATACTGGATGTCTGGCAAACCAAGAGAACAGGGTAGAAAGGCACTGATTAAGGTTAAAAAAAAGAGGAGCACCCTGACCTTTTTTCTCCCATCTCTATCCTGAGAATTTAACCAAAATCACTCCTTTGAGGAGCAGGTGCACCTTTTAAAATAAGCTGATGCAGCTTAAAAAGCAGGCCCTGGGAGGACTGAGCAACCAGAGGCACGGTGAGGAGAAGGATACACGTGCCCTCTACCTCTCATGTGGGAGGTACAGTGGCAGCTTGGGAACTGTGGAGGCTGGATGAGACTGTCTTCCTCAGGAACATTCCTTCCATGCTTCCCTGGGAGGCTTGGCTCCTTGAGATCCTGGAGGCAGCCAGGGGAGGGGAGCAGCGGAGCATGGAAATGATGTACATGTTTACATTGAAACAGCTTCTAGTTCTGAAACACCTTGTGCAACAACCTTGTCTCTTCATAGTGGCCAACAGAACTGTTCATGGAGAATGATATAGCATGGATTTCATTTGTGTGTTACTGAAAAAGGTAGCCAGCGGATAATTTTATTCCCAATTTAATGCTATGAAAGACAGTGCCAGGACCCAGCCCACAGAGCTTTGCCTCTAATGCTTTTCCCTTTTCTGTCACCACGTGTTACCTGGTTCCCCTCACCTCCCAGTGACCCAGTCTGAGTTTCTGTGGCAGTCAATGCTTCTCAAGCCAGCATGGGTAGAAGAGACTTGCTTAATGTTTTCAAGTCGCTTAGGAGTCAACAGTCATACTCTACCTCACTGTGCTGAAAATGAATCTTTAATTCCCATCTGGGTTTTTTTTTTTTCTTTGTTACTACAGATACAAGGGGTTTAAAGGCAACTGCTCCTTTTCCTTCATTGAGCAGTTCAGAGCCCTCCACCAGTGCAATGAGTACTGTGAGATGTTGGGGCTGAAATCTCTCCGAACCACTCATCAAAAACAGAGGAAAACAATGTCCAATAAAAGCAAAAATCTGCCAAACTCATCAACAGTAAAGAAAATGGTGCCCAAGAAGGCAAGAGAACCTAGAGACTTCATCTCTTCAGAGCACTGAGTCTCACTACCCCACCTTGTGAAACTACTCTTGAGGACACGGAGCAGTGACACACCTCAGTGACCGGAAGGGATAACTTTTGTCTTTTGCCTTTTGACATTGTTTTGGAATCATTCTGATGCCGATGCTAGCAACAAAGGAAGGAGCTGATCCTGTGCTCTTGGTGCCTGAGATTTAACACTGGAGCAAGGTTTTGAAAACAAACTAAGCCATCTCCTGGATTTTCTTACAGGCTTCTGTGGATTGGTAATGGAGAAGAGCATCTTCTCTTGTGTATACATTCATGGCCCTGTGGTTCAGCTGCTATGGAAACATCAGTGTATTTAAGAGGCCAAGTACAAGTTTTGCACAGTATTGCATTTGCATATGCATGCTGCGTCATTTAAAACTAGAAGTCAGGAAAAGTGAATTTTAGAACACATAAATATTAAAGTTACCACTTCCATTGCAAATTAGAGCATAAATCCTTTGAGCCTGTCTTGGACTGTTCAGTGGGATTTAGGCTCCTCAGTGCTCTCCTGGTACCTGGCTTTGATTAGGCCTTTGGAAGTTCCTTCAGATGATGGCTATGCTTTACAATAGTATTCAGAAAAAATTCTGTGAAGACATTTTGACTGTTCCCTAAACAGAAGGTTTAGAAGATAAGGCAAGGGGCTTGACATGGCGGGATGGGAGCAAAGCTAAAAGCATTGGATAAATGGTGTTTCAAGTTAGAGGCAATAGATTTTTATCAGAATTTTGGGAAGTGTTCTGTTTGAAAAATGTCATGAGCACCTCAGCCAATTAATAACCCAAATGTATGTTGTAGTTTGGTCCCACAGTCAGAGATGGAATTTCATTCTGTTGGCTAATTGCCTTCAGTTTTATTGTCCTGGTCAGTTCCATGAAAATCACAAGCTGACGTCTCAGAGGTAAATATAGCCCTGTTAATGCCAAGGAAATCCACTTTCCTAATGATGACAGTATAGTGATGATTCCTTAAGAAGTCTGGTGTGCTTTACAATGGGGTCTGGAAGTGCATGTGTCAGAATATGGATTTCTCACATATTCTGGTGCTTTTGCCTCTAAAAGGAGCAGAGTCATCCTGCTGTGCACGTACCACAGTTGTTTATTCCTCAGTACAGTGGGAAGATGTATTGCCAGAGGTCCCAAACCTTTCTGACCTGCTGCCTTGTCTGCCAGGAACTATTTAGTGTGATAATGGCGTTTGATAGACTGCACACAAACACCATTGTCACACTCCACAGCTCTGGGAGTAGAGGTCCTTAGCCCATGGAAGGAGTGATCACTGCAGACTTCAGCAGAGGGGGTTTCAAAGACCTGCAAAACAGACACAAGACCAGGTTTGTGCATATTTATATGTGGCACATCGGGGTTCTCACAAGGAGGCGGGACACAGGATCTTGAATTGCTTTCAGGTGAATATTGTGTCTCAGGTAGCTGTGGGAATGTAAAAGTTGAGTGGCTTCGAGTTCCATTACAGACAAGGGAGATGGACAGCACCTGAGAAAGTAATCTGTACCATTCTAGAGACAAATTCCTGAGGAGAGGGATGAGCAGTTTCTGCAATGACCCGTGTCTTCCTCTAATTGGTGGAGACAGCCCAGAATCAGCACCAGACTCTTGTAGCTATGTCAGACGTGAGGAATCACAATGCTGGGGATTATATTTGATTTTCACATACTTGTTTTTAGCAGCATTCTTGAGTAACCCACATACAAGACAGACAAGTTGGTCTGTATTTCTGGTCCCACTGCTCCATGCGTGTTCTTCTGGGATACATCAGCACCTGTGCACAGGGAATTAAGCTCTAGGATCCATAGCTGTGGTGCTCATTTCTGCACAGGCTGGGTGTTTCAGAGTGTTTATCTGTGTGGTTTGATCCTGCTAGCCAAATAACATTTCTGCATACTCTCAGTAGAAAACATCCCATAAAAGATTATGTGGGCTAAGGACTGGATTAAGAGCACACAAACATGCTGCACAGGGATTTGTAACCTGTGGAAATTCAGTTATATGCCATCATCACATCTGAATGCTGCAGAAAAGCAGAGAAAACAGAGAAGGAGGAGCACATGGAAGGGAGGAGGTTAGAAACCAGGGCTGGGGTGAAAAGAAGTAGCCTTTATTTTTTGTTAGTACTGAAAAGTGAACTTTCTGGCTCAAAAGAGAATCCTCTGTGGACTGATTAGAAGCCCCTTGGGAGGGGATGCAGTTGTCTTTTTGTGCAAGAGGTGAGAATGGGATGTCTTGCTGTAGTGCTTTTTAACTCCCCTCTCATTTATTACTGGGGAGAATTTGCTCCCCATAAGTAGTAAACCCAGACTCTCCAGCAGTCTTCTGGATCTGGTTCTGCTTTAGAAACAGAATGTTAAGGAAGTTAAAGGCCTCAAAAGGCTCATCCTCTGAGAAATCCTCCCTGGGTTTAGCCTTCTCATCAATCCTTTTTGTGCAGGGAGCACAGCACTCACAAATCAGCCTGCTCAATTCTACAGCATCAAATGTCAAAGTACCTGCACAGAGGTGATACCAAGGCACCCAGATGAGCTGCTGCCCACCTGTACTGACACACCTGAACCACCAGCCTGCTCTTCACAGTGTAACAGGGGTCTCCTCACCCTGTCATCTAACTTTATATCTTATCTGGATCTTCTTCCCAATTGTAATATAGTTCAACCAGTGTTGATAGGTCAGGGCAGACTTAATAGGGCTCTGGATTGGTATAATTCTTGATTTACATCAAGTCAAACCTCAGGGAAGGGTTTGTGATAACTCAGTGCCACGAGCTGGCACTAGAAGCTGGGTTCTGAGTGCCCTTTGCTGGTGGACAGAACAGCAGAGCAAAATGGACCTTCAGTCTGGTTACCAGATCAGGCTGTTTCATTTCTCCAAAATTATTATTTCAACAGTAATAATCTGGCATTCCCACCCCTGCCACAAAAACAAGCCTAGAAGTGCTTGGGCATGGCTGACATCCAAGGGATTTTCATGTCCCACTGGTTCTGTCTGAGTCTGTAGTGCTGCAGTGGGACAGAGCTGAGCATTTGAACCTACACACAAAGCGGGCAGACGTGCAGATCCACAGGTCAGGCTCCTGTGCAATCCCAGCTATGAAGGAGGCATCTCTGAAAGAAGGAGAAGAGCTGGAGCACACTGAGCATCACAGGGCACAGTGTTTGGAATTAATGATGGCAAAGACCCAGTCATGCCAGAACATTCTGTCAGTAAGGATGCAGCTGCAGCCCTGAGGTCCATGGGGCCGGTTTTGGTTAATGCCAAAGCATTTATAATTGCAGTGGTAAGTGCCTATGCTGCAGCTGGTGAGAGTGAGAAATGAATGCCAAAGGCTCAGAGGTGCTATACCTGGCTTTCTAATTCACCATGTTGGTGTCTTCCCTTGTCTTTCCTCATACACATTTTACTCAGCTTTCTCTCTGCAGCAGAGGGGAAGGATCAGGCAAGATCCTACTAATGAAACTCCCTGAGGAAAAGCCTGGCAATGCTGTGCAGAGTAGGAAAGCCCAGAAATCCTGGCAAAAGGACTCCACTGCAGAACATGTAACGAGAAAGCAAGGCAGCTGGTGCCACTGAAAACAGGCAATTATAGTCCCTCAGCTAGGTGGAAGCTTCTAGCAAATCAACAGGAATATTTCCTAGACAAAATATAATGAAAGAAGGAGAAATGGCCACTAGTTTTTAGTACTGCAAGGGGAAAAAAAACCCCAACAAATAATGGGAAAGTTACAGGGAGAAAACAAACCATAATCATCAGAGAAAAATCTCCTTTTTGATTCTCTTCTGCTGGACATCTGTGTAAAGAACATTATTGGGATGTTCTAATGCAGAGAAACATTGTGAGAAACAAGAGGGTTTTCAAGAGGGTTTTTTGAGACAGGTCACAGAACATGTCCTTCCCATATAGCCAGACCTGGAAGCATTCCTGGTCGCCTGGGAAGTCCGTCAGCTTCCCTACCACCTAATTTTTAAAAAACAATAAACATTCAGGGTGGTTTGCACTGCCCTAACAAAAGGCTAATCTCCTTCCAAGTGCAGGTAGAGATCCCTAGGTCCAAGACATTAAATCCTGTAAAATTACACAGTTGAGCCCTGGGCACGTGCGGATATTTTGATAGGCTGAAGTGCTCAGTGTTGGAAATCCACCTGCACTTTGTTAATATCTTTAGCATTTCCTTTTTCTCACATGAATTTTGCACAGGAAGGCACTTACCATCGGACACAACAGCCAAAGGATCCTCTGGTGTGTTGGTAGGGCTTGGCAGAACCAGGATTCTCTTGCAGGACATTTTGCTGACTGTCTGTACTCGAACCTTTGGAGTCCTGGTTTCTTTTCTGAGTTCCCAGCAGTGGGCAGCTGCTGCAAGCCTCTGCTTCCAGTGGACACCTTTCCCTCTCCCTTTATGGGATCCTGAGGTTTTAAAGTAAACAATTCATTCTTGTTCTGATAAGTCATATTAAAATATTGATCTGGGGGAGGGAGATGACCCTCGCTGCACTGAGCCAGAGTCACCTTTAGTCAGACTAAAGAACGGGAAAAAGCTCTGAGACCTCAATTTTCTCTGTTCCTTCAGAGACCACATGTAGGGAGGGAAAAATGCAAAAGATAAGGGGGTTTCAGCTCTTTGTTTTGCTGAACCCTGAGATGAAGAGTGTTTACTCTGGCTGTATATTAATTGCTTACTTTTGCCAGTGAGACTGATTTCATCAGTTCCTCAGGTCACAGTGCTCATCTCATGTTCACTGCTGGGGCTTGCCAATCTTTTTTCTTTCTTGAATTTTGATGTACTGTCTGCTTTGTTTGGGAATTTTCAGATTTACTTTCCAGCACACCTAGGAGGTAGGGGGAAAGCCCAGCTTTGGTTGAGGCTGTCTGAACTGCACTGGCAAACCCAGGAATGGTACACATCTCCCAGAACCTCATCCAACAATGAGGCAATTGCATAAACCTCCACAATTAGGGCCTGATGAATTTCACTTTATTTTTTTTTTTTTTTTGTGAAGGCTAAAATAGGATTTGAACCTAAGATTTTCTCTGAACATAAAAAAATAGCCACATTTTGGGTATGAGAACATTTGCTAGTTAACTAATAGGTGTTTCCTCACTTACTTCCATTACCATTACCATACTTCTGTTCCATTAGAACATTTTGGAACAGTCTGAAGAAATAGTTTGGAGGGTTAGGAAGCAAAGCTTTCAATAGAAATACTTCACAAAAGTGAGGAACCAGGTCACTTTACTGATTTTGGCTGGATGTGTCCATCCAACAGCAGAAAACCACCATCAAATCAAATCTGGAAAGCATTCTGTGCCTTGCCCTCTCCTCCTTAGATCCTCTTTGTTACCAGCTGATGACAGATCTTTTTTGCTTAACACTGTCTTGGGCTGCAAATCTGTCATGGCAAGAATAATCTACTGTTTCCTAAAATGCTGATTTCTATTCCCAGTTCTCTTGTGTAAATAGTAATTCCTTGTTTGGGACTGGTGCATGCACACAGTGTGAATATGACAAAATTACTACTACTACTACTAGTTCAGAGTCTGCCCCTGGAGTAGAACAAGTTTTGGGGAAAGTAGGTATCTAAAAATGAGCTGTGCAATTATATCAGCATCCTGTGTGCAAACTCCTCATGCTACTCTGCATTTGAAGTCTACAGAAGGTATCTGACAATATGCTTAATCAGAAAAAGAAGACAAAAGACCATATTAAAAAGAAAACTCATATTAAAAAGAAAATAACCAACCCAAAATCAAAATGCCATATGTTGTACAAAACAAGCAGAGAAAAACTAAAATGTGCTACTTTTGAATCACAGCAGAAACACCACATACTTGGTATTTGTGGGTTGTGTTTCTGGGGGGGTGGGGTGTGTGGAAAGCAGTTTCCCTCAAAATGGGGCTCTGCAACTGTAGGTGAAACACTGGTCACTCCCCAGGGAGCCTGGGGAAAGTCTGGAACTGCATTGCAACATGCAGTACTGCTGCAGACTGGTTGGGGTCCAGTTCTCTGAAATGAAATACCAAAGTATTGGGAAATTCCTGGAAAAAGAAAAGGAACTGGTTTGTTTAAATGTTTCTGAAGGTGACACAGGGACAGATAATGCAACATATGTTGCACATACACCTGAGGACCAGATTCTTCCCTTGGAAATATGCAGCTATAACCCCAAGCAAAATCATCTAACTTTGAAGTGCAGTCGAACTGTGAGGCTGGCACTGCTCGGAGCAGGGGACTGAGTCCTGTGATCTCCAAAAGTCCCTTCCAGCCTAAATTACTCTGTGCTTCCATTATATATGCAGAGCTTCTGGTGAGTAAGGTGTCACTAGACAAAGGACATGATTTGATCCCTACAAAAGCTCTTTCCTTTCATTTTTCTTATATACAATGTGGAGGATATGTTGAGGGAAATGGAAATCACAGGGATGGTGTCTTTTCTGTGCAGCAACAGTGGAAGAACAGCTTTAAAACTGAAGGAATAAGTGCAGGGGCAAAAGCCTGAGCTGTATCTTTGTGGCTTTACTCCAGCACATAATCAATACTCTTCAATTGATTTGGGGCTGGCTATTTCATCCATGGAAAAAATCCTGTCATGGTCCCACCAGCCGTGGGCATGGCTCCCTTGGCTAAAACTTCCAGACAAATCTGGGTCAAAGATTTAGGCCAGAATCTTTTATGGAGAAAAATGACACATACCCAGCAGTGGAACTGAATTTATCCCTTTTCTTTCTTAATGTCAATGACTATGCTGACTCACCTCACTTTTGGATATGGCCATCTAATTTTAAGAGGACATTGCTACAGGAATTTTTGTGCTCAGAGTACACAAAGGTGTTGTTTATCAGCTTACCCCAGAGTACTGCAGCATTCAAGGGGCACATTTACCACGATCTCATGGACAGAGGTAAGGGCTACAAGTGCTGGGACAGTTCAGACCCCAGAGGAGGAACGCTGTGATCCTTGTCAGTCAATGGCCACTGGTTAAAGATTACCTGCGACGGTCACTCCGATGGCTGGGTAGAGAAAGATTAACTCAGAACAGCAGAAAGTTGAGCAAAGGTCTTTAACCTGGAAGCCATGATCTCTTCTGATTTCTGCTGGGGATCAGTAAATGAAATTGATTTGAGTTTCCCAATCATCAAACTCATTACATCAGTTCTGGATCATCCTGGCATTTCCTGTAACCATTCACCCTCTGACAAAGAGAATCCAGGTTGGGAATTATCTTCAGATTAGGAGAGTAAGGTTTGGCTGACAGTGTACCCTCCATGACATTGCTGTTTCCCCAGCAAAATAGTTGTGGGAAGAATTTAAGCCATTTTGCTCTAAGCAGAAGGCTAACACAAAAAACTTGTATTTACCAGTCCCTCAGGGCAACTACCCTTCCCTCAGGAGACCTGCTGACTCTGCAGACAGTGCTCTGGGCACACCAGGGTGCGAGGGATGTCCTAGGGTAGGTTTGAGGGAGCACTTCCAGCACTGTTAGTGTCCCCTGAGCCACATGTGAGGATAAGCAGCTTTATTAATTTTTGGTCTCTGTAAGTCAAAGTCCTGTTTAAATTCACTTCTCAGAACTTGAAGATACTTTGGTGACCTGAACTCTGTCAGTCCCTAGCACAGTCTGTGCCCGGGACTGAGGGTGGCTCTGCTGAGGGGTCCTGTGCCCTGCCCCTGTCCCTCCATGAGCCCAGCCCCAGCACCAAGGCCTGGGGGAGGTCTGAGGCAGAGTTTGGGGCAGGGTGGACAGGGCACTTGGTGCCCTTGGCTTGCTGCAGCCAGCTGTAATTAACTGTTAGTTGTTTTAATTGCAGCGCTGCAAGGAGCAGTCCCAGTGGGGCTCCCATGTCTCCGGACATGCCTGTCAGCATTTCACACAGCTGGTACTTTTGCTCTTTTGAGAAAAGCAAAAAATCAGTTTGGCCCCTTGAAAAATTGCAAAGACAAAGGTTTTATAGTGGCTTTATAACTCCATGCTGATGTTCTACCTTCCCTGGCCCAGTGGTGACTGGAGGAGCTCCTACAGCTAGCCTGGCCACCAGAAGGGCTTACACAAAGTCAAGGTGCCAAAGTAGCCAAGGTAAGTCCAGTTAAACCCAGCTTGGCACGGGCTGGACTTTGCTTTCCCTTTTTATATTCATCGGCTGCCAATCCCCCAGTTACACAGAAAAACAGTGCAGCTGTGATGGCAATGTTCTGGAGACAGTGGTGACAAAGTAATGAAGAATGAGCCATCGTGTATTTTGTGTGACATTGCAGGCACTTTCCTTGCTAAATGGAAACTTCACACAGATTCCATATTTAGTCTAATCTGTTTTACCAACTCATTTACCACCCTATGTAGCATGAAATTGCACTTCCCGTGGCTATTTAAGTCCTGTATGCCATGGCTCTGCTGAACTGATGCATTTTTCACAAAAACCTGATTTCCAGACCTCAGAGAAAAAGAAGCTGCTGTTTTTTAGCAAAAATTGGTTTGGTAATTGAAACCAACAGGTTTGAGGGGCAGGCTGTGGCTGCTCAGGTGCAGCTGGTTTGTAATTACTTAGGTTGATGCAGGTGCTGAGCATCAGGCATCATTAGGTGTTCAAAGATAGTTTTGAGTGGAAAGAAGGACTAAAGGGGGGAGGAAAGCGAGGCAGCAGCTTTTGTGAGAGTTGAAGTGCTTTCTTTCCACAAGGAAAGTATTTGTAGCGTTGGTAACTGCAGAATGCTCCGGAAAGGATTTGCTTCTGGTGAGCAGAGGCTGATTGTCAGTGGCAGCCCCAGCACTTGCTAACTGACCTGGGATAACTGGGAAGTTTCCATGTCAAAACTAGTGAATCCCAGAATGGTTTGAGTGGGAAGGGACCTTAAATGTGATCTCATCCCACCCTCACGGGCAGAGATGCCTTCCACTGTCCCAGGTTGCTCCTCCAAGCCCTGTCCAGCCTGGCCTGGGACACTCCCAGGGATCCAGGGACAGCCGCAGCTTCTCTGGGCACCCTGTGCCAGGGCCTCCCCACCCTCACAGCTGAGAATTTCTTCCCGATATCCCATCTAACCCTGCCCTCTGGAAGTGGGAAGCCATTCCCTGTGTCCTGTGAGCCCAGGCCCTTGTCCCTCCCCATCCATCCTGGGAGCGCCTTAGGTGCTGCACGGCTGCTGTGCTGCCAGGAACCTGCACACAGAAACAGCAGGGAGGTGAAAATATGGATCTTGAGCTCAAGATAAAGTGAGCATTGGCAATTTCTGACCTAGTACTGGGAATTGCAACATTATGTATCAAAAGAATAGAAACAAGAATTATTAATCTCCTCAACGGGGTGTAGGAACACGGGGCTGTGGGAATTACACAGGTGATCAGGCTGTGGGAATTACACAGGTGATCAGGCTGATTAAGATCAGGTGTGAGGGTGACTCAGCGACCTTACAACAGTTTTTTTAGTCTAAAGTGATTCTCAGTGTGGTGAGGGTTTCAGAATTGGTTCTGCTAAGTTAGAGAAGCTTGCCCATTGCACTGGATGTTATGTTTACTGTATAACAACAGCTCTGGATGTTCCTGAAACTGCTCTTCTAGACTCACTCAGAAGACTCCTAGACTGACTCAGAGAAATTCAAAACTGACAAGTAAGTGGACTTCTAGTTTGTGGTTGGATCGTGCGCGGCCTCGGGGCTGGGGCACAGCGGTGTGAGGGCTGGGGCACAGCGGTGTGAGGGCTGGGGCACAGCGGTGTGAGGGCTGGGGCACAGCGGTGTGAGGGCTGGGGCACAGCGGTGTGAGGGCTGGGGCACAGCGGTGTGAGGGCTGGGGCACAGCGGTGTGAGGGCTGGGGCACAGCGGTGTGAGGGCTGGGGCACAGCGGTGTGAGGGCTGGGGCACAGCGGTGTGAGGGCTGGGGCACAGCGGTGTGAGGGCTGGGGCACAGCGGTGTGAGGGCTGGGGCACAGCGGTGTGAGGGCTGGGGCACAGCGGTGTGAGGGCTGGGGCACAGCGGTGTGAGGGCTGGGGGCCGTGCGGAGCCTTGTGCTGCATTTGCAGGCGGCCTCGGGGCTGGGGCACAGCGGTGTGAGGGCAGGGCCCGTCTGGAGCCTTGTGCTGCCCCGGGGACTGCGCCACCCGCCTGGGTAACGGGGCCAGGGTGACCTTGCAGGCTGCCGGCTCTGTCCCCGGGGCAGGGAGTGCTCCTGCGCTAAAGGGCTGGCCACAAAGCCTCGGGGCATGCTGAGAATAAAGAGCGGCCTCTCCTCTCCCTCGCTGTGAAAACAGACACAGTCACTAACCTGGTGTTCCGTGTCCGCCTTTGTCCCGCACACCCTGGAGATGTCACTGGGCAAACTGGGCTGGCCGGGGCAGAGCTGGGCTTAAAAGGACACAGGTTCTTGCTGGGTGGGGAGGGGAGGAGTGCCCAGCTCTGTAAGGAAACATCTGGCTGTCCTTAACCGCTAGGAACTGCATGCACGACCTGCCTGTGCAATCAGTTCAGCTCACCAGAGCTTGAAATCTATTGCCATAACCTCGCAAGGTTTGGCCTCAGTTACACAATGTTGTCCTCAGAACACGGTTAAAGAAAAATTATCTTGAGAATTCCTTTTGTGTGTTTCATTTCTTACAGTTTCACAGTGTTAGTAGTTATCAGTGTTTGAGAGAGGAACTAGTTTGCTGGTTAAATGAATTTTCTTCTTTTTTTTTTAAATTATTTTTTATGCATTTTTAATGAAGAAATGAGATCCAACAATGAAAAGTAACCTTTCTAAAAAGAAACGCAAATTAAGTGAGAAGGGAGGAAAATGCTGTTTGATTTCCAGGAAATGCCCACTTTAAATATCTATGTATTGATAATCTTTTTTGGCGAAACTGCTGAGGTGTTTCAGTAATTTTTTTTTGGACCAAAGGTACCTGCTCTACCAATCTTTATCAGTCTCACCAGGGGTTATATGTCACACCAGTGTAGACCTTTTAATGCTCTATGGGACCCCCCTTTTGCTGACTCATTGGTATGAGCTTTCTGTGTTTGGGAGTGTTTTTATTTTAAAAGCTAAAATTTTCTGCTGCCTCTAAAACAAAACACTTTCCAGCCTCTTGGAATTTTTCTGTTGTATCGGAGGACAATTCAACTCATGCAATTCTTGTTTTAGTGATCTCGGTTAATTAATTTTTATTAAATGGAAGATAGAATGTGCCCATTTAAAGAGCAAAAAACAATTACTTAATTTCATGTCCGAGTGAATACTCTTTAACTGTGCAATTTGCAGTCATTTCAATATTATTTGCTTCCAAGGCAAATATTCAGGGTTTCAGAGATTATTCTCTCTGCTTACCAAGAAAAAAACCCAACTTTTAATTAATATTTGCAGGATTAATTCTGTATGAACTGAAATTTAGAACTCACCTGCTGTTCCTAGAATACTCCTGAAAACTCAGTTTTCTTCCTCAGAAGTTTATTATGACTGGAAAAAAACAAAACACCACATATATAAATCGGAACCTTTATCCCAAGTGGCAAGTGAGTTATTTCCTCCAGAATTCACCAGATATCAGCTGATGCTTTTCCAGCTTATGTGAGTGCCTTCTCCCAGTGCCCAGGCTGTGGAGCTGTCTTTGGCACGGGACGGGGCAGCCCCGGTTCCTGGCAGAGCCCCGCGTGTGGCTGCGGGGCTGGATGGGCCCTTCCCGGAGCTGGGCTCTGGGAATGATGCCGGAACACTGCCCTGGCTCTGGGAGTGATGCCGGGACACTGCCCTGGCTCTGGCTGTGCCGTGGTGGGTGCTGTTCCCAGCACTGGCACCGGGCAAGGCACTGCCCTGGCATGGAGCGCCCGTGGCGGTGCAGGGCCTGCCGCAGGAGGGTCCCGCAGCTCTTGGATCACACGGATGGAGATCTGTGGGGCCTGGCTGGCAGGGGCTGTGGCTCTGGGGTCTGACTGCGGGCCAAGCTGGGCTGTGCTCGCTGCAGGGTGGCAGGGACGTGGATGTGTGGGTGTGGTGACACACGCCTGCTGGTGGCACAGCTCGTTCCCAATGTGCACGGTGAACTAAGGTACCATCTGCCTATGGTTGGAGCCATTTCACATATGTGAGCTGGAGTGTGTTAAACATTAATTATTCCTTGCAAGCCCCTGTGGGCGTGGGCTGGGGCTTTGTTTTACCCAGGTCAATGAACAACGCTCTGGGGCCATGTTTGAAACTAAGTGGTCGTGTGGCAAGATTCCATGTGTTTCACAATTTTTAAATGCTAGTAGAACATTCCTGAATGCTAGTGGAATGTCAAGTCCAGTTTTAATTTAGGATCAGTGAGTAACTTAACTAGACATGAGTACCATATTGCTGTGACAAGCAGTCCAGGAAATTCCTGATGTTTGTTGAGGATAATTTCTCATCACAAATGCTCAGCAAGCCAACTAGGAAAGGTGCTCTGCCACGGGGGTTTGTGAATAGAGGACTCATGGCAGGAGCTATGGTCCTGGTCACAGTGACCATGAAATGGTCTGATTTAAATGTTTTGGTGTAATTACAAAAAGCAGAGTTGTCACCCTGGCTTTCAAGAGTGCAAAGTATAAGCTGCCAGGGAGCAGTTGGCCATGTCCCCTGAGGAGCTGCCTCAGGGGGCCCCGAGTGCTGGTCAAGTTTGAATAGAACGTGTGCAGGAGAGGCAAGGCCATTCAGGCAGAAGCCAGGCAGGTGGGGTAGGTTGCCAGCTTGGCTGAACTGGGCACACTGCACATGGCTCTCTGGAAGCCAGGCCAGGTGTCAGAGAAAGAGGAGAGCTGTGGTTTGCCAGTAGAGTGCGTGGGTCTCAATCCAGGGGTTCATACTGTTCAACGCTGTTGTCCAAGATCTGGGTGCAGGAGTGGAAAGCACCAGGAGGGAGTTTGCTGAAGATGCTGAAGTGGGAGGTGCTGTGGGCTCAAGGGATGAGAGGCCTTGCAGAGGGATCTGGATAGGTGGAACATTGGGCAATCATTGGCAGGAAATCTAACAGAAAAGCAGCACTGCTGTCAGGAGAATTCCTGGTGGTTTCCACAGAGCCTGGATTTCACCCAGCATGTACTAGTGCGGCACTTACCGTGTGAATTAAAGGATTTTGCTGAAAAGCGTAAAGATTAATGACTGTACCTGCTGGGAGCACGGGATAGAGTTCTCTCAAAGTCAGGCAGTGGCAGCCAGAGGTTTGTGAGAACTGGCTGACTCACCTTTACCCCAAACTGGGAATTTTTCATCAAACGAAGTTTTCCTGAAATGCATTTGACAAAATGTTTCTACTTGGCTGAAAATTTCAAACTTAAAAAAGCTTCTATTTAATTTGCAACCACATTTTTATTTAACTCCTGAAAGCTGGCATGAAGTATGGCAGTTTGAATTAATGTTGCATTTCAAGTGTTATTTAAAGTTATGTTTTTATTTGCATGAAGTCTTGGGAGTTTTGTGGTTGGGTTTTTTTAAAAGTCAGTTCTAGATAGTATGATTTGAGCATAAGAACAGGAGGAAGCTGAGTGAGGGTTACTGTGAATAGCTTATGTGTGTTTGCTGATCCAGCACCTAATGAAGTAATGGGTGCTGGATTGTCTTTTATTTTATTTTTTTTTTCCCCAGCACTTTCTAAAGGCACCCTGCTATTTTCAGTACCAGATTAATAATGATTTTGGTGTTGTTCTACATGTCTGAAACTACACTTCACTGACAGAAAAGTTTCCACAGCTTTGCTAGTAAACTGAGAACATGTCCTGGCTTCTCTGGGGTGGCCCCTCTGTACGCAGGAGGTGCAGAAGGCCTTGGGTTGCCTTCTGCCTCTCCTAGGCTGCAGCCCCTTTCCCTGCTGATATGAGCAGATTCCCTACTGCTGAGCTGAAAGGAGTTTGGGAGTGAATGTGGCACTTTCTTGGTGCTTTTCTTCTTCTCCTGTGGTGCCAGGAGAAAGCTCTGAAAGGTAATGTAAAGCAAACTTGGAAGGAACATTCTGTCAGTGTTGTCAGAGCCAGGCCCAGCTGTGCACTGCTCCAGGTGGCTGCCTGGGGAGGAAATAGGGTTTTATCATCAGAAAGCAAAACCCCAAACTGGGTACTTGTGCTGATGGACGACTGTTTTCATATGCCAAATGACAATTTGGTAATAAGAATAAGGTGAATTAAGATGATTTGTGTACTCCACAAACCTATTTTTGTTTACAATAAATGTATCACTACATAGTGTGTATGTGTTACCAAAAACCATGCTTGAGGCAAATTCGCCAGAGACCAGAGATTCTGTCTCTGGGCTGAGTTTCCTGGCTCCTACCTTCAAGCTCTGAGATTCACTAGACAGAAAACACAAAATCCTTAGTAAATGTGGTCTCCTAGGGAAGCAGGGACAGTTTTGTTTGTTTGTTTTCATCTAAGTGAGAGATGAAGTAAAAACTTGCTTCCAGGAATCTACATTGGTGGAGATTCAAATTCTGGTCCAAACTTGTGCTTAGAAGCAGTGATTCTGCCTCTCTCTCTAGTGTTTGTCTGCACTGAAGTCCTGATTAACTTCTCCAGGTTCCAAAAGCTGCCGAAGGAATGACAGTGCTGCTGACACCGCAAGAGGTGTCCTTGCCAAACAGGACATCAGCAGCTCTGTTGCTCTGGGAATTTAGCGTACAAAGCAATCTCAAGGGAGCTGCACTTTCTTACTGGACTGCAGCTCTTGCCAGTGCTTTCCTGTGCCAGGAGGCTGCCAGGCTGGAGCTGTTACCAGAACCCTTGCACCGCACACAAACTGCTACACCCTGGCTGCTCCTGGCACTGAGCTGCTGTCCACGTGTAGGGCAGAACATCTGTCACATCTGGTTTGTTCTTGAGGAACACTGATTTCTCTCGGGCTGCTTCCCAGGCATATAACAACACCTGCCTTTGTCTTGGGGATTTGTACTCCTGGAATACTGGTTGATGTGCAAACTCTTGTGATTGGCTTGGCACTGTTGTTATTAACCAAAGGCAGAAAGATGTCTCCTGCCTCACTATCAAATAGCAAAGTCCTCTATAAAAGAGGAAAAAAAATTAATTTAATTCTCCTATTTTTTATCTTACTCTTTTTTGTTTTTTTAACCTACGGGCACAATCAGGGAATGCCGAGTCTAAAATGTGTCTATTGTACCTAGCCATTAATGAAACATAGAAGCACAATTTATACTTATTATTATTACTATTATTATTACACAATTGGAGACAGTGAACCAGCTGCTTGCTTGCTGAGGAAGAGGAACTGTTTCAAACTTGACAATTTTCTTAAAAGCTGCTGTTCATAGAAGTAAAGCTGGGGCAAAGGAAATTACTGGTATGGTAGGGAAAATGTTGTCACAGGTGCAAACAAGTTGCCCTCAGTTCCCTCAACTCTAGGCGGGCTGTAGAGGAAGGGAATTACTAGACTTTTGCACTATGTTACTGCACTTCGAAGTAGCTAGAAGTTATTTAATGGTTGTGTTCTGTAAAGAACCCCTTAAAACTGAAGATCTGTGCTGCACCAGCACACTGAAACATGCAGAGGTACAGCAGAGGTATCTGCCCATGGCGAGCAACTAATATTTGCCAAGTATTGATCTAGTGTGCATCTCATCTTCCATAGTCCAAGGTTCAAAGTTTACCTTTTGTTTAAAAACTGATTTTACAGGGAGGTCATGTCCTTTAGCTAATCCAGCAGCAATAGAGGTCTGTAAAATGGATATTGAGTTTACCACTGTTTGGAGGAAAGCCTTGAAGCCCTCACGGAAAGCCTCTGTAGCACAGAGATGTATCCACTGATATGGCAGTATGCAGAGAGCCTGGACAAGTGACAAAGTGGAGGAAATAATTAGTCTGCTTTGGAATGTTGTGGTGTTGCCAGACCCAGCCTCAAATCAGAAGATAAGCCCTGACCATTTGCTCCTGGCACACCCACAGCCTTTCCCAGGGTACTGGTCACTTGACCCCACCTTCATATTTTCACTGTAAAGAGTTGGCTGAAATTACTCCCAAATAGCTGAAACCCCAAAGCACACTGGGAAAGGCAGGTTTACCACAGAATAAATGGCCACAAAAATATAATAATCTAATGTAGGAGAGGGTGTTGGTTTTTACTTCCTGATCTCCTTCATAAAGTTATGTGCGTTTATATAACAATCCATAAATAGGGGTGAGGAAAATCTCTCTTTATAGGCAGCATTAAGTAATTACACATCAGGAATTTACTAACAATTTTAAAACTGAAGCAAGCACAGAGTAGTTCCTGCCCCACAGTAAGTTTGGTGCATTTCATTTCTATTGAAGTGACACTGGCCACTCTGACCAGGGCTTTCTCTGTCTCAGGCGTTGGGGACTGTTGGACAGCCTGAAAACAGAGCAGATCCCTCTGGATCAGCAACACACTGGGGACAACTGGGGACAGGAATGAGCAGAAACCATCATCCTCTGGGGCTGGGACTTCATTTTAACCACACAGATCATGCCACATGTAGGGACGCAGATCCTCTTACCACAAAAGACAGTTCTGATCTCAAGTCCTCCACAGAAAACACAGGGGTTTGGATTTTGGGCAGCTTTTACAAACTGCATTTCAGCTTTGCAAAAGCCAGTCCCTGAAGATCCCTGCTTTCCAGAGCACCAGTCCTTACTGATCTCCAGTTCCCTGGAAAACATGCCCCAGCCCCAATCTGGGCCAGCGACAGCCGCAGCCTGGCTGAGCACAAGTATGGAGAGGTCAGAGCCCTCCCCTGGACTGCTGCACTTGGAGTGAGATCCATCTAGAAATGAAGCTCTGGAAACAGGCTCCAAAATGTTCTAGGATCAGACCTTTAAAAAGGCTCCAAAGGGCAATAGCTCCAGCACAAGTCCTGGTCCCAGCCCTGGCTCCCTGACACACACACAAGAAGCCCACAGTCACACAAGTGCCACTTGCAGAATTCCTGATGCAAACCCCCACCTTTCCTGCCCAGCGCTGAGGGAAATCTGACAGAGGAATAACAAGGAACCTTTGCTGAGAGCAGTGGTCAGGCCAGGCCTTCAGGCTTGGCAAGATTTTGTAATAAACAGACCCAAATTCAATCCCTAAGTCTAAATCTCTGACAAGTCTTGTCAGAAAGATACTGGACAGTAAATCAGACCACTAAATTAAAAGACTGCAGAAGGAATAACAGAAGCTTTTCCACTAATAACAGAAGTTCTTTTCTTCCCTCACCAGTCTGGGACTGTAGGACCGAAATATTTGCCACTGAGACAAGCTGTCCTTAACACTTTGACCCCTCAGCCATTATTATTTCTCAGAGAACTGGGCTGGCGCTGAGCTACTCCCATGCGTCTGCAGTGCTTTAGGGAGGGGCAAGGCGACATCCCACTTTGGGCTGGAAAAATTTCAAGATAATCTAAAGTTGTTACCCTTCTCTCTGACCCACAGCACTGCAGGAAACCGTGCTGAAAACGCGGGGTCTGGGTTGGAGTCGGGGTTGGGGGTCAGGCAGCCGAACAGATGCCTTTCCACACCATTTTCCGTCCCTACCGCAGCTAATGCCGCCGTCTTTGGAAGGACACACTAATCTGTGTAGCGAGGCCGCTGTCTTTGGTTATTGCCAGCTCTCCTAGGGGTGGCAGCTGGGGCAGGGCTGGGTGACAGCCCCTAGCTGGGCTCGGGGCACGCCCTGGCCCTGCACAGATGCAGGTGAGGTTTGGGAGCATGTGGGAACAGTGACAATGGTGGATGGTGCTGCGAGGAGCAGTCAGCCTGTGCTCGTAGTAGTGCCACCGTGCAGGGCACTGGAATCTGGGTAAAAATCCAGCTCTCCTGGTTCTCAGGGATGCAGGGTCTGAGGGGCTGGAGTTACCTGTGCCTTTCCAGGACAGCAGGAGCAAGAGGAAATGTGGTGCCAGAGCTGTGTCCCATCAGGTTGTGTTTCCCTCTGAGGACAGAGAGTCCATTCTTCTCTGGAGAAGAGAATGAAAAGTGGGAAAAATGAGGTGATGAGCAGTGAACAAGTAGGGAAAATAGTGGGAGTAAATCTTGAGAAAAGCTCCATGGTATTAAATAAATATTTTGAAGTAAAAATTAGGGAATTGGTGGAAAAGTAGGGGAATTTTGGGGGATAAAACTTGAAAAAAATTCTAAGAATGAGTATTTTTGGGTGAAAAATAAGGAATGAACATCCTGAGGTAAACTGAGGTCATCAGTTAGGAACGTGGAGTGAACATTTTGGGTGTAGAAATGGATGTTTTCTTCAGGATGGAAAATGAATATTTTGAGGGGAAAACAGGATCACTGGTAGTGCACAGATAGCGAAAATTTGGGGGTAAAGAATTAATCTACATGGAATAAGTAGGGGATGTTTTTGAGGGAAACTGGGGCCAGAGGTGAAGGTCAGTCCAAAGCCAACCCCGCTTCATCTTTAAATCCCAGGAAGAACTCTACAATCTGACAGTTGAGGGACTAAAAATTCATAGAAATTGAGCCAAGAGCATTGAGAAGGTTTCTGGGAATCCCATCCCAGTGTTGTCATTGAATTCTTAACAGATCTTGAAGCATTTGATGACAACAACACACGTCTCTGTTGGGATTACTGCCATGGACCAAGTGAACCCTCAGGACTTGTTCTGCTCATTTCTCCCTGGAAAAGGATGTTGCACCTTCTGAGCCATTGTGGAAATGCTGGAAAGGGTAGAAATTCAGGGTTATTGGAGGAGTTCTTTACTGTTATGTCAGGTGCCAGCCAGTTCTGCCTTAGAGCCGTTCAAGGGGCTGATGTGTAAAATGCATTAGCAGAAAAGAAGCAGCAGCCATTCCCATCCCAGCCCTTTCTCGTGATCCCAAAATTTGCTCAGAATGCCGATATTGAGTTCAATCCCTAAATGGGCCGATCACTTCTCATCATTTGACTTGATGATCCTTGGGGGTCTTTCCAACTCAGAATATCCTGTGCTCTGGAAATAGAGGTAATTTTCCCTGGCATTTTAAACCCAGAGGTTTTTCCATTGGAGACAGCGAGTCACGGAGAAAGTGGGGGAGAGGAAGGAGAACATCACGTCTCACCCGGCAGGTGTCGGATGAGCGGCCCGAGCAGGGCCCCCGTCCCAGTCGAGAGCGGCTTCTCCCGCCCGTGGCGATCCAGCGCCTCTCGTTCCGCAGAGTTCCCTGGGGATGCGGCCACGGTCGCTGCTCTGCCCGGGGGGTGCGGTGGCCTCGGTGGGTGCTGTGCCCTCGGGGGTGCTGTGGTCTCGGGGGTTTGGTGGCCTCGGGGGGTGCTGTGGTCTCGGGGGTGCGGTGGTCTCAGTGGGTGCGGTGGTCTCGGTGGGTGCGGTGGTCTCGGTGGGTGCTGTGCCCTCGGGGGTTGCTGTGGTTTCTGGGGTGCTGTGCCCTCGGGGGTGCTGTGCCCTCGGGGTTGCTGTGGTCTCGGGGGTGCTGTGGTCTCGGGGGGTGCGGTGCCCTCGGGGGTGCTGTGCCCTCGGGGGGTGCTGTGCCCTCGGGGGGTGCGGTGGTCTCGGGGGGTGCTGTGCCCTCGGGGGGTGCGGTAGTCTCGGGGGGTGCTGTGCCCTCGGGGGTGCGGTGGTCTCGGCCCCTGGACGGCTCCGCATTCCCGCGGGGGCCGCGGGCGGGGCCGGCGCTGGCTCGCGCCGCCGCTCCGTGTCCGCCAGAGGGCGCCCCGCGAGGGGGCGGGCGGCGCTGAGGGAGCGGCGGGAGCGATGGCGGCGGCGTCCCGGGGCCGGCACGGCCGGTTCCGCTGCCCCGCTCGCTTCCAGCCGCGATCCAGCGTCTGTCCTCCGGGCGGGCCCGGCATTGGCACAGCCCCGGCTCCCCGCGGCCGTAGCGGGACCGTGCCCGGAGCCCCGGCGGGACCCCATGCCCACACGGGACGCTAGCGCCCGTCCCGGAGCGGCTCTTCCTGCCCGCGGCGATGCCGGTCCCAGCCCCGGTCCCGGTCCCGCCTCGATCCTCCGGCCCTGGGACCCACACCCCTCTCGCCAAAGGAAAAGCGTCTCTGCCCGGCACCCGCGGCAGACACCGTAGGCTCCGCACAGGAGCGAGCGTTCTGCCGCATCCCGAAATAAGCCTCCAGCATGTGAAATGGAACGGGCGCGGATCCGCCGGGATTTCCGGGCGCGGGCGGGCCGGGGCGGGGCCGGAACGGGTGTGAAGGGCGGGGCCGGCTCAGGTGCGCTGGACCCCGGAGCGGCAGGGCCCGGGTGGTACCGGGGGTGGGTCCTGGCTGGAACCAGGAACGGGTCTCAGGCGGTACCGGGGCGGCTTCAGGGGCGGTACCGGGGGCGGGGACAGGCGGTACTGGGGCGGGGTCAGGCGGTACCGGGGGCGGGGCTTCAGGAGCGGGTCCCGGACCCGGCTCAGGTGTGCGGGGCTGGCCCGGCTCAGGTGTGCGGGACCCCAGGGCGGCTGCGCGGGGCGGGACCGAGGTGATTTAATCCTCGGAAGGTACCTGGCAGCCATTTGCTCACTAGGAGAACGGTAAGAGTAGGAGCTCCTTGTCCGAAGGCCCCAGGTGAGTCGTGGGAGCTTCGGCTTTCCCTGCTCTTCCCGCCGCGGACCCCGTCTTCCTTCTCCCCATATTCCTCTTCTTTCTGCCTCTTTCTCCCCCGTCCCGACCCCCCCAAACCCGACCCTCCCACTCCTTCCTCTCCTCTTGTATTCCCTGTCTCCCCCTCGTCTGTCCACCGTCCCTCTCCTCCCACCCGGTCTTTCCCTTCCCCTCCCGCTTCCCTTCCCGGCCCCTTCTCATCCTGGCTATTCCTCCTGTGTCCCCGGCCTTCTTTCTCCTTCTTTCTCCTGCAGCCGCGGGGCTTGGGGCGCCGGGGGATAAAATCCAGAGGTATCCCCCTGGGGGTCCGGCCTGGGGTAAAGGAGGGACCCATATTGAGGAGGTGGTCCCGGGTTGGATGGTGGTGGAGGGATGTTAGGAAGGCCCCTCTCTTTAGGAGGGGGTCCTGGCGCGGGTGAGGGGGGGTTAGAAAGAGCCCCCTACTTAGGAGGAGGTCCTGGGATGGGGGGGGTTGTAGGAAGGGGTCTCTAATTAGGTGGGGGTCCCGGGGTGGAGGGAGGAGGGTCAGAGTGGACCCCTATGGGCGGGGGGGAGGCCTGTGGGTGTGGTGGGGTCAGAGGGGGCAGAGTTCCAGGCCAGAAAAAAATGCTGTAGGGCATCCAATAACAGTAAGTAAAAGGAACAGTAAGGTGGTGCTTCCCACGATCTGTGTACAGAAATGCCAACAGAATGAGTCCCATGATTCACGTACAGTAACATCGTGAGAACGTTTTCCCGCGATCCGCGTACGGTAACTTCATGGTAACGTTTTCCCGCGATCCGCGTACGGTAACTTTGCGGTAATGCTTTCCCGTGAACTGCGTACGGTAACTTAGTTTTTCCCGCGATCAACGTACGGTAACTTCGTTTTTCTGCGATCCGTGTACGGTAACTTTGCAGTAACGTTTTCCCACGATCCGCGTACGGTAACTTCGCGGTAACGCTTTCCCGCAATCTGCGTACGGTAACTTCATGGGACCACTTTCCCGCAATCAACGTGCACTAACGTTGTGGGACGTGTCGCGACCCGCGTGCAGTAACATCACTGGAACACTTTCCCTCAATTCGTGTGCAATAATGGCACTGGACGCTTTCGCGCAATCCGTGTGCGATAATGGCACTGGACACTTTCCCGCAATCCGTGTGCGATAGTGGCACTGGACACTTTCACAAACTCCATGTGCAATAATGGCACTGGACAGTTTTGCGCAATCTGTGTGCGATAATGGCACTGGACACTTTTCTGCAATCCGTGTGCGATAATGGCACTGGACGCTTTCGCGCAATCTGTGTGCGATAATGGCACTGGACACTTTCACGCAATCCGTGTGCGATAATGGCACTGGACACTTTTGCGCAATCCTTGTGCGATAATGGCACTGGACACTTTTCTGCAATCCGTGTGCGATAATGGCACTGGACACTTTCATGCAATCCGTGTGCGATAATGGCACTGGACACTTTTCTGCAATCCGTGTGCGATAATGGCACTGGACGCTTTCGCGCAATCCGTGTTTGATAATGGCACTGGACACTTTCCCGCAATCCGTGTGCGATAGTGGCACTGGACACTTTCACGTACTCCATGTGCAATAATGGCACTGGACAGTTTTGCGCAATCTGTGTGCGATAATGGCACTGGACACTTTTCTGCAATCCGTGTGCGATAATGGCACTGGACGCTTTCGCGCAATCTGTGTGCGATAATGGCACTGGACACTTTCACGCAATCCGTGTGCGATAATGGCACTGGACACTTTTGCGCAATCCATGTGCAATAATGGCACTGGACACTTTCACGCAATCCGTGTGCGATAATGGCACTGGACACTTTTGCACAATCCGTGTGCAATAA
Source organism: Poecile atricapillus (assembly GCF_030490865.1). NCBI lineage: Eukaryota > Metazoa > Chordata > Aves > Passeriformes > Paridae > Poecile > Poecile atricapillus. The sequence continues at coordinate 107,669,152 of NC_081288.1, read as the reverse complement.
TGGCACTGGACACTTTCACGCAATCCGTGTGCGATAATGGCACTGGACACTTTCACGTACTCCATGTGCAATAATGGCACTGGACACTTTCCCACAATCCATGTGCAATAACGTAGCTGGATGTTTTACTGCGATCTGTGTATGGTAATGTCATGATGGGATGCTTTCCTGCAATCCGTGTGGGGTAATGTCACAGGATGCTTTCCCATGATCTGCGTACCATCATTTTGCAGGATGTTTTCCCACGAGCCGTGTTCTGTAATGGCGCTGGACCCTTTCCCACGAGCTGTGTGCAGCAAGGCCGACCATTATGTGGCAGATGAGTCACTGGTCCGGAGGAGGGGGGGGGGGTCCCAGGGAGGGAGCAAGAATGGACCTTGTCCAGAGCAGGTGGCAGAGTCTAGAGGGGGGAAATCCCCCCTCCAGAGGGCATCCACCCGGAGCTGACCCCTGCGGGAGAAAGGAGAAAGAAGGACAGGGGCACAGGAGGAATAGCAAGGATGAGAAGGGGAAGAGAAGAGGTTGGGAAGTGGGAGGGGAAGGGAAAGGCCGGGTGGAGGGGAAGGAGGTTGGACAGAGGAGGGGGAGACAGGGAATAGAAAGGGATAGGAACAGGAGAGGAAGGAGTCGGGGGGTCGGGTTTTGGGGGGTCGGGACGGGGGAGAAAGGGGCAGAAAGAAGGGGAATATGGGGAGAAGGAAGGAGGGCTAGGTGGGGGAGAAGAGGGGAAGTTTTGGATGGCAGAGGGACGGGGGAGAAGGGGGCAGAAAAAAGAGAAATCCGGGGAGAAGGCTAGGTAGGAGGAGAGGAGCGGAGGTTTTGGGGGACAGAGAGACGGAGGGGGGAGAGGAGGGGAGGTCTTGAGGTCGGGACGGGGGAGAAAGAGGCAGAAAGAAGGGGAATATGGAGAGAACAGGGGAGGTCTTGGAGGGCAGAGGGACAGGGGAGAAAGGGACAGAAAGGGGCAGAAAGAAGGGGAATACGGGGAGAAGGAAGGAGGGCTAGGTGGGGGAGAAGAGGGGAAGTTTTGGATGGCAGAGGGACGGGGGAGAAGGGGGCAGAAAAAAGAGGAATACGGGGAGAAGGCTAGGTGGGAGGAGAGGAGCAGAGGTTTTGGGGGACAGAGAGACGGAGGGGGGAGAGGAGGGGAGGTCTTGAGGTCGGGACGGGGGAGAAAGAGGCAGAAAGAAGAGGAATATGGAGAGAAGGAAGACGGGGTCCGCGGCGGGAAGAGCAGGGAAAGCCGAAGCTCCCACGACTCACCTGGGGCCTTCGGACAAGGAGCTCCTACTCTTACCGTTCTCCTAGTGAGCAAATGGCTGCCAGGTACCTTCCGAGGATTAAATCACCTCGGTCCCGCCCCGCGCAGCCGCCCTGGGGTCCCGCACACCTGAGCCGGGCCAGCCCCGCACACCTGAGTCGGGTTCGGGACCCGCTCCTGAAGCCCCGCCCCCGGTACCGCCTGACCCCGCCCCAGTACCGCCTGGCCCCGCCCCCGGTACAGCCTGGCCCCGCCCCGGTACCGCCTGACCCCGCCCCGGCACCGCCTGGTCTCGCCTCCGCCCGTTTCTCGGCCCCGCCCCGGGACCCTCCGTGAGTCGCCGCAGGGCCCCGGCCCCACCCCGACCCCTTCCCGTGCCCGCCGGACCGAGCCGGGACCGGGACCGGGACCCAGATCAGCCGAGCCCGGTGCTGCTCCTGCTCCAGCTGCGGCCCCGGCCGGGCACCGTGCACGGTCTCGCCGCGGGCCCGGACCCCCAAACCCCACCAGTCCCAGCAGCGCTCGGGGAGATTTTGTGCAGCGTCAGCACGGAATTCTCATGGAGAAACCCCAAAAATAATGAGAGATGGGGTCTAAGGGGTGGGGACGGTTTCTGCTGTAAATGAAAATTTCCTTAGGAAAAATGAAGCTGTGAAACAGCTGATTTCCTCAGTAACTGTAGTTCATGGAGTGAGCCTTGCCTCCGTGCTGCAATCACCAGTCACGCTTTTGGGGGACCTGTGGGCTGGGCTGAGGAGCAGCTCTCAGAAGCTGGTTAGCCAATTAGTCTAGATTTAATTTTACGAAGAAAGAAAAATAATCCAACCAACAGAAACTTCCAGCCAGATGGTACTGAGTAATTCTAGGGGGCTGAGGAGGCTTTGATATGGGTAAGTATTAGTGAACCTGTTTTAGGAGAAAGGAAGGGCAGAGCACACCAGGAGGAATGGTGGATTGTTAGACATAACCTGCCTCAGCTGGTGCCAGCCTTCCTCTGTGCCTGACGTGGCACTGCAGCTTCACAGCCAGAACAGGCCCAGCAGTCCCTATGTTCTGATGGGTGCATCAGACTTCACCAAAAATCCTCCAGGAAAAGACAAAGAAAACGAATTTTGGAGTATGACACTTGTCTCAAAGCATTCCATATTAGAATCAGCTGTGCTTAATGTACAGGTCAGTGGGAACACCTGGCTTTATCTATCCTATCCCCAGAGCCAAGCAGTCAGTCCAGCATTCCTGTCTACGCTGATGCCAGCCACTGTCTTGTGTTCCAGCTCACTCCACAGATGGAAAAGGTCAGGTAGGAATGTCAGGAAGCATGGTTGCAGACTGCATATTTAATAGAGAAGGAATATTGAACTGCATTCAAGTACTACCCTAATCTTCCTCAAGACTGGGACCATAACTGCTGAGTGTTACTGGCAGTAAGGCTTCTTCCCAGCTGGGTGATCCTGTATCCTGGGCTCTGCACTGTGACTGCACTCAGGCTGGACACACAGGTAAGGCTAGGGCTCAAAAACTGCTGGCAGTGAGGTGGAAGTTTCTTTTGGCAAGTGGTGTCACCTTGCTGGGATGCTGGGGAACAGGGTGGTCAGTTGAACCAGCCCTGCTCCAGCAGTGCTGTCACCATGTCACTGCACTGGGGCAAGCACAAATCTGTCACCTTTAATCCGCCACAAAACAGAAGCAACTCAGACATTATAGATTAGGCATGCAACATGTCATAGGTAACAAAATGGATTAGATAGCAGTGTATATTAAATAAATCTTTGTAAGTAAAAAAGAAACCACAGAAACAATTGCTGAGGAACATGTCTGCAGGCTCAGGTCTAGAGCTGGTTGGGTCAGCAGCAGCCAAATTCACCATAGACAGATCTTGCACCAGAAGGACATGTGCAGTGGGAAGGAGTAAAATCCCATTAATGTTTATGCTCAAACCAGGTCTGCCTTCCCAGTGGTACAGAAAGTGCCTTCAGAGTCAGTGCCATTAGAAATGAACAACCCCAGTGTTAATTAGGTTCATTAGCAAGTGCACACAAACAGGAGCCAGAACAGAGCTGTGTTCCAGAGTGCCAGATTTCATTCGGAACGCCTCCGTTGCAAACAGGAATGAGGAAAGGATGGAAAACCAATCACTGCACAGAGAGAATGACAGGGTTCAGCACGTTCTCCTGGAAGGCTTAATGCCAACCCCAGCCCAGATGCTTTGTAGCACATGTACAGCTTGGCAGTAGCAAGGCAGTTTCGGCAGAACAGAGATCTGGACATGCTGTGTCAGGGCTCTGCTGTGCCTTGACACTCTTCTAGTACTTATACAAAAACGCAACATCCAGCCCATACTTCTGGATACAGAACAACAGTGATGTGCTTAATGAAGAGAGCTGCTTTTGAGAGACAGCCCATGGAGAGAAAGCTTCCAACAGCGCTTTCTCCTACTCTGAATGGTTTAGGAACACAAGGCTCAACGTGCCTTAAAAAAAGTCTGAAATTAAGAAAAATGCTCATTTTTTCCAAGTATATGATATTTAATTGTAATGAAATAAAATCTGAAAATGTCTAAAGCAATTAAGAAGTAAACATGAGTTGTAATACTATACCTGTAAAATTATTAATTCCATTCATTGTCATTAGAAATTGTGTAAAATATTTATTAAGGGCTTTGCCTACAGAGGCACAACATAAATAGAGTAAGTCCTGCTGAAATGTGATCAGTTCGCAGCTGCTGCGGGAACATCAGCAAGGCCACCCCAGGTGACAGTCCCAGCCTCGGGGCTCGGCCCCTGCGCTGCCAGGGTTTGCTCCAGAGCCCAGCGCCGGGCAGCTGCTATGCCACAGTCCCTTGGAGTCCCTCGGGCAGGTGCCAAAGCCAGCAAAACATGCTTGGAGAGGGAACGGCTCCTGCAAAGTTAATCCACCCCTTCAAACCCTTGGGCATTCTCCACGGCCATGAGGAGCTTCTCCCGCAGGTCTTCAAAAGATTCATACAGAGGTAAGTCTAGGCGGTTAAAGCTGGAAGGGACAAGGAAAGAGTCAATAATCCATGGGAAAATAGAGTTTTAAAGAACTAGAAAAGATGAAATGATTAGGGGTCTCGGATTAAGAATGCAGCTTGTGGTCCACAGAGTTCCCTGCACACCACACCTGCCCAAGGTGAGCTCTCCAGTAACTGTGTGCTGCCTTCCTTTGCAAAGCTGGAAGCAGGAATTTGGTAAAAATCGCTTAGGAGAGGGGAAAAAAGCCAACAGAGAGCCCCTCACTACATTTAGATGATGGAAAACAATCTTTGTCAAAAGATTTCTTGCTGATTTCTTGAGGCACAGCAAAAATATTCTGGATTTAGTGGACAGACCCTTTGCTCTCTGAGGGGAAGAGATGAAACATCCAAGAGAAAATCTTTCAAAGGTAAAAGGGTAAAAGCTAGCAGAGAACTGGAACACAAAGAGGATGGGCTGATTTTGGAGTGTGTTCAGGGTAGTATTGTGATTTTGTTTGGTGGGTTTTGTGCTTTTGTCTTCAGGTTTGTTTTTTATATTAAAGCTCATTATTCTATAGAATGATTAGTTTCACAGAGAGATCCCCAGTCTGTACTGATAGTCTGTATAATAGTTTTCCAATTCAGCACAATTTTTCTTTGAAAAGCCACATTCCTGAAATGTAAGAGAGCAAGATAAATTTGTGATGAATGCTTTCCATGTCTGCAAAATCTATAAACCAGGGTTAAATTATAACCTTACATTTGTTTTGAATTCTGCAATGATTTATGTGCTTTCTATGGCTGTTTGGCGATGTCTGACTTGCTGTAGTTCATTACATCCATTTACTAGGATGTAGGAAATAAACTAATATCCTTCAGTTTCTCAGTTTGTGAAGGCACTGGGGACCCACAGGATCAAATGCAGCAGTGTGGCCCTTCTGGCAGGAGCAGCTCTGGAATTTATGCTTTGGTGAAATTTATGCTTTGGTGACTTACCAGGTGTGAGCTCGGGGCAGCTTATCAGGACTCCCCCACTGCTCTATTGTAAACAGCTGAGGACCATTTGAACCTGGGTGAAAATGAAAACCGTATGAAACAGAAATTGCTGGACACTACCGAAACCGCCTAAACATTATTTTTGACATGAAATGTTGGCATCAGTTGTGGGCCGGATTTTTCACCCGTTCCAGGTACATTAGAGCAATACGAATGCGGTTCTTTCTTTCCGAGCCCGTGAGTTGGTTTCAGAGCTTGGTCATGCCAAGGAAGTGAGCTCGGAATCAGCATTTAAAACTCAGTGCTGCGGGGGGGTCAGAGGTTGGCTGGATTCCCATCATGCCATGAGCAGCTCACCATAAAGTTCAGCAAATCCGTTCATAGGCACGCGTGATGTCCCGGTCACAAACTGCAGGAGCCGGATCCGTTTCTCAGCATCCATCAGCAGAACAGCCTGTTGGCAAATGGACACCACTGGCCTCAGCCTCCTACCCTGGCCTGGATGGGCCGGGCTGAAGAGCAGCCCAGAGCCAGCAGGAATGACCTTTGTATGAGCCAAGCCTCGGGACAGAGTGGATTGTCTCTGCTCCAGGTAGCATCTGTGGGCTGCTCTGGCACCTGAGTGAGGTGACAGCAGATCCTGCCCCCAGCATAACACCCTCCTCATTCTTAGCAGTTTTCATAAAGAAAAATGATTGCAAAAAAGGGGCAATAACTTTGACTTACAGGACCAGTCAGAGGTGGTACCCAGTCTTACCTTCCAGAACCACTGGATAACGGGATGATTTGGGCAGTAACCATTCTTGTAGATGGTGTGTTGTCTCCAGTCATTGACATCGACGTCACCAAGGCCACACATCAGTAACTGCAGGGAAGCAGAACGGTGGGATGTGAAGGAGTGTGTTTCCCTGCACTCACAGGGTAACAAGGTGTCACTGCCCCTTTGGCCATTTATGCACACAGGGAGGGGAGAGTCCGAGTTTCTTCCCACAGTGTTCCAGCTACTGGAGAATGGCTGCACACTGACACCATGTGACAGCAACTTCCATGTGTTTGCCTCAAATGTGACTGGCACTGACCCACCAAGCTACTTCCAGAGGCACACCCCAACCACCTCCCCGAGTAACTACAGTTCTTTCCACGTCATGAACAGATTTATTAATTAGGAAGAAACATCTGATTTCCAACTCTGAGCAAGGCAGCTGTGTCTGCGCATTCCCTAAGGGAGAGGGATGGGTAACTGAAGAGCCCAGAGCATGGCACATCTGTCAGAGAACTGTCGGCTTGGGGCACCAAATTGACTCACCTCTAGTTCATTTTCATCAAAAATTTTAATCAGATCAATAGGAAGCAGTTCTGTGAATCCCTAAAAAGAAGAGCAAAGTTAAAACTCTCATTCCACATAAATTCTAATTAAAAACATCAATGACCAAATTCCTTCAAGCTCAAATAATTAAACTTGAAAGAGAATGACCTTATTCTCATAAGGGAAAGATGATATATTCTTACACAAGATAAAACTGTAAAATCATAAAACATTAAGTATTCTATTTGCATTCTGTGCCAAGCTCCCTTTACACACACAGCAGTGAGTTAAGAAATCTGTGTTAGAAAAAAAATCCCTATTTTTGTGAAAGAAAGGAGCTACAGAACCTCACCTCCAGAAAGGCATTCATTTGTTTCTGCACTCTGTTGACAAACCGCCACTGGATGACCAGGCTGCAGAAAGAAACAAAAGCCCATCAGAAAAACAAACTCATTACCAGGTCTCAGCCAAGTGTTCTGAGGTTTCAGCAACCCCAAGTGCTTTCAGTTTGTCATTTACAATTTCAGCAAGTTCAGGTAACTGAGCAGCTTTCACCAGTTGATTCAATTTATTGGCTGGTGACTTGAGTGAATTTTGGAGAAACAAACCAAAAACCCCAGTGACTATGACCAGATCACAGTGGGAATATTTTCACTCCTGTAGGTACCTACGTGAGCAGACATTTTATTCTTCCAGAGCACTGAGTAATTAAAAATTCCCAGCAAAGTCTGCAAGCTCTGAGGAGAGCTGTCAGGACACAGCACCTCGCCTATAAATAAAGAAATACACTGCAGCATCAAAGGGACACCTTGCTTTCAGTACCAGCCACCCACAGCACAAACACCTCACAGGTGCAGGCATAAAAAATCAATTCCAGGCATGGTCCAGATCCAGGCATTGGAAATTAATTACCAATTTGCATGAATGTAGCAATTTTAATGTCTTTCACCTTGGAAAAGACCCTGATTTAAAATGCCAGCAGGTATAAGTGAATTTTGCATTTTACATCCTGGTAGGCAGAAGAACAGAGAAAGCTGAAAATTACACCTAAATTCAGATTTGGCCAATTTTTGGTAGGAGCACTGGCAATGGAATCCTGGCTCTGGTCTGTGACTGGCAGAGGAGGACAATGGGATGAGGGCCAGGCTGGAGATCATCTTCTGGCTCATCTGAGCTAGATGTTAAGAGAAGCGTGTTTCCATGGGGAGGAATTTCAGGAGAACAAAGCATGTAATTTAATTTACTCTTTGTTCTTATATCTCACCAATATAACCAATAGTAACAGTAAGATTTATTTTTTTTTTTCAAATGATCTCTGATGCTCTTGTGGAGTACAAAGTTTAGGAATTGCAGCAGGGTCAATTGTAACTACAACTGCTCTTTCTTACTCCAAGGCATATTCCATAATGATACTTACTCAATGTATTCCCGCTTGTTTTCATTTGTTACCATGATTTCGGACCCATTGGGCTTCAGGTCCACTTGATATGTCTGTATTTCAGAAGACCAAAAAACCTGTTATTTGAGGACATCTTTCTCCCAGAAGCCACTCTCCCTGAGCAGCATTTCACAAGCAGTATCAGGAAATCATAAGTAAATTGATTTACACTTTGGAAAAAACTTGCATTGACAGAAGGGAAAACTGGCAAAGAGGGGCCGTATAATAATTATAATTATTATTTATAATAATGAAATTATTTATATAAAATATAACCAAAAATATGTACTTTATATGTACAAAATTTTAATAGTTATTATTTATAATAAAAGAAGCTAAATCACATATTGAAACTGCCCAAAGCCAACCAGTGTATTACAAAACCTTTCTATTCTGTGGCTTCAATACTTTCCCTATGTAATACTTTCTCCATGTAATCCATAACTTTATATTGCTTCAGGAAAAAGGCAGTAAGCACTGGAAAGTGGATCAGAATGTTTTGGACATGACTTTGAGTGCATGGTTTGAAATGTTTCAGTCAGTTTTTATAAAAGGCTCTATAGTCCCAGGTCAAGTTGTACCTGGAGCCAGGATCTAGCTCTCAGAAGCAAACAAAGGGAAGACACTAGAAAAGGTCATAAAAGGTCATAAAGGACATAAAAACTTCTAAGCAAATTAATTTGATGTCTACAACATTTTCATTTGTAATGGACTGTGATGCTATGAAACCTGGCAGCTTCCCCCTGCTGTACCAGCTGTTTCTGTGACAGGCACTGCAGAGAGGACCTCCCTGGTCATTCTGCCACTCTCTGAGAACACCTTCAACCTCAGAAACCCAAACAGCCCCTGGGCTCAGACCATGTCCCAGCTGGACTGTGGCACACCTTTATTCTCCTCATTGCAAGTATTTTATTCAGCTGTGTATCCCGCTTGTCGCAGAGACGTCGTGGCTCCCTGACAGGAATGTGGCACCCCCAGTCCCAGCTGGGAACACAGAAGCTGAAGGCTGATCAGTGCATTCACCACCATGAGACCCTGCTCAGTACTCAGGTACTTGTTGGCAATAACTAGTTCTAAGATGTAAATAACCTTTACATACCTGTCCAAAGTTTTCCTCATCTATGCAAAACATGAGATCCAGCTCCGTAGGGTCATTTTCCAGGATCCACTTCAGAGAGTTGTAGTATTCGCTATCCTAGGGCAGATCACAATTAGGCAATTTGAAAATAGGCAATTAGTGCAGAGTTGTAGAAACCCATGGGTCTGTGAGCACTGGCACAGGTTAAATGGGGTCTTACCACTGACTCCATGTCCTTCAGAGTTATGGGCTTCCCCAGCATCATCTTGTAGAAAGGTCTGATGAAGAAGCCTGTGAGAGAGGAGAGCGTTACCTGCCCTGCTCTGCACCTGCACATTCCATGAAGGTACAACTGCTTGGGGCCACCACCCCTGGCATTTCCTGTTACCTCCTGACTGTAACAGTCCTGCAACTGCAACAGCATCAAAGCAGCTCAGGTGTATTTAGGCACAGAAGGTCCAGTTTTTCAGTTTCAACAATTATCCACCAACTGCCATACTCCACTGACCACCCTAACATTAATGGCAGAGAGAGACAAAAGCTGGGGAATTGAGCTCAGGGCACTCTATCCCATGTAAAATCACTACTCCTCTCTCCAAGGAATTGCCTGAAAAGCAGCCTGGTGAGCTTCCTCTGCTCAGGACTCCTCTGCTTCTTTTGCTGCACCAGGGCTCAGGAAAATCTGGTCAGTAATGTCTGCCTGGTGTGAGATTTCAAAATGAAGCAGAAATTCTAATTAAATCATTCAGCAATAATTTTACGTATCAAAATATGCTGCAGTTGACCCCCCTAGTTTGGCTGCAGGTTTGTATGGAAATGTCTGATACAAATTCCATGCTTTTCCTCTAGGAACAGTGCTCGTGCTGGTTCTGGAGTTTCAACTTGAGTGGAGAAAGGAGCAAAACTTTGTATGAAACCCACTTGTTGTAATTTTGTGAATTACCATTCAAGTCTCAACAGTGTCAGTCCTAGACTGTCCCCAGAACCTGGGGCTCTCGAGCAGGTGCATTTCCTTCCCCAAAGCCCAGGGGCAGCAGCAGAGCAGGACTCACCGTCCAGCAGCTTCCCGTGGTACACGGCCAGGCCGGCAACCCGGCCAATGAACGTGAAGTACGACAGATGGTCTTCGTTACAGAGACCTGAATTAGGATTAATCTGAAGTGTATAGTTGTCCCTTTTTTGGGGAAAGAAAAAAAAACAGCTAAAGAACCAAGTCTTTAAATAAGCAGATACTCAGATATGTTAATAAATAACTTGTGCTTGGGGCATCTCCCTCCAACAGCATTGTGGAGCTGTGTCCAAGTCCTTTCCAGTCTGTCCCATCACGGAGGCACTGAGGGCTGACACAGCAGCAAACCAAACCCACTGTGAGCAAGAGATGCCCTCTCTCCCTTGCACTAGTGGATTACCCCAAGGTTTTAAAGCAGGGCAGCCCCCAGTTTAAAGTTTAAAGGGAGGCCACTGCTGGGGAGCTCCCGCAGTGTGAACGGGCAGCTGCGTTCCGAGCTCGCTCTACAGCAGTGCTGCAACTCTGGGCACCAGAGGAAAGAGGCTTTTCTGTGACATTGGTCCCTTCACCATTACAGGCCTCAAAAAGTGCAGTTTTGCTGCCCTGGATATTGTCTGAGCAATGGAAATGTTTTCTGGGTCCTCAAGGACAATTCCAGAGGCCCTCTGAAGGGCAGCAGGAGCAGGACAGTGGGGCTGCCCAGGGCACCCCGGGAAGGAGGAGGAGCTGCTTCTGCCCAGAGCAGCTTTGCCTCTTGTGCAAAATGTAATGTATATCCCTTGAGAAAACAAATATTAATGGACACTTACGTTGCTGAGTATTCAAAGAGACCATAGTAAGGGTTAAACATCTCCTTGGACAAGAGAAAAAACCATTCTCTGGCCACACCTCCATAGTCAAGTCCTTTTTCTGACTCAAATTCAATCCAGAGTCTGGCTTTTAGTACATCAGGTCTCTTCACAGACATGATTCTTCTGTAGGACTCCTCAAAAATGTTATTTCTGTGTAATTTCATCTCAAATCTGTTGGGTATGTCAGCCTGTGTCAAAGAAGATTAGATTATCCTTGTTAGTCTCAAGAAGGAAGTCTTTGGGCAAATTACTGACTCAGTGACAGATCAGACATCTGGTGTTCCAGCTCCCCGTGTTTTTACTTCCCAGTGCTCTCACAGCCCACAGGTTGAGAGCATGGCAGGAACTGGGCCAGTTCCAGAACAGTGCTGCAGACTTCTATGATAAATATTTGATGAAAATGACAAGAAAAGTATCAAACAAACAAAACAAAAAAGGAGAAAGATTGACTGTGCTCTATTTTAAGGGCATTTGCATTTATCTAGAAAAATATGAGTCTTAAAGACTTTAAAAAGCTTTTTGTTGAGAAACCCATCAAATTCAAACTTTGCTTTGTGTTTTTGGTTCCCACATGAGCCCTTGAGGAGCAGCACAATGGAGTGACCTGGCAGGTGTGTCCTGCAGCCCCCCCGTGCTGGTTCTACTCACAGGTTTCTTTAACTTCTTGCGGAAATAGTCGTACTTCTGCTTGAACTCCCTGGAGTACGGCACTGCCTGTTGGGAGCAGCGGGAGGACACGTCATTCCAGCTACTCAGCTGATACCCCACGGTATTTAAGGGAATGCACAGCCCTGCTACCCACACATTGTGCTATGGGCTCCCCTAAACCCACCCAGGAGGGACAGCAGCCAGGAGAGATCTAAAAATCCCCCAAAATGATACCATTTTACTCTGAAGGTAATATGACTTTACTACAGCTGTTAAATATTCTTTCTACGTGTTTCCTTTATTTAAACCCAACACAAAATGCAATTTAAGTAATTCTGTTTTTCATGGCACCAGAAATATTATTATTGAAAACATTCAGATGAATCCTTAGTGCTTCTGTGAAATGGATTAGCTCCTGCTTTCCCTTAAAAACCAACAAACGAACCATTGTCAGTCACTCAAGGGACCATGAGCATTTCATTTCCTTCAAACAAACTTTCTCAAACAGTCTCTCTCATTTATGCTCAGCACTTCTGGGGAGAGGCCTATTAACATTTGGCAGAGTGCTGTGTGTGAGGATCTCCAGTTTTAAATGTCTGAAAAATGGGTAAATCCCCCTAAAAGCAACTATGGTCAAACAAGTGACTATTACTGATATTATTACTAAGCAATTGGAATTACACTGTGCAGCAGGCTCATCTCCTTTGTTCTGAAACTCTTAAAGGTCACAAGGATTTACCCAGAATAAAAAGGCACAGGAAACATCTTGGGATTGGAAGTCTGATCACTCAGAATTACCATAACCTGGCATAATCCAGCATAAAACCAGCATAAAAAGTCAAAGAATCACTCTTTGATATTTTAAAAATTTGATACTGAAGTAAAATGCTGTGTTTATATTTTTCTAAGGCTGATATTCTGACACCTCTGTTTACCTGCAGGAGGTTTTATGTCTCTTAAACTGACAGACCCATTTTTGTCTCTTTTTTTTTTTCACACTTGGAATCCACATAGGGCCACCTCTCTCCTCCCAAGTGTAAAGAGATTTTCGTTGTCCAGAGATCCCAAATAAACAGAACAATGTGTCAGCTCAGTAAAGTCCTACTGTCAGTAACGACCCAGGTAAGGGGTAAATAGGAGCACTTCTCCTTGGGCCTCCCCAAACCCTGAACAATCTGGGAGGCTGCCCTGAACTTGGTGTGACATTCCCAGCTTCTTCTGACTTAGGATGTGGAGCAGAAGAGCTCCTGCTCCTCCTAGGCTGCCCACCCCTGATGTGGGGAGCAGGCAGAGCATTTAATGGAAGCAGTTTAATGGGCATTTAATGGAAGATCCCACAGCAGTACTTACTGGGCCCGTGATGGCTGGGTTCTGCAGCCTGGGGTCTTCCCACTGCGTAATTTTATTATCTGCAAATAACAAAAGAAACAATCCCATGGTTTCTCTGGTACCACACTGTGAATTTCTGTCGGTTTTTTCTCCCTAGCACTGCTCAGCTCTGTCAGGGTTAGCAAACACTTGTGTCTCCCCACCCTCCCCAGCCCCAACACACTGTTTAGTTGAAAACATTCACTCAAAAACACAGAACTACCCCAGAACCCAGGGAATTTGCACTGCTTTGATGGCAACATCTGCACGAGTGGGTGAACATGTTCATTTGAACACGGGCTGGGATTGGAGATACACGGCCCGACAGGTAAAGGAACCCCAGACTTTTGGCAATGACACCCCAGGTTACTGTCTGGAAATTTTGCATAGACAGCTGAAGTATCATACTTCTAAACTTGGAGGGATTAGCATTTTCCCTAGACTGATTTAATGAGAAGGTAAAGGGAGGCAGAACTGTCCTGTTTTGGTGCAAGAGAACCACCCTGCTACAACCAAGGGAGATGCTTTCCATCTACAGCTTTGAGGAGCACCAGGAGGATGACAGGAAAGGCTCTACAGGACCACGGTGGGACTCCCCTGCCTCTAAGACAGCTGCTCCTCCCAGGATTCTGAACACGACGGAATCACAACAAAACAATGGTGTTGCAACAATAAGACAATGCTCCAAACCCCGTCCCAGGTGCCACCTGCTTTGGCGAGGTGTTGGTCACCCATGGCCTGCCATCCCTCTGTTACTGACACTGCTCTGGGTTAGGGACTGGGTATCAGGAATCAAGATTGCATTTTCCATGTTTCTAGAACTGGAAAAGCCCTGGAAGTTTTGAGCATCCCAAGCTGGTTTAACAGGGACTGAATCTGAAAGGTGCCATTAAGCAAATGTTAAATGGAGAAAATTCTGAAGGATTGCAAGCACATTTCAAGCCATTTGATCTATTAGTTAACTTAATAGTAAAATATTAGTTTACTTCCCTTCACACATTAAAGCTATTGATCACTTATGGGAATGCTGGAGGGCTGCCAGCCTGAGCTCCAGAGACCCCAGAGCTGCTGCCAAGGCAGAACCACCCAGCCCAGCCCAGCCCTTTCCATTTTCAACCCCTACACTGGAATTCCCTTCCACAAAGTTCTCTGGTCACTTCTTGACACCAGCAGCCACAAATCACAGTGCCAGTTTTCTGTGAAATCAGAGGTAACACAACTGGAAATGACTGACAATGTGTCAGCTCTTTGCTGTCTGTACTTCTGAGTGCACGACGACACCAACGAATCTCAGCCTCAGTTTATTTTCAGAGTCTTACAGGGACTTCATATTAAAAATGGTCTGGTATGAACAACTCCACCTGGAATTGTAGCTCAGGATTCTTTGTCTTATCCCAAGTGGACATGGATAACAAACTTATGCTTTTTGAAGAACATTTTCAAAATTCTCAACATTTTAAAAAATTTCAAAGATTTGAGTCTTCCCACCAATACAATTCTCTGTCATAAAGCAGGCTCTCAGGCCTTTGAGGATTCCCTCTTCTCCCTGCCTTTCCAAGGGGCCCCCTATTTCCCTGAAGTTTGGGACCCCCTGCCAGATACAGAACTCTCACAGCCAGGCATTCCCAGTGCTGATGGCATCAGAAGGGTTGGATTTAGGCACTCTTATCAATACATCACAGGGTGAGAAAACTCATGACCGGGTGATGGCATTTTTCATGCCCTTTTCAACCAAAATTCTGCTAATTATTCCTGTTCTGAGTAATACTTTGCAATTCTCTTCACACATCCTCTTCCTGCACACTGCAGTGGCCATTTGCCAGCCTCACTCTCACTTCCCATCCCATTCCAGCAAACCCCTCTCCTGCTTTGCTGCTTCCTGCTGAACTAAGGAGTGCTTCCCCCTAATTCCTTGTGTAAATCACTGATGCATATTGTGACTATCAGCATGTGCTGGTGGATGTGGGCACACTCTGAGGGGAACCCATTCAATGTATCCATCCCCCTTGTCTGTGAATCCCTGGTAACTGTTCAGAAAATGGTTGCAGAATGGTTGTTTTTCCTTGTGATCCCTTCCACCAGGTAGAACAGAGGCTCCCAGAAACAGCAGCAGTGTGCAGGGAACACCAGGGTGCCATGGAGGGTAAGGTACAGGGGCAGCTGAGGGCCCAGAGAGCCAGGGAAGGGTTCACTGTCACACACAGCCTCTGGTACCAGTAACACCTGTGTGCTGCTCTCAGTGCTTCTGCTCCCTGTGAAACAGCACAGAGGCTGTGCTGGCTGCAGGGGAATTCTGCAATTCTTGGAATTCTCCCAAAGATGAGAGAAACATTTCAAAAATAGGACAAACAGCACTGGAGAAGTGTGCAGCAGAGGTACAAAACGTAGCAGGGAAGCAGGACACGACCAGCAGCTGACTGGCAGACTTGTCCTGCTGGTTTTGTGTCCTGGCAGTGGCACAGCCCCTGGCCCTCCAGGCCCCCCAGCCCAGCAGTGCTCAGGCACCAGGCTGAGACCAAAGGGACATCTGCTGGAAACAGGCAGCATTACCAAAAGCTTCCCCAAACTTCTGTGAAAAATGCTATATGAGAAGCTAAATCCACTCAGATCAAAAGAGGCTGGAGGGAGACTTCAGATATACATAAATTTTGCTTCGTTAACAGTTACAAATTCTTTGAGGAAGTCTAATTAATGTATGACTTTAACATTCCACTTTAGGGACTACCACATGCTCAAATAGCTTCAGGAGACTAAAAAATTAAAGACTTTTAAGAGAGATTGGGAGGCCCAGCAGCTACACAGGTGTTTTAAATGGGACAATTTTATCCTGTGACTCCTTAGTGGCAGCAGTTTAAAATCAATGGCCATAGTTACATTTCCAGATCTCTGTTGGGAAAAACAATTATGGAAGGGATAAAGGATAACTCTGTACTGAAGTTTGGAAGAGGTTCATCGGGTGCTTGACAAGTGTATTTCCAATGTTTAGTTAAAAGTATTTATTCCATTTCAAAATTGTTATTACTTTAAAGGCAGTCTTTTAATAATGACTTAACACTGTCATCTCTATGGATGAGCGTGGGAATCAGTGAAACTGAGGGACAAACCTAATTCAGTCAAACATGGCTAAGTTTAGGTTTTAACTCTCTGTGCACCCTCCTCTGATGGTTATGGGAGGTAACAATGGCTGTGAAGAAATGTCTCAGTATAAGTCTTAAAATCTCAAAAAAAAAACCCCAAACAAACAAAAAAAAAAATAAAAATAAGAAGACCCAGGCCAGCCTTTGTGGGTGGCTTTGTTTCCAAACACCAACAAAACTCACACAGCAGTTCTGAGATGCTCTAGGAAGACAAATCTACAATGAAACATCACTTACACTAAAACTCCACTAACAGAACTGGAGAATATTAATGGGCTGGTGCAGTTTCACATGCTCTAAATAGGAAATAAGATCAGAATCAGCACTGCCACAGACCTGAAAGCAGAGGAAAGTACTTCTCAGTGCTAATTGCTCCACTGCCTATATGTGGAGCTGTGGCTACAGGATCTTTTCTCATCTTATTTTCTATTCCTAGTGTATATTTTAATTTATTAAGTGCAAATAAGCCATGGGATCATCAACAACAACAACAACAACTCCAAAATATCAACAAGAACAAAAGAAACCACAGAGAGGAAATGTTAATGCTTCACAAGTCAGAGAGGGACAAAGCTTGATGAGCCAATTAAAGCAAGCTTCCAGTGAATGTACAGTACCGTAGGAGGGCACTAAGTCTCTGGTATCAATGTCTCCACATATCAACACCTGGCTTCCTAAATGAAGAGTAAAATCACAAAGCTTTCACTTCAATACTTAGTACCTCCCTTTGTCTATTTGCTCTAGTGCCTGAGTGCTTACTTACTATGGTCTATATAAAACGTTCTTCCATCCAGGTGTATTCTTTCCTCCCAGCCAGGCTGGAAATGGGAAATAAAAACAAAGAAAAGAGAGCGTAAGTGAAGCAGTAGCAGTCTCACACAGCCTGAAGCAGCGCACTGTCCACACCTACTGGACTTGTCTCAAAGATGCTTATGAGGTAGGAAACCCCAAGTGACCAGATGCATAATGGCAAGGCCAGAAATCAAGGCAGACTCAGATTTAGATCATATAGAGGTAACTGAATCCTGCGCAGGGAATATTTTCTAAAGCTTGGAAATGGAAACCTCTTGCCTCAGGATTCCCACCCATTTCCTGCTGAGGGCAAACAATCACAGAGAACAGATGGTCCATCGTGACTTAGTTTGAAAGTTTCTGCTCCTACTTCTGAAAGCCATGTGGGTTATTTACTGTAAATGTGTAACCCAGGCTCCCTGTACAGTGGGACAAGAATGTCCTAACCTAGTCCTCAGGGCTTCCCTTTTCATCCGTTCCCTTTTCTCATGTCCCAAGCGCCTGCAGTGCAGAAAGGAGGGCGGATGGCAGGCTGTAGGCAATGCTGGCCAGCCTGGCCTGCCAGAAAATACAGAGGAGAAATTATTTCACTTCAATCTTGTTGGAGAAACTCGTGTTAAATTCTGTAGTCATCCCAGCCTCAATCCAAACCAGGAGGTTTAACTGAGGTGAAATCTGTTACTAATGATCTGTTGCTAGTGACAAGTCAGGCTACCCTGGTTCCACCCCTTGCAGTTAACAGAACAAATTGTAACTGGCCCTTCAGTGCCCCCAAGGTGAACACACGCCCCATGTACCTGGACAACTGCAAAAGCACAGTGTTTCCTAAAGCCAAAGAGCATTCCTGCTGCTGTGACCAGGCATGTGGCAGCTTTCACACATTACTTTCTACCTTTAAGGTCTGGGGGTATTTTTAAAAACAAAGCAAAGCTCTGCATTTGACATGTCTGTAAATCCCCATTATACCTTGATTGCAAGTAGGACAAAGCTTCTGACATTAAATTGATGATTTGCTCTGCAAAATATGGGGGTTTCATTGAAAAATCAAAATTTATTCCAATTTCTAAATGCTAGAACATGCTGGTGCACTGATGAGAGCTTGCCTGGCACAATCTGCTCTGCTTTTCTCAATCAGTAAATGATTATCTAAAAGCACAGTCAGAGACATAGCCCAGGTAAGGTGTGCAAAGCTCAACACTCCAATAGAACAGACAAAGGCCATCACAGCCTCCTGGGCTGGCCCTGGAGGGCCTGAGCAAGCCCCAGCACACAGCAGGGCTCCAGAGCCTCCAACAAGGGCTGTGTCCAGAACAGAGCAGAGCCCTGGGACAGCAGGTTAGGTCAGAACGCAGGCACAGCATCACTTACAGGAAGAGGGCCCAAGTCATTGGGGTTCAGAGATGCTTTGGATCTCAAATGCACCGGAAACTTCAGCCGTGGATCCTCCTGGAACACAGGATACACACACAGTATGCAACTGTAAATCCAACAGATCAAGGCAGATCTACAAAGTCAAGCACACACGGATCTAGAAATCCTCCTATGTTACAGTTATTCCTTTTGGAGAATAGAACAAAACATGCCTCATTAGGATTCCTACAGCGCAGTGAATTTTCTGGTGCTGAGTGAGTTCGGGTGATGTAAGACCTGACGCCATTAAATGTGTGTGTGCTATGTCCAGGGATGTGCTTCAAAAGCCACACGCCTGTTCTTAGGATGCCTGCATTCCACAAGGGCTTTTACATCCACAGACACATTTTTGGCTCTCACAAGCACAAAGACAAGTGCCAGGCTGGAATGGGGTGACATGGGGGCATAGAGGCAGGAGGAGAGACGGGAGCATGGCCCTGGTGCCTCGGCTGGAGCACTTACCCACGTGGTGGTCTTGGTGTTGTGGTCGATGAAGAAGGGGCGGCCGTTCGGGGCGATGCGCATCTCCCAGCCCGGGGGCAGGAAGCTCTGGGCCCCCTTGTGCTGGGGCTTGGGGGAGTTGTAGGGGGATGGCTGCGGGGACTGAGGGTTGGAGAGCGTGTCCTTCACTGCCCTGCGCACCGGAGAGTCCTTCATGCCCTGCGGAGCAGGAAACAGCACCACTGCTCACATGGCACTCGGGGCTGCAAAACCAACCCAACCTGGCTTCACAGCAAACAGCTTCTCATTCCAGATGTAATTAATACTACAATTCAATGCTGGGACTGATTTACTAGAACATAATTAGCTCTATCTGTGCCTTCGAACACACACAGTCTTTTGCTGTGAAGGACATGGTGTTCTGTGCCTTCCTCTGCAATGACAATGCCCCCAGGATTTACACCTGATTGTACCTTCCCCTGCACCTGCCCTGCATGTGTCCATATTTCATTTTACTAAGGAAAAGACAAAAAGCAGTGTTTTGTGCTTCAGGGGCAGGGTATCTCATTTACAAAAATGCCTTTAAGTGCAAGGCTGTGTGAGCCACAGCTCTTCAAACTCTTAAGCATGAAGAGGAAATCTGAAGAGCTAGCTCTCCTCAGCACAGCCCTGAGTAGCTGAGGCAAGAGTTTGAATCACACTGTCAGAAGTCAAACACACACCGGCTCTGATTGTGTAAGGAGCCACTTCAGCTATTCTTTAGTCACGTCACAGCGAACATCAGTGCACAGCATTTGGAATTACTCTGAAAGAAGTGCAGCCCCTGTTTGAAGGCCAAGGACTGAGGAGTGGCTGCAGGAGCAGTCGGGGGGGCTCACCTCGAGCGGTGCTGACAGGGTGACCGTGGGGGAGCTGAGGCTGCGGGGCCGCCGGATCTGTGGCTCGCTCAGGTGGTTGCTGCTGCTCGTGCCCGGCCCCACCATCCCATCCTCGGCGAGCTGTGCCAGAGCAAAGCCAGGTCACAAACGTCACAAACGCTGCCCGTGAGTAGGACATGTTCAAGCTGATGTCATTGTTATCATCACTACTGCTCTTCTTAACCCTATTTCCTTAAAGGCCAGGTATTCAATGTAATTCCACGGGAAGGGCCAAGAATGTCTGGTTCTATTAATGGCTCAAGCCAACTTTCAAATTCACTCCAAAGAACACATTCGCCTCCTTTTAAGAGCTCTTCAGCACCTCTGGAAATTCATTCCCTAGCAGCAATCACCTTAACCCGTGCCTTGACATAATTAAAAGTAACCAAAACCATCCTAAACTGTTGCAGCTTTTTATGATTCATCTGTATTGTCATGACAATGCTTAGGGTTTTTCCTTTAAATTTCAGCTTTCTGGAAGCTGCTGCAACTGAAATGACCCCTAGCCAAGCCAAGTGTTTTCTCCCTGGGTGCAGCACGGTACCTGCATGATGGGCCGTGTCCACGTTGTGGTCCGGTTGTTGTGGTTGACGTAGTAGGTCCGGCCCTTGGCGTCCTTGCGCTCCTCCCAGCCCGAAGGTAATCCAGGCGTGGTGTGCACGTAAGCCACAGAAGGCTGCTCAGGCAAGAAATCACTCAATTCTTATTTTATAATAGCTAAAAAACATTTCAAAGTCTGTTGTTTGCAAAAAAAAAGCAACTTACACTCTTCTTAATCACAACAACCATATGGAAAAATCTGGTTTCTGATTTAATTTCATTCAAGCTCTTTGTCACGTGCCTTTGAAGCAAATAATTTTTTTTCTTCCAAGAGATCTTTTGGGTCAGTCTGACACAAACAGACAAGTTTATATGCCTTCAAACATTCTATTTTATTACACATAATGACAAAAAGGAACTTTATGTTTTAATGAGCTTTCTTTAAAAGGCTGGGGTTTCTTCCTTTTAACAGGATGGATGAGTAAGAGTTAAATAAACCTGCAGCCAAAATCTCCCAAGTCCTGTTCTCTTCTTTACCCCAGGGTGTCTTGAATCAGTTGCCAGAAACTACTGTGGGTTTAGAAAGTTAATTTTAGCCATTTTGCTCTGTCACAAATGCTGCACTCAGGGCTCTGTGCCCCGACAACAGTAGATAACCCCAAACTAGAGCCTCAGCATGACAAAAACTTTCAGTAAAAGCTCCACAAATCAGACCCTGTTCTAGGAGAAGCACACAGGTAACCCAAGTCACATCCTGTTGCCCACAGGAACCGTGTCCCTGGGTGTGGCTGTGTCCTTCCTGCCCCCAAAATACCCAAGCACGAGTTCATACACATGAGCCAGGAACTGGAACCAAGTGGAGAGACTTGCATAATTCAGAGGCTGATGCACTACAAGCTCTGAAGTTTTGCCATGAAACAATAAAGGCCTCTGAAGGCTCCTGCTGAAATCTAGGACACATTCTCTTCCTACCCTCTATATTCCTTGCTCCAGCAAGATAATGAACTTAATTCTTGCTCTTGCTTCATCTTCGTCCGTGTCAGACCCAGAGCAAGTGCCAAAGGCAATGCAGGTGCTGTTTAAAAGCAGAGCACAGTTGACACAAGGAACTGGAGAACTGCAGGTATAATCATGAAAGGAAAGGAGAAGAGATACTGCATGTGTCAGGAAGCTGACATACCCCAACAGGGAACAGAAAACAGAGGGAAACACATGAAGAATCCAAGTACAGACTCTCAGACTCATTTCCCTCTCTCCTGAAGAGCCAAGGACTATTTTCCCTGTGCTGGTTCACAGAGCTGGCAGGCCACGAGGAGAACACCTTGCTCAGGCTGTGCCAGTGGCCAACCCATCTGCCAGGGGTCAAGAAGGCCACAGGAAGGGCTGCAAAGAGCCCCCAGTGTCTCACTCACAGCTCAGAGCTGGGGACAAGGACACTACTGCTGGGCCTGAGCCGGGGGTACTGCTCCAAGGAGGGCCTTTGGAGGAATTCTGAAGGCAAAACCAAGGTGACCAGAGCCTTTTACTGCTGACAGGTTGTTGGTCTGTGAGCCTGAGGTGCACAAAGACCCAAGAGAACGCAGCCTTTGAAGACAAAGGATTTAGACCACGAATCCTGCACGGATTTGGGACTCTGGGTGTAAATGCTCCACAAAGACAAGGGGGGGATGAGTGACTGCAGCATGATGAGCTAAAACATCTTGGTACAGCTGCACTAATAATGAGTCACCAATGTTTGAACTCAGTTATTTGCAGGGAAATATTAATATTTTGCTTTAAAAAGTCTAACCAAGACAAGATGCTCTGCCAAGGGAGTAACACTGCAGTGCAGGTTTATCTAGCACAATTAACTAACTATTAATGAGTCAGACTAATGAGTTAGACTTTGCTATTTGCAAGTGTTCTCCTCTGGTTCTAAAATTAAAAAACACTGAATATAGACAGTATTACAGAATGATGCATCAACGCCCAAAGTAAGACTTATTTATTTCCCAGATGTAAATAGAAATTTATACCAAGTATAAATTAATTTTCTTTCTCTGAAACAAATTCTCTAGGAGGGCATAAATTCATAAAAGCTATTTATGATAGTTACTGTAAATGATTTCCATGAAATAACTCACTTCAGACTGACAGTTAATTAGGTTAAAGGTTCAATATATATAATTTGGTTAAAGTTCAATATAGATTAAACCCACTTTCAGCAAAGCACATCAAAAATTTCATGGGATGGTCAAACTGTAGTCTTGGACTGCTGAGGAACTGCTGGAAAATGAAGCTGGCATTCAGTAAGACCATTAAGAGCTCTGTGCTATATCACTGTACCCCCAAGGCTCTCAAATTAAGACCAACTTTAAGAATTAAAATTAATTAGTCTATGGAAAGTAAAGGAAGACAGATACAAGATGCAAACACAGATACACATACAATGATTGGATGTCTGTAATCACTGCTGCTTCCAGCGTCCCTTTTTAAAGAATTAGCTGTTGTAGCTTTCATTTTTCAGGAGCCCATGGCAGCTCCTTAGTGAACAGCTTCATCATAATTCAATGTCACATCCATGTCCCTAAACCATGCCAGTATTTGCAGGCAACTGCAGTATTTTGAGAAAATTTGAGACAAAAATATATAAGTTTTCATTCAATACCTGTATTTCACTCAACACATTGCTGCTTTTTCTTTTCTTTTTTTTTTTTTTAAAAGTACATTGTACCTCATTGTACAAGACCTAAATGTCCCCCCATCTTAGTTAGAGATAGTGATAGAGTTAGATGATAAGAGTTTTATTACCGTTGGCTCCTCTCCCCCTGTGACAGTTGAAGAACGAGCTCTCCTAGAGGGACCATTCTGCTGTTGAATGATAATTAACGTTACACACATTCACTGAAGAAGGTCACAGCTTACTGTCACATCTTTAGGAGCATTTACATTTACTGAGAGAGAGCAGTTAGATGGATAATAGCAAATCTGAAAGGCATCAGTGGCTGGTAACCAAGCCAGAACCCCAGAGGAGCGCTGGATTTAGGAAGAACATGTACTCAGCTGCCAGAAATGATCATTAGCTTAGGAAGGATGAAATGTGGTTAAGATCAGGTGAGATGATGTTTTAGGGCAATGCTCTCAGTGCTCAGATTTGAACACTCAGGAGATGAGGAGTGTCCCTGAAGCAGAGGAGGAGGAAGGCTGTGCCCAGCCCCACGTGCCAGCCCCCAGCTCCAGCAGTGCTAAAGGCAGCGAGAAAGCAGCACAGCAGCCTCGTTCCCCCTGCAGTCAGGCACAGAGAGCACTGCAACCCACCCCAGTGCTCACCCCCTGAGCCAGGGATGTGCCTCAGCTACACTCAATAACTGCTACAGCACGGCAAGAGTCCAGCCTAGAGAAAACCTCTGTGCTTTCTGGAAACGTTTGCCCAAGAGCAGCAGAGGGAACAAGTAACACAGAGACAGCAGCTTCGGTAACAAACTCCTTGGTGTTGCAGATTCACATGGGACATACTTAGAACTTTTTAAAAATGAAAAAAAGAAAAACTCTTGGAAGAAAAGCATAATCTTTTGAAATATTCTTTTGCAATCTGACCAGTTTTATTCAAAAGCACACCTTGCACACTCCTATTTTAAGTGGTGTCTCTTTACCTACAGCTGAGAGGTGGCAGAGAGAACAAACCTGCCACCTCTGCAACCCTTGCACATGGGCTGTAGGAGAGGCACCACTTTCTGTCAGCCTGAGCAGAGAGTGCATGGTTCTGATGGGAGAGAGCAGCTTTGTTTACAAAACATCTTTGTATCTTTCCCTGTTTGAACGATTTTCTTAAATAAACCTGCAGAAGTTGCTTCCTTTTCACTGCAATCAGGCAAAACACCAATTTATATATTGCAAGTAAAATCAACTTATGGGCCACAGAAATACTTTTGCTATGAGCATCCTGTGGCTGCTCCAGTTCCAGGTAGAGCTGGGTTCTCCTGCCCTCTCCTCCCCCAGCCAGGAACACCCCTTGGAGGAGTTTCTCCACTGACTGCACACAGGACTGCAGGAACCTAAATTTCCATGGTAAACAACTGAGGAGGGGGTGGCTTGCTCCATCTCCAAACATTTTCCTGTCTCAGCAATGTCCTTTTTTAGCTCACATGAATTTGGTCTCCGTTACTGTTTGGGACAATCAGATGCCTCCCCTGGTCACTGATCTGTGCCTGACCAGAGCTAACCCAAGGCAAGGTGTTATTCAGAATCAGAGAATGTCCACCCAAAAAGGAAGGACTAGAAGGGAGCTCTGGCTTACCAGGGATAGCTGGGACTGTTCAGCGACTGTGTCTGTCACACTGCAGGACCTCAGTCGTGAAGAAGGTTCTCTTTGCTGCAAGAAAAAAAAAAAGATGTCTCCAAGTTAGGATGTTTATTCAAAAAATTCAGTAATTACAGGTACTAACCTCTTTGTAGCTAATCTCCTGTAAACAATTACCTACTTCTGTTTTACCAGAGTGGTATATCCCATTTCTCTACTTCCTATATACTACAAAAAAAAAAGGGCCCATCCATTTTTCTAAAAGAGAAATGTCAACATGAACAAACCCATGAATTATCGAAAAAAAAATAAAGGCATTAAGAAAGAAATCCAAAATCAAATACTATGGATGAGAGCTCAAAGTCTTAAAAATTCATTTACTTCAAAATTTATAGTATTTCTTATAAAAAACAAATCAGTTTTGCTTTTCCTCTTTGCTGCTAACTTTTAAATTAGTTATTAACATCCTTCACGATTGTGAGCTAGAAACAAAACCCCCCTACAAGAGCAGACACGCAGCATGTCTGACACTGCAACGTAATTCTTCCCCAGCAGTGCAGCTGGGCACTGCAGGGCTGAGAAGTGTTTAGGAAAACACAGCACTGACACAGCTGCAGTGAAACTGGGGCAGGGGGCTACTAAAATTGCAGTTCTCAACACAAGCCTCTGCATGCAGACCCTGCAGAGCATCAGAGCTGTCACTTGCTGAACAACCTCCAGGTGACATTCCCATCAGTCAGAGAGCAACTGCACTGGCTCTTTGGGAAAAACACACCTAATCAAGATCCTGCTTGATGAGAACAAGAGTATTTCTTATCTCTTGAACTGCAGAGGTACCTTGGTAGCATCATACTAAGAGTAAAAAATAAATAAGAGCACGATGTTCTGTTTACTATTTACAATTATTTTTGTAATCAAAGAGACATAAAACATTGCCCCACTGGTACTTGTATTATCCTGATTTTTTCTGTGGTATCTGACTAATGGATAACACAGAGACCATTTTTTTGTTTTTCCCTTTCCTTTGCAAATTCCTAGCTTGATACCTCTACTCCCATATATTTTGTTTCACTAAAGGTCTAATAGCAGCAGAGTCTGAAGTTAAACTCACACAGAACTCTTGAAATCTGAACTCAGGAATTCTGTTGCCTGAGGCAGTTTGCTTGATGGTGAAGCTGTGATGCATTTTTTGGAAAGGAATTTTAACGATATGCTCAGGCTTTCCTGAGCCCAGTAATCGCTCCCCAGGCGTGAAGTGATTCGGGTTATGCCAAAGAACAGCACATTTCTGCACTAGAGGTTTACAGATCACACATTACGTACAATCAAAGAGCCGAGTTGTTCCCCATTGGAATCAGGAGTGACCTGGAGTCTTCTGCTCAGCTCCTCAGACAGCTCCTGAGGACTGGTCCGGGACACTGGAGATGCAGGAGGAGGTGGCAGTGACAAGCTTAAGGAATCCCCACTGGCACTTGCCTCCTCTGAAATGGTTTCCCAAGGCTAACAAAAGAGAAGAAACTAAGTTCAGGTTTTATACAGACTGAGTCTTCTTTCCCTTTGCCTTCTGTGTGATCATCTCACTGTGCCCGACACACAAACAGCAGCTTCTCTTCACCCTAAATCAACTGAACTGAACTGAATCACAGGGCAGTTCCATCCAGTCCACTTCCCTTCTTTTTATCACTTATTCCACTGCTGCTCAGGGCAGAATAAGAAGTGTTTCTATCAATGTATCTATGACAAGAAGTTTGGAATGATAAATGTTTCTCCCAGAGTTTACACAGGACTCGGTGCTGCCCACAGGCCACCAGGGAGCTGCAGCTGCATGGGACCCTGGCTGCATTGTCACTACACTGCCAGCATTTTCCCAAGGCAATTTCCACAAGTGCCAGGTAAAACCACGGCTCTCTGTGCTGTGTGGTAATTAGCTACACATGAGAAACACAGCAGCTCCAAGTTTAGTCAGCTCCTGAAGGCCAAGGCTTGGGGATACCTCAGGAATGTCTCCACTCTCCATAGGCTCTGGCTCCAAATCCTCGCTGATGTGGCGCCGAGAGCGGAAGCGCCGGTGAGCTGCCTCTTGGTTTATCTGCCTGATGTTGTTATCTGACTCGGACCCCACATCGCTGCAGGGGGGAATCCGCCATGGAAAGGAGAAAAGAACAAGAAAATAACCCCAGTCAGACTAAGCCCCTGTTTTATCCATTTCCTTCAAAACCCAGGTAATGCTTTTGATTATAAAAATCATTATTCATGCATGTATCAAGCTTCATAATTACAAGACTGTTCAATCCCTCAGTTGAAAGAAAATAAAACTGGAAGCATTTCACAAATATCACAGAACATCAGGTTGGGAAGGACCTTGGGGTCATCTGGTTCAACCTCTCCAGGCAGGGAAACCACGGCCCAGACAAGATGGCCCAGCCCTCTGTGAAGCCCAGCCTTGAACGTGTCCAGTGCTGGGGGATCCAGCACTTCCTGGACATGGTTTAGCGGTGCCTTTGGCACTGCTGGCTTCATTCATGATCTCAGTATAACTCTCAACACTGTCAGTTATTCACACTCTGTAAAATATAAGCTCGCCACAGCTTTCTAAATCTAATCTTGAGAAGATATCGCCACGGCTTGCAGACCTCTCTGACAGCACATTCAGGGAATGAAGCCTATTCACAGAATAATAGCCAGGATCTCCTCAAAGCTAATCTGTTCAACTTCATTAAAACTTAAAAGAGTTGACTTTTTTCCTTACTTCTTCAACAGTCTCTATAAACAAAGTAATTTATTCCTGTTAAATTACTTACTGAAAAATTCCTTCTCTTATTATCCTATTCCTTAGCTTATTATTCTTTATTCCTTATTTTATTCCTATTCTAAGGTGCGTTGTTAACACACTGCCTTCCCTGCCATCCCAGACTCCCCGGAATTTCCCAGAACACTCTGTGCCTCTGTGATCTGCTGGGCTATGAACAAAGCACGTTTTCCTTTCAGCCTCAGCCTGCTTGTCCATCCCACACAGCCCCTGGCTGCTTACATGAGGCTGGGTCGGTGCCACTGGGTGGTCCTGTTGTTGTGATTCACGTAGTAAGTCCGCCCCAGGTTGTCCACCTTCTCTTCCCAGCCAGGAGGCAGCGGAGGAGGTGGCAGCTCCTCCTGACGTTGAGACGCGGCATCGCTGGAATCCACCACGTCCCAGCCATGCTTAGGAATGAAGGAAAAAGACCTCTGTGGTTAGAGTGTGCAGCTCATTTCAATGAGAAAAGAGCTAAATCCCCATCAGTCTATTAAAGAGGGATTTCCAAAGGTGGCCGGGTGTTCTCCTGGTGGCTTGGAGCCAAAGAGAACCAACTGCCAACTTTGTTTCTGGGGCTTTATCCTTCGAGTGCAGCTGACTGCAATTTTTCTTGAATCCTTCCATGAGGATTCAGCCTCACCTCAGAGTCATCCCTCTGATCACTATTTTCTTCCTCTTGGCCGCCATTTTTGGGCATATACGCCATCTTCAGTCTCAAGAAACCCTTCACACGAGATTTGTGGCTACAAGACAAGGAGGTACATTGCATTTAACAAATCTTAAATAATTGCAAATAAAAAAATCATGAAGTAAGAAATGTTTTAAAGTCTTCAAATGTTTTAAAGGTCCTTCCTCTCACCTTCTTGGTCTGAGGAGGAAATCCTTAAATGTGTATGGCCTCTCCATAGTTGGGTCTTCAGTCTGCAAGCAGCAGAGAAAATGGCAAATTAAAGGGCTTGTCCACAAGTTCAACCACATAAAGAACATTCACACAACAGGCTGACAGATTACATCCCTGATTTCTGCTGAACCCTAAGTTACCTAAAGCCTGGAACTTTCTATTTCTTGAGAATTTCAGCTTTACCAAGTAAGTCCCATCCTTCAAATGTGCAAAGACACAGCTGCTGTAGGTACAGAACCAGGAGTTTCAGATGCCAAAGGAAAAGGATGATGGATCCATACACATCCATCCAATCCCCTGCTGATTGTCTGGGGAACTTTATTCTAAACTTGAAGCATGAACTGTGTTATACTTGGCAGCCTCTCCTTTCACTGCCTGACCTCTGCCCCTGCCAGTGTCCACTTGCTCTGGGAGAGACAGGCTGCCTGTTCTGCTCAGAGATTTTAACAAGCTCACCAGGACACCAAGGCATGCACGATTCAGCGCTGCTGTTCAGCACTCAGCTGCAAGGGATACGCTCCCAGTGAGGAGCTGTATGTTTTACCCAAATTCTCTCAATAGTAATTAGCTGGTATTGGAGAAACAAGGATTCTGGCAAACCGATGGGCAGGATGAGACAGCTGAATATTAATTTGTTAATAAATACATGGCAATGGCTCCTATTGAGGCGGGGAAGGATGAGCCAGTGTGCACACACACCTTCCCAACGGGTGACTCTCCCTGGAATGGGGCAGCAGCAGGTGGGGAAGTGCCCGGGAAGCTCCTGCAAGGCCACAGCTACTGAAGGAAGGAAGGACTGCTCTGAGACACAGCAGCTTTGCCATTGAAAACATCTGAGGGGAAAAGGACTCTTCCCACTGTTCCACCAGGGCTGCTTAGACCATGTCTGTGCATAAGGATACATAAATGTAGATATCCACACAGGCCCAGGCCAAGCAGTGCTGCAGAGCACAGCTGGGATGACAAGAGCTCCCATGAGAAGGGAACAATACATTTGTCACCACAAGGTGCTCCCCATCCTTCCCCTGTAGCTTTCCACTCTACAGTTTATAACCCAACACACTGCCTGCAGACTCCAAATCAACCAGAACAGACACATCTAAACAAACATCACTGTGCAAGTCATTACAAAGCCACTTTTCTCCTACAATAATAACATCCATCAATAGCAAGAAGTCAAAATCAGACACAAAAAGACAGTTAAGCTCAACCAACACCTCATTGTGATGTAAACACTGCAATAACTTCACCCATCCACACATAAAAAGCCCTGCAAGGTCACAGATGTTAAGATTAACATGCACAACTTTTAAAAAATATTAATTACATTCAGCCAATGTTAGTCATCCAAAACAGTATATAATATCAGAAATGTATATACATATATACATACACGTATATATTTATTCCTATTTACAAATATATAAACACAAATTGCACTTAATTTAGCATCTAGTTTTGCAGCCCATGCAGAATCCTGGCTGCTGGGGGGAAACCAGACAACTGGAGCCTTACAGAATTACAGAACCAGCTTTACACTGAATTCCTCCATTAATTAAGAAACAGAAACAAACATTAGCACCGTCAAACCAAACACCTCAAAAGTCTGTTGACAATAAAATGATTCAAACCCCGTGTTGATTACTTTCAATTGATTGCTATTGAACTCTTACTGCTGGCAAAGAATTCAATTTCAGCTAAAATAACGAACAGATGACATAGTTTTGGCAGCCTTTTGGTGTTCCATGCATTTGCTGAAGCAAATCCGCTCTCATGATGTTTTTTTGCCATCCCTGCCAGGCACAGCTGATGCATCTCCCTGTCCCAGGGCAGGTGAGGCCTGGATGTCCAAACCAGTTTCCTTTAAGCTCTGCTGGGAGCTTTAGGAGGATGTAAGTGGTGCCCACAGCCCCAGGGGTTTCCAGAGATCTGCTGCTTACCGGAAGGTGACTGAGCGGCACATCCACCTGGCCCAGGAAGTCGTCTCTGGTCTGTCACACAGAAAGTAAACTTACATCAGAAAAGCAAACAATAATAAATATCAGTCTAGTCACAATGAGACAAAAATAAAGATGATTGAGTACCATTATTTTAGGAATCACTGGTTTTGACCCCCTTACTGTTGCCCATTTTTTGTTGTTCTAATTCATTTATCTCAGCACAGCACTTCCCGAGACACTCCAAAGAGGTTCCTGAGCCCACATGTGGTGCTGCTGGCACAATTCTGTGAGAATTCAGTTTCTGGGGGAAACCACCAAAACCAACCCAGAACCCCCTGAAAGCACTGAGAAGCCCCAGGTGGTTCCCTGTTGAAGGGGGACAGATGCAAGCCTCCTACACTTACCCATGGTGGGAGCAGCTCACCCAGAGAGGGAGAATTGCAGCATTTGGGTCTAGCCTGGGAACGTTCCCCACAAGAGGCAAAGCATGGAAACATTGGCAGCAGCTGAGGCCAAAGGATGCCCGTGGCAGACGGGTGTTTGCTGTCAGAGCTGGGCCCTGTGCTCCAGGGACGCTTGGGATTCACTCACACAGCAATTTTCAACAGCGAGCAGTTGTGTTCTTCCAAACCCAACCATGGACCAGGGAAGGTGGCTTCTCCCAGCTACTGTTTGTGACACCAGATACCAGCCCCAGTGATTCCCAAATAACCTGCTGCCTATTTATAACCATGCTATGCCTGGAATTCCAGGAAGTGCATGCTGACACTGCAGAGCCAAGTTTACATATTTCTCATAGCAGAGCATTAAGTTTAATATTAAAATTCATATTTTATATGAGAACATCGTAAGAATTCTGTTTCTTCTACAAAGATAGGATGATGTTTCGTGATCCCCACAGAATGGACACGTCCTGCTGTGCTGGATGCTACAGAACAACACAGAAAGCACCAAGGACACTGCGCTTTTGCCACTTCTAAGTAAAAACAGTGAGTAAATTTTTCATTACAGAATACTGACTATTGATCTTCTGCCTAGTAAATACTAGAAATAAATACCTGGTAGCATGCACTGTTCTTAGGGAATTAACATTTTCCCCTTAATAGTGGCAAATCCCAAGTACTCCCCACCTCCTGCTTCAGTACAGTCACTCCAGTAACAATCACTGAAGAAAATGTACACCTATTGCTCCATCTCTTCTTGCAGCTTAACTCACGGACACAGAAAATGTTCAGGTATGTTAGAAACAGCCTTAAAGAAGCTGAACCAACAAAATAAGTTTGTAGCTTACAGTGGAACTGGAAAGCCCTGAGTCCCAGCCAGCTCTGTAAGCGGGATTACCTCCTCATCTAATTCTGCATGGATATGGTCACCTTTGCCAGAACTAGGGCTCTTGTAAAGCTCAGTCTTTATGTAGCACTTGACTGTACACATACATCTGTAAGAAAAGGGGGGAAGGCTAATATATTCATATAAATATTTAGTATTTTTGTTCTGTGACAAGAATTTTCTCCTGCAAGCCTCCACAGCCCTAAAATTTAGGCATTGTCACTTTGAGGCTTCCTGCTTCCAGCAAAGGCATCTCATGAACCACAGGAACCTTTTCCACTGCCTTCTTTTTCCCATTTCTCATTATAATGATGCTGTTTGGGTTTTGCTTGTTTATTTCTTATATATGTTCTCTGTATTCTTCACACATCTATTTGTAACTCCATCACCAATTGTATTAGTGACTTGTTTTCCCAGTACTTTTCCGTGGCCTTTCCCTAGGCAGAAAGACAAAACAAACTCCAGAGCTCCAAGCTCTGGGAGGTACAAGGTCCCAACGCTATCTTGGTTCTTCCTGGGAACCAAGGCCGAGAACAACTCTTGGAGATGCATTTCATGGACAAAGTGCAGCAAGGTGGGGGCTCCAGAGAAGGGGCTTGCATCACCACTTGTCCTCCTAACTGGTGCTTTTCATCAATTATGCTAATTTCATATAAAACCTACAAATGTGTTCTCACCCCTGGGGGTGGGGGTGGGCTTTTGGGGACATCTCCCCATAACTGCTCCTGAAGGCCTTCATTAAAGATCCCCTTTTATATTGCCTCCTTACTAAAATTATCTCGAGTTTCATTTCCAGGTTGGGAAAAAGGCAACAATAACAAGTCTCTGTCACTAAAATGCACAGAGGCACCCAAGGCACTGTTCAGGTGTGCATCAGTCTCACACCACTAACTCCTGCTCCCATCTGGTCCCCAGACAGAGTCGTGTCCTGCACAGCAAAGGCACAGGGTGCACATGCTCACCCAGCTATAGCCTGAATCAGACTCTCCCAACCAGAAGTGACCCCTCAAATGCCACTGCTCCCTCAGGGCTGCTCCTGTCCCACCTGGAACGTGGCCTCTGGGTGGGCAGCAGGACAAGCACGTGTGGGCAGGGCTGGGGCAGGGTTCAGATGCTTTGTTATAGTCCTACTGCAAAGCCCAAGTAAACAAAAGCTTTCCCAAAATATCCTAATTAGCCTTTAACACTCCAGAGCAATTTTACAAAGTTTCAGCATCCCCTGCTCCGCCTGCTGGATTGGTTTAGCACATTTATTGGAAGAGGAGAAAGTCAGACACTGCCCTATTTTCCAAGGAGCTCTCTTGAAATGAAAGGTAATCACAGCTCGGTGTTTTGGCAGAGACATAAATAGCCCCTGTCTGTTCAGGAAACCCAAATCTGTCCGAGCACCTCTCTCATTCATGCTCTGATCCTGTGGGGAAGCAGCACCAGGCTCACACACAGCAGGTACAGCAGGTGTTCTGTGCACTGAGCTTTCCTGAGTGTGTGAGGGACCCCTCACCTGCACAGACACTGCAATGAACCCTGGCCACCACTGAACCCCAACAACAGCCCAGACCTCAGAGAAAAGCCAAGGGAATAAACAAGGAAACACTTCTTTAAGTGTAATCAGTAGTCAGTGACCGAAACAGCTTTAAAAACCAACAGAACTACTTGGAAATTCTAACTTGTGCCAAACACCTCACAATGTTCATGGTAGGGGACTGAGGTGACAAGGTGACACTCCCAAGCCAAATGCATGTAAAAATCAGGCTGCAATTTGGTGCCTATCCAAGCTGCAAGCCAGGAAGAAAAGCCTGGGATAAAGTTGCAGTGCCCTAAATGCCCTCAGTCTCCAAAATAGCAGAGAAAGGAAAAACACCCCTTGACACTTTGGTGCAAACCAGAACGTTTAGCTGAGCCTCAGAATTGTGTACAGGCACCTCAGCTTCACTTGGAACCACAGCAAAGTATGAGTAAACTGTTGTATTGATGTTCATTTCAAACACTGAAGCTTGTTGTTTTCCAGAAGGGAAAGTGTCAATAGTTAACAGTTCAGCTGTTAGAGACTTGCTCATTTCAGCTCTGGAATAAAAGGTAAATATTACCTCAGCCATGCACCCTTTCTTTACGCTGACCTCTAAGAGTGGTGAAATGCACAA
Organism: Poecile atricapillus; assembly: GCF_030490865.1. Classification (NCBI taxonomy): domain Eukaryota; kingdom Metazoa; phylum Chordata; class Aves; order Passeriformes; family Paridae; genus Poecile; species Poecile atricapillus. Next base: position 107,635,605 of record NC_081288.1, on the reverse strand, counting down.
TTCACCACAAGGTAAAACAGACACTGCAGTTGGGTAATAGCTGAACACACAACTACAGCAGGCAGCTCAACTCCACTTAGCTTTATTCCAGCCTGAATAGAAGTCACAAGTTAGAAAACAGCAGAGGTACAACAGGTTAGTCAGGACTTTGACTAAAAGGTTACACAAACAAGGTGAAGGATCTGCAGGAATGGGCAGGTCTCACAGGGCCATTTAGTTATGTGCAAAATGCTACTGAACCCCCCAAATGTGTGCAGACACTCCCAACACACACAGTTCTCCCAAGGAAGGGTTCTCCTGCTGCCATGCTGCAATCCTGTGCTTATCTGCTAGCTCCTAACACCAACATCATGGGCACAGCTCTCCCAGCAGCCCTGATCCTGGACCTTTCCTGCCCGTTTCCTAACCTGGACCAATGCACTGCTACAACAGATCACCAACAGCACACAACAAACTCCTGAAAAGCGCCTGAAAATTTCATAACGTTGGGAATGATCCAAAGGGGTTCCCATGGAACACCCCTGGGTGAAAACACCATCGCCTTGGCCTGGGAACCACCGACACCCACAGACCACAGAGCCACGGCTCATCCAAACTGAAGCATTGGGCAGAGACAGTGCCAAGATGTGAAGAGAAGAAAAGGCTGAAAGGGCCCCCAGAACCGGGGCTGTGGAGCTGAGCCCGGAGTGCTGCGGGTACAGAGCTCCCAGAGGTGCTCTGGCTCCCTGGCCAGGCACCAGGCTGGGTAATAACACTCCACCCACCTCCAGCTCCCTTGGCATCTTGAGATGATCAGGATGTTCCCAGCTTCCTGACCTGAAAACTGTTGCGTACTATTTCTGGGCACTGTTTAAAGAGATGCCACATTCCATCCCAGATATTGCTTCATTTCAGAGCAGGCAGACATGATTCCTACAGTAAATTTAACTGGATTGTTAATGCCTTAAAGTAAACCAGAGTTCACACCTTTCCCAGACCACAACCATCCTATGCCATGCTTCAGCACACAGCTATGTGCTTAAATTATTATCCAGGTGGGAAAAGCCTGCTCAGGTTCAGAGCCTGTCTTGACATTCATTCTAAATATATTAGAGCCACGTTATTTCCAAACTGTTCAAATCACTGCAGGCCTGGTAAGGGCAAATGTGATGAGAGTGAAGGATGCTCATGGGAACACATGTGGTTCACGGGTGCCAGCTGGGGTTTGGTGGGAGAGAGGAGAGGCTCAGGGAACGCAGCCCTTGGGGACAGGCAGCTGGCTTCAACCTGCTGATCCCAACAGCCAAAGGCACCGTGCAAGGTGGGATAAACCCACCTGGCAAAGCCAAATCCCAGCCTCTGCAGAGGACATTCTCAGCTCCACTGAGCGCTCAGCAGCCACCCTGCTAGAACAGAAATGGAAAATCAAGCACAAATTAAGCCAATTTTCCTGATGTAGCACTCAAACCCCTCACTTGAGATGTGATGGACCATTGCTGCCAAGTCCTGGGAAACTGCTCCAGGAGTGGTCCAGACTGGCAGGCTCAGACAGCATCACATTTCCCAGCACAAATCCATTAGAGCTGCACACAGCAACGGGAGAACTGCGAGAGCAGAAAACACTGCTGCCTTCCCAGAGAGCTACGGGAAATCACTTGTCTCACCTGCAGAGAAAACTCTTCTGAACCATACTTTTACCAAAGGCTCTACAAATGAGAAGGACCCAAAAAACCAAAGAGGATTTCAAAGTTCATCAAAGTCCTGTTAATTATTTTTAAAAAACCAAAAAGCTAGCAGCAAAGCACAATTTTATTAATTTAAAGCACATTTAACTGCACTTGGCTAAAACCTTAAAGTATTAATTAGCCATCACAGATATCTCTACACCTAAGGCTCATCAACTCCCTGATCTCACTCTCATGAATAAAGCTACAATGATACTTTTATGATATTCCTCTATCATTTGATGATATGATTCCTAAAATTCTTAGCCGGCAAGTTGCAGCAATCTTTCTTTCTTTCTTTCTGTACTGCAGTAAAACTCTTTTCATTTACATAAACTTTCAGAAATTCTGCCACTTGCCACTGTCATCTCCCTTCTTTCTTAAGCAAAATATTTTCAGCAGCACTTCCCAAGCACAACTAAAATTCCATTTTTCATTTGCTAATAATGACAACTGACTATACTTTTGCAGGGGATCTCTGCAACCTGGCTATGTTATTTTCACTGATATTTTCTTAATCAAAAACATTGCACTGTAACCACAGGGGAAAAAACATGGAAAAAGCTGGGGGGGAGGTGGTGGTTTTCCTATTCCAAATCTCTAAGTGCGGGTAGAACAAACCATATAGGTGGATTATTTCCTAAAAAACATCTCCAATTATTCCTTCCCACCAGAGTAAACAAACGCTGACTTTTCCTCCAGGCAGCTCAATACAACAGTGTCAATTACAGTTTCCCTGGTGCCTTCCCTCTCAACTTTCATTTTACGACCCAATTACTGCCCTCGGGTGTCAGAGCCAGCTCTGAGCTCAGGGAAGGCTCCTGGTGTCACCCCTGGCTCTCCTGGGACAGAAGCAGGGAACATGCAGGCAGCCCTGATCCTGGGAGCCAAACCACAACTGAGGCTTAGGAATTATGGCCTGAGCTGCCATTTCCCAGATGAGGCTCCAGAACCATCACAGCTGAGGAAGAAATGCCTCCTTCCTGGCACATGGACAACCACAGCTGTATCAGTTCTTCAACGGGTTAAGCAAATCACAAGACGCAAGCATCAATTATTTAAATTATTATTTAAATTCTGAATTATTTCTCTTGCACTGACTGCTGATTTGAACATAACAAAAAACACTGGGCACCTCTGCCAAGATCTGATACTGTCCTGAAACACAGTAACAGCCAAGAAAATTCCAGATAATGTCAGGGAAGGAGCAACCAGTGAAGCCTTATTCTGTTCATTACTGAGCTGCCCATTGCAATGAAAGGTGTGGCACAGGAGGCTGCAAACAGGAGGCTGCTCCTCACTCTCAGTTCCCAAAGGCTCTCTCCCTGTGATGAACAGAGTGAATTCGTGCTGTTTTACCATTGCTACATTACCAACAGCCTCTGCAAAGATGTGAATCCATTCCTCCTTAGAGACTGAACAAGCCAAATGTGGACCGAGTAAAAGAGTAGCAATGGCAGGAAGAAGGAGTTGATGCCTGAGATATTTAAAACAGGCCTGAGCTGTGAGAGGATGTGGAAAACAGGAGCAGAATCAATGTACAGAAGTGAAAGAACAGGTAGAAAGGATTTAAAAATGCATTAGAACAGTTTCTGTCCTATGTTCTGTAAGAAATGAAGGAGTTACTTAAAAAAACCTCTCAGAACAAAAATGAAACAATCTTCTTATGAAGTTTCATTGTAAATCCCCCAGAAAGAACAGTGAGGCACAACAGAATGGGCTCAAGTGCCCAATGCAATAGTCAATAAGCACCAAAATCTAAACACTCTGCACAATAATCTGCCCTCTGCAAGCCATGCAATAATTGCAGCCTGTGGTACCCAAAGAGCACTGCCAGAGCTGCAGCTTGGGCAGGAGCACAGGCCTTGGGACAAGAGCAGTTTGTGTCTCTGAACTCACATTTAAGGAGGTGGCACCTCTGCAGAATCCAACCCTCCCTGCCCACTCCACGCACGTTCTGGCACGGCAGGAGAAGGGCACTGCGCCAAGAACATTTTCCAAAGAACTCTGGCTGAAACTCTTTGCTCAGAGCCCTCAAGCCATCTTCCTTACCCGAGCTACAGAGCCAGAAAATAGTGCAAGAAAGTCTCAAACCGAGTCTGGGAAATGTTGCTCTTCAAAAAAGCAAAGGAACGTTTTATGAAGCAGCAGCAGAGTACACTGAGTACATGCAGAGTAACACAAACACCTGCACGCCACCTTTGATAGCTGAGGAGTCAAGAGGCACAGAATCTCCAAAACAATGGCATTCCAAGTCGAGAAACCGTAGATGTGAGGCCAGCTCGGTAAAGGCAGCAAGCAAAACGAGGGCAGGTTTACAGCAGGAGGATTGTTCCAAGGAAGGGGGGCTGGTGTCTCTCCAAAGCACAAACAGCTGCATTTTACTACTTGGAACTTGCCCAGAGCCCCCCCAAACTCTTTATTTGCTCAGCTTCATCCTCAGCACTGCTCCCACTGGGAGGGTGCCCAGAGCACATTGCAGCACTCCCTGCTGCTGCCCTGGCAAATTGTTCATTAATGTTCTCTTGCTGCAGACCAGGAACCATTCCAACAACAGAGCTCTTATTGTCTCCACTACCATTTCTTCTCCTCTCCTCTGCACTAATCTACTTATCCACTTATCCTACCTTTTCCTTCTGCTCAAAGAACTGTTCTGCTTTCGCTGTTGCTTTTTCTCATCAACAGCAGCTCAGATTTTTGGATATACTCAGACTTTTGGATTCCACTATATATCTGTCACGACCAGTTTTTCTGTGTAAGTTATATTAAGTTAAGAAATACAACCCTCAGAAAAACCAAGTACTCTAAGAGTAGAAATGCTCTCCTGTGCTAGGGGGTTTATATTCCCCCCAAAGCTGTTCCAGTGCTTCTAAATACCCTGGAGAACTGTAACAACTGAGATCTGAAGGATTTGAGATACAGAATGTATGCAGCTCTTGCAAAAGTGCTGGAAAGATGAGCAGCAGGATAGCTGGTTTTAACAGGAAGGTTAAAAATGGCCATCACCTTTTAAAATACATTCACCTCCTCCTGCAACATGAAGAAGGCAGCTGAGAAAGACGAAAAATGGTCAGACTGTGACTTCTGTGGGAAGTGAACAGAAACAAAACAGAAGAAATACATAGTTTTTCTCTCAAAATCGGTCAAAAATGGAACTATTTTAATAAATAGCTTGAAAAATAGAGAGATTAGGGGTGCATCACTTCCAGAGGCATAATGTGTATATATTCTGCACAGACATGCTGAGTAACCGTGCACTTTGGAATTTTCTAACTAATGATTCTTTTCTCTGCAGCTCTTCCATGATTCTGGTCAAATTTACTGGCATTCTTCATACAAATTACAATAATTCTCAACTCATCAACTCTGCAGCAAAAAACTGCTTGTTGAACAATGAAATTCTAGTCTTACATCACACCCATCACACTGATGTGACATTCTTCATTACTGAGCATTACTCCTGAATTTGGTCTCCTTAAAGTGCACACTGCTCATTGCAAGCAGCGCTAAAATAATATAAAATGACTCATGGCAAAGTAAAAGTCCCCAGTTTTCCATTCATCCCCAGGAGAGACACTCATTTCTGCCATTCCACCCTGTCCATATCCACGCCATGCCCTGGGGCACCGTCAGACACCCGCAATAATTCCCCTGTAACCTGAGCATGACAAGCCAAGCTCACGGGACCCGGGATAGCTTGGAACCAAATGTTTGTGTGACCCCTCATGAACCCCCAATAAAGCCTTGTGGGCACAGCAGCTCACATTTATACAAGCTGTGATTCCCATGCCATGTCCAGCTCCCTGTGTGCCAAGCTCAGCTCCCTGTCCCTGAGGAAGCTGAGGGTGCACATCTTCATTAGCAGCAGTGCAGGAAGCTGCACTTCAAGCTTGCCTCAGTAACAACATAGGGTCAGGCCTTTGTTTAAAAATGACATCCTAAGAGTGCAGCAGGGCTGTGAAATCTCTGCTCTCCCCAGAGCAGCCCATGAAGTGCCAGGGATGACCGGGAGCAGCAGCCCCAGGCAGCAGCAGCCCCAGGCAGCAGCTTTGCCAAGCGTCCAGCCCCGTTCCATCAGCAGCATCACCAGGCTTTTCTGGATCATGATGCGCTGCTTTAGGCATGTGGGCTGAGGTTAAACAACAGAGCAGCGGTGGCAGGGAAATTAAAGTCATGAAAGGCTCTGCAGGCAGGGAAGTGAGATTGCTGGAATGGACTCGGGGAAGGCACGCTGACATTTATTCAGCCTGAATTTTCCAAAGGTACTAAGTACTTTCTTTCAGCTGGCTGATCCCAGCAGTACTTACACTCAAGAAGGCATTAGGCCTGGCAATATTTGATATTGTATTTTTGCTTTAAGGATTCTCCTAATGTTATGGAAAAAAGCAAAGTTCACTGTAAGAGTTCTAAAGGCCGCTTTTCTGTGACACGAGACTGCGTCCTATGGGGTAATAATCAGAATCCTGAGGGAAACATGGCTGTGCACTGACCAGAGGGGACAGTAAGGTACTTCATGCATACGCCACTGACATGCTAATTAGTGGATATTAATTACTCCTAACTTCTGTGAATTAATCACCTTTTAAACTTACACATGTCCAAGCACTTTTGCCTTGCTGAGACCAAGAACCTTCCCACCTGCTCAATTTTCAAGGTTAAAAACAACACATTTGTTTGTAGAAAGGATAGCCAAGATTATATTGTCTAGTTCATGGGGATTAGTCACTAATATTTACTGCCAGATTTTTTATGTCATTTAAATTCCAGTCAGTTGAAAATCCAGTAGGTAACTGGTAATATGAACTCTCTGGGTAAAAAAAAAATCAAGAACACAGGATTTTGTTTGTATTCTGGAATTCTGCACAACGATTTGATTAGAGGAAAAGCCAGAGCTCCAGCACTATTGGCTGCAAACGTCTGGTCAGAGCTGCCAATCCTCATCCAATTTAGGAGCAGAACAAAAGGCAAGGAAGAGTTCTGGGCAGCTCCAAGCTCCCAGGAAACCTCTGCTGGAGCCTGGGAAAGGAGCAGACGCTGCCAGCTCCCACATCAGCTCCGTGGAGAATGGAGCTGCTGCTGCCAAGCGCCAGCACCGCATTCTTCCCTCCCTCCCTCCCTCCCTGCATCTGTTTGGGCTGCACCTGGCACAAGGGTGATGGCACCTGGCACAAGGGTGATGGCACCTGGCACACAGGAGCAGGGTGATGGCACCTGGCACAAGGGAGCAGGGTGATGGCACCTGGCACAAGGGTGATGGCACCTGGCACACAGGAGCAGGGTGATGGCACCTGGCACACAGGAGCTGGGTGATGGCACCTGGCACACAGGAGCCAGGTGATGGCACCTGCCCGCTCAGACCCTCTGGAACTCGCTGCTGGAGACACAAACACTGCCCAGCACAGCCCGCCTGGCACCGGGGCACGTCCCATGCGCTCCTGGCAGGGCCAGGCAACCACTGTGACTTCTCAGAGAGATCAGGTCCTACAGCACCCTCTCAGTGGGAAAGAGAAGGAGTTCCCACTCTTCCTACAGGCTGGTGAAAGCTGGGCAGAATGCACAGTTAATGCACTGAATGCACAGGATTTGCAAGCTTAGACAGCAACCCAAACCCCTACAGACACCTTTCTCTTCCTCCCCTTTTAACTGAACCTCAGCTGGGGGACAACAAAACACCCAAACTCCAGCACAATGCAATTCCCTAAGGAAAAAACACTGTGAGGTTTACTGGGGAGATGGCAAGAGCAAGAGTAGATTGATTTCAGTTCTCTCACTAAACATTATGCAGGTTTGCTTTCCTTTAAGACATTTGCATTGGGGGGCTGCTGCAAGGCCAAAATGATATTAAAAAATGGTGACATCAGACCAAAACAAATCTCTAAGACCAGTTCCCACAGTGGAATGGTTCCCAGAAGGTTTTCCCTACTCAGCCAGTGTGCCATTCCTCACATTTGCAAACAACAAAAACTGTATTTCCCTTGCTCAGTTAAGATCAGGAATTTTTATGCAGTGAATTAAAAATGTGTAATAGACCTCAAATAATATCACCACAAATTAATTGATTACTGAAAACCTCTTTTCATACTTCATGTTTTACTAAACCCTTTCAGAAATTGCTGATATCCAGCTTCACACATCAGAGACAAGGCAACCGCTCAAAAATGGAAATATAATTTATTTCATTATGCAATTTTTATGCAGAGAGCGGACTCACAGAAGTATATTTAGGCCTTGGATAACATCCAAGCTAATAATTAATTATGTTTTAAACTACTTGCAGTGTAATTCCCAATATTTCCCATTTTACCTGTTCTTTCCACAGCACTCAGTGCAATTTTTATTTTATTTCAACAACTCGTCTCATTCCTTTGCCTTCAGCTCTGGAAGCTTCTCCCACACACCCTTTTCATTTTTTCATTCCTTTCAGAGACAAAAACCTGGCTGGTCATCATGCTGGTTTAATTAATTTATTTTTCTGTACATAACTGCTGACTTTCGGAAGCTCCCAACATCCTCCTGGTAGATGAAAAGATGGATGAAAGCATGGGACTCCAGATGAAGAGATGCAGTAATATATTTTACAATGAGATTTAATCTGGAAAGTAACTAATCAGGGTAGATTTGGCTTTGGAATAGCTGCTGAAGTAAAAACTTCAGTCTGCGTGCAGAACTTCTGTTCTGTTTATGTGTACAAAACATGAACGTTCTGAAACTCATCATTACTTGACAGCTTTTCTCAAACAGCAAAGCAGCTGAACAGCACAAAAAGCAATCAACACTCTCTGGTTTCTTCTCTGTAATTTTCTGTGGCTAGATCTGCACCAAGGCAGCTCTGGCTGGCAGCTGCAGCGTTAAACTCGTGTCAGCATTTCCAGTATAAATTCTCCACTTTGGAGATTGCTGTGTACCCAACTCACATATGGATTTGCCATGCAGGAGCAAAGAGATTATTACTGCTCTTTTGAAAAGTGATACTATTTCCATCTCTGCTGCTCAAGGTTTTATTCTGGTTTCTTCACAGAGAAATACCAACAGATACAGTTTTCAGGGAGAAAAAAATGCCTGACACAAAGTTCAGAATCCCAGGGAGCTCTGGGAATGTGGAGGGATGAGGTAAAAAGACAGCACTGCCAGCTATTGACTCTGAAAACCTGACTAAAAACTACAGATGGGTTTCTCAATTCTGCAGGCTAATCTACACTACTTGCCATGAATTATTTGTCCTCCACCAACACGGGGGGAAGAAAAAAAGCTGAATTTATTCAGGTCCTGCCTTGAAATGCAGCTCCTGCTCTGGCCAGGTTTGAGCGCACCCACCTCCCCAGTGCTCCAGAACCCACCTGCAAGCTGATGGACACCAGAATTAGCAAGGGGGGCAGGTGACTTCTCACTGGGGAGAGAACTGATTTTGTCCCTAACAGAAAAGCTAAAGAGACCCAAGGAATGGAATTCATCACCCTCTACCTGCAGCTGTCAACAAAGTCCTTATCTGCAGAGAGCAGAGGCTTTCCAGGTGGCCATCTGCACTCCTTGCAGAGCAAGTGGAGAGCCAGGAAATTCACAGCACTATTCATTTGAACCATTTAAACCTCCAGCTAAGGGCACATGAATGATTTTCTAGAAATGCCTGTTAGAGCCCAGCTAGCCTGCCCTGAAGAAGGACTGCAAACCCAGACATGTGCAGTCCAGAAGGAAAAGCAGCTCTGAGGAGAAGGCAGCCTCTGGAAGGTGCCCACACCTCCCTCCTGAGAATGCCAGAGCACAGCTGAGCTGTACCAGTCCAGCCAGCCTGAAAGGGACACACTGACAGAAGGAAGATCTGGAGTGCTGTATCCAGGTCAGGGTCCTCAGCCAAAGAAAGAATGAAAGAAAGATGTGCAGTTGTTGGAGTGAGCCCAGAGGAGCCCACAGCTCCTGGAGCCCCTCTGCTCTGTTCTGCAGCCAGGCTGGGAGGGCTGGGGGTGCTCATCTGGAAAGGAGAAGGCTCCAGAGAGAGCTCAGAGCCCCTTCCAGTGCCCAAAGAGGGCCTACAAAAAGGTGGGAAAGCAACTTTTTGCAGAGGCACAAGTGACAGGGCAAGGGGGGAATGGTTTTAAAAGGGGAGAGATCTAGATCAATATTAAGAAGAAATTCTCTACTCAGAGGGTGGTGAGACAGGCACAGGGTACCCAGGGAAGCTGTGGCTGCCCCAACCCTGGAAGTGTCCAAGGTCAGGTCAGACAGGGCTTGGAGCTACCTGGGATGGTGGGAAGTGTCCCTGCCCACGGCAGGATGAACTTTTAAATCCCTCCAAACCCAAATCATCCTGATTCTATGCAAGTCTCCAATACCTGGTCTGCTTTCAGTCCACAAGTCAGATCCTAATGGAGTAACTGCTGCTTCCAGCATCATCTACATGGAAACGGGCCAGGCAGGCAAGCAGTGAGGTACAAGGAACAGGATTTGCTCCATTTTTGTCTATTTATTCTTTGGACTTGGCAGACATTTAGACTTGGGGTTCAGGAACTACACGTGAACCCATTCCGACTCAAGCCCTAGGGATGTACCAGCGTCTCTGGACACCAGGAAATGAAAGATTTAAATGAAGAGCTGAACACTGCTGGTGACTGAGCACAGGAGTGGCACAGGCAAGAAGTGCAACGCTAGGGAGGAAAACAAAGATCCCTCCCTGAACTGTATTAACACCAAATAACACTCATGTCTGGTCACGGTGATTTGAAGGGGTGAAAATCCCTTTTTGTTTTAATGAAACAATGAAGATTCTCACCAGTTTTCCTTGTGCTGATCAGCAATACACAAAGCACTTGGTGCCTTTTAACAACTCAGGAGAGAGCCAGAGCTTACTCTGAAACATCAACGTTTATTTATTTTTAATCACACTGTTCACTTTATGGGCTCAAGTAGAAAAACAGAATGATAACTTGGAACTGAATTTCATACCCACCAAAATGTATCTCTTATTTTGCAAATGACTGCTGAAAAACTTGAACAATGTTGTTCCTTCCCTGTCCTTTCAACTGTCCCCAGAGGCAGCACAGGGCCAGCACAGCCGTGTGCTGCCTCATCACCCCATTCAGATGAGCCATGGGGTGGGACTGCTTGGTTAGGAATTCTTCTTTCCCAACCCACTGGAGCAGGGACAGAGCAGAAGCTGGAAACACATGGATAAGGACAGAGAATGCTGTGCCAAGGCTTCCATAGCATTGACTGTGCACAGCATGGCAGAAGGCTGAGCCCCAAACCAGGCTAACAGGAAACACCAAGGTATAGGGTGAGCTCTTGGGCACACTTTCCCCTCGATTTGCTAATATGAGAGATGGTGTGTCATGATCACATCCCTTTCCTGACAGCTCCTGACTCCATCCACAGCTGGTGGGTCAGCTAGGCAGCCTTTTCTGCAGGAAGAGTCTGAATGCGTTCCTGAATAGAACTTCCTGCAGAGCTGATGTCAACCACAGTCCAAACCAAGGCAGAAACCCTGCAGGAGGCTCTCCCTGTGCAAGAATGGTCTATGGAAGTGCTGAGCTCTTTAGACAGACATTTCCAATCCTGGATAGGGCAGAAACACGCATCTTTTCTATAGATGACTTAACATTAGCTATACTGTGTAACATATTATACTGGACACCAGGAAACTGTCCCCAGCAGCTCCTCCAAGGCCATCAGCAAACCCACTGACCTACTTTCTCTTAGGCCAAACTCACAAATAAACAAACCCCTACATGAATAAACTGATTCCACTCACAGGTCTCACAATGAGATAGAAAAGAGGATGGTTCCAAGGTTTTAAACTTGCCTTGTAGTAGTGATTTTCTGCATGGATTGCTATCCATTCTTTCCAAACTTTGCCCCGGTGGAAATCTTTTCCAAACCACAGGATGTCACAAAGGTACAAAAGAGTTACCAGCAACCTTTCTGTGCTGAAGGGGTGTCACTGAAACCAAGAAAAATGGGGAGTGGAATGAAAGGACTAAGGAAGCATCCTGCCCCTCTAGAAAAATACAGTGTCAAAATCCACTGGGCATTAAAATACATTATGATATTATTGAAAAAGAGTGTTTTTTCTCATCTCCATTGCAGCCATGTAATTGTCAGCGGCTAATTACCAATTTTAGAGAAGGACTCCAGCAAACACAGCCTTTGTTAAGAGCAGTTGGCTCTGCTATGGGTGATAAAAATGACCCCTGACCACCACTGCCACATCTCAAGTCAAGCAAGGCATGTCTGGGGGTGGCACAGCCCTTGGGAGTGGCAGAGCCTGGCAGCAGCACTTGCAGTACCTTGATTCCACTGAGTTCCACGTTCCTCAGATGAACTTTTTAACCACTTCTACGGAGTCTGTGTGAAAGCCATCGTGTGCATTGCACATGTTCACCCAACCCTGCTTCCACTTTGACAGAAAGAGTTGCCAGAGCAGAGTTTTAGCCAGAGTTCAGGCACTCGGTCCCTGCTTTGCCATGTGGTAGCTGGGATGAAGCTGCCGCCTTTGGTGCCCCCATGCACCCTGCAATGCAGCACTCTGGCCTTTGTGACTGCTCCACTGCTGTCATCAGAGGATCCCAGCATGGGGTGGGCTGCAAGGGATCATCTTGTTCCAACCCTCTGCCACGGGCAGGGACACCTTCCACTGGAGGGAGATTCCCTTCCCCTTATCTGAGCTTGCTCTTTTTGGTTTATGCATCCCAATCCCAGCTGGCATCTTCAGAGCACAAATAGAGTCTCTACTTTTGTAACAATATTTATTCTAAAATGATTTCTAAGAGAGGAAGAGCTGAGCTGTGAGAAATGCAGGCTTTCAGAACCCAGAGGTGCTGCTTCTGTTTGTTTACTAAATATATTTCAGTCCTACTCCTGCAACACTTTCCTAGGGCACGCTGTATTTTGCTCACAAAGATGCCTTTGTCAGCTCTCTCCAACAGCTGTCCAGTACATTTTTGAAGCGTTTCCCACAAATCCAGCTCTGCACTCACAGCCCCCAGTGATAAACAACAGCAGAATGTGCACAGACATTCTATTGCATGGCATATAATATCAGAGCAGGCAAAAGAATTTGCAACGAGGCTTCCAAATAAAATTTTTCACAGTTTGACATGAGCTCAGCCTTTACTTAATATTTTACTCTGTCTGGTAATGGAAGACATCCTGCCTGCCCCAAAGCACTTGTCTAAAAGAGCAGATATTTGAAAGGTCACAACCACTCGGAGCAGCAGGACTGCAGACGCCCGCTCGGATGTTTGCTCTGAGATAAATCAGGCTGCAGCAGCTGCTGCTCCCAGCCCTGGCCCAGGCCCTATATCAATCACATACACATAAACTTCTTGCACTGGGACACACCACAATTATGGTTTTTTTCACACTATCAACTATATAAACCATGGCAACCTCTCCCTTCAGCTTAAGAGATCAGATATTTCAGGCACTCCCTTAAATCACAGATCTTCCAAACAAACTTCTGTGGGACACATTAAAAATGGCACCTTAACAAGGAATGTTCTGTGGTTAAAAAATGCAACAAAACTTGCACCAAAACGCTTCCATTCCCCACACTTCCCACGGCATCCTGCCCAGTCCATCACCTCTACCCACAGTATTTCCGGATTTACTACAAAGTTGAGAAACACCAAAAAAGGGTTAAGTTTCAATCAGTTCTTTTCCTTGGAGAGTTTCTGCCCTGCAGGATGCAGCACCATGTGGGCTGAGCGCCTCTGAGCCTGCCTCGATCCATTCCTCATGGTCACTCACACCAAGAGCACAGAGGAAACAATTTCCTCCTTCTCCTCTGGGAACACTGCAGCGTGTCTTTGGGAGGGGAATTGTTACCACAGGGGGGGATGAAAGCAGGGACTTGCAGGGAGAGATCCTTTAGGAAAATGAGAACTGCTGCACAGACCCCAGGGCACATCTCTGCAATCCTCTGCTGCCTCTGTGCTAGGTGTGACATCCCACAGCAACCTAAAGAACTGGCGACGGTGGGCCAACGGGAACAGCTCATCTTGGAAAGGAGCAAGGGAGAATAAAGGGAAAGGGAAAAACAGATATACCTTTTTCTGCTCCCTTACAAATCCTGGAACCAAACCTGTACCAGCAAGGGATTTCTTTTTATTTTACTCTTTGAAGAAGGCTGGAAAAACAGGGAGCCCACAAGCCTTTGCACAGGAAAGCTGCAGAGTCACCCCTGGCCTTGCTGCAGGGAGCAGCTGTCCCTGTGCAGCATTTCAGTGCCTGAGAGCACAGGAGCCATGGAGCCTGAAATCTCCTCAGTGACCATGCCACAGCTGGAGCCAGAGCTCGCTATGCTAAATCCAGCAGCCCTGAGCTGGGAACTCGAGTGGGCCGTGTTGGATTGCACAGCAAAGCAATTTAAGCAAATGACTAATCTAAACCCTTTGGTTCCGTTCCTACTTTGGGCTTCGAAAAAGTAGCTGAAAAACATCAATCCTCACCTGCTGTAACAAAGCAAACCCAGAAGATTAATTTTGCCATCCTAACGCCAAATCAAGGCAAATCCAAACAACGAGACTGTTTACTGCGCTGTGCTGAGCCACTTGCACTTGGACTTGGATCAGGACTTGCAGCATACAAAAAGCATGACGTGTTTTTCACTTCCAGAAGGAGGAAAGAGAAATTACTGTAACAAAGGTTATTTTTTCCCCAGACTTCTTGGTACCTTAACTAAGTCAGTATTTGAAAATCTCCTGCTTGAAGTTACCCTAAGATTCCCACAGCCTTAACAACATCTTTACAATACACATTTTTAATGTGTGTAGAGGTACACATGTGCCCACTACACTTAGTGACAAAGTATTTGTTTTTAAAACCAGAGTGCACAAGGAGTTCTTCATGCAGCAAGGTCTCAGCCAACTAAACTAACAGGAACATTAAATTTGCTATTTAAATGCCGTGATTTTAAAAAAATCTTTCCAGCTGACGTAACAGTGAATTAAGAAACATGTGACAGTAAGATCTGAAAATATTACCCTGGATGTAATCATGACCGAGAGCAAAGTTACAGGAGATTAGAAATGGAGGCGATCGGTAGCTTGCTCCACAGAAAGGCAGAACATTCCAGCACTAACAATGGAAGCGCTGCAGTTGGCTCCGGTCTGGCAGCCTCTGTAAGGCAATCCGTGTTTTGCCAGTGCACGCACTTTAGCAGCATCATACTTACTGCGGGGCCGGCCGCCGTGGGACCGGGGGTGCCGCTGGCCTCCTTTGGGTGACCAACGCCCTGACTTTGTTCTTCAGGCCCACGTGTGACAAGAATCCTGAAGTGCTGCTGCCTCATGTTTTGATCCGGTCTGATTTTAAACAAGCATCCCTGCCCTTGAGGCATCCGCTCTACTGAATTGCTTCTAGGTATTTCTGCCCTGTTCCTGCTGTTTCCAGGCAGTTCTGAACTCAGCCCATCACCTGCGGGGCTAATTCCCTCTGCTGGTGGCTGGACAGGGTAGGAAGTACTCCTTTCCAGCCGGATCCGAGGGTACCTGACCAATCTGTCCCCTTTGGTTCCGGTAAAGCCGAAGTTACCTCCACCTCCTGCGCCTGCACCGCTCGTCTGTGGCTGCTGTAACTGGAGAACAAAGAACTTTTTCCCTGAATTTGCTGACAGATCTGGCACATGCTGCAAGGACCAGCGTCGGGGTTCAGGGGTGGGAGCATTATTTGGAGCCTCGGGACCAAAGGGAAGTAGAGTAACTTGAGGCACATCTGTGCTTGAGGCCCGGTGCTGAATCCTCACGCCGCTTATGTTCAAAGCTGAAGCTGCTTCACTTGCTTCTTCTCGCTGGGCAGGCAGCAGAGCCTCCTCGCTCTGGTTATTAGTTGGAACACTACAAAATACTCTACGGTTACAGCAGACGGTTCCATCCGTCTGCTGCCCTAACTCCTCCGGCAGCCCGGGTGAAGAACTTTCAGGAGTCACCTGTGGAGCGCTCGGAGAAGAGCGGTTTTCAGCAGAGGATGCGTAACGCTCCCTCAAGTCTGTGAATTTACAGAGAGGCGTCTCCTCTGGAGACTCCGGGGACTCGTCGGCGCAGCCGTCGGCGCCTTTGCGCTGCAGCGAGATCTGCATGGATGAGCTCCTGGTGGGGCGCGTGTCGAGGCCGTTCAGCAGCTGCGGGATGAACATGGATGTGCTCCTTTTCAAGGAGCCCACTTCCTGCGGATCTCCATCGCCGCCGTAATCCGCTCCGTGCCGCGAGAACGCGTGAGGGCTGCTTCTTCTTGGCAAGGTGTGGAACGCCATGAAAAAGTCATCTTCTCTCTCCCGGGCAAGGATCTCCGATTCGGGGGCTGTGTTGCTTCTCCCAGAGCCGAAATGAAACCGCAGCCGATGGGCCATGGTTTTACAGAGAGAAGAAAAGGAGAGGGAGAACAGCAACAATTCAGGCACTGCCAGAAGTTAAAAACCAAAGACATAAACTCCTAGAAAAAGTGTCCCATCTGCCAAACGGTTAGCACTGCAGCCCTGGGAGCGACAGATAGCAGAAATAGCCCAAGTGGCAAGCAGCATTCCAGGCATGATTGGGCAGGAGCAGTCAGCGCTCCTACACACATGGTGACATAGGGTAGGATGGTGGGAGTCACGTGGCCTGGTTCCCCCTCTCCAATGTAAGTGTGTGAGGAGTTTGTTTTTTCCTTTTCTTTTTTTTTTTATAATGCCAGCAAGAGCCTGAAACAGCACCTTCCCAGCTGCTCCTTTTCCATCAGGGAGGAGCAGCCCCAGCGGGAGAGCTCTCGCAGCTGACCGAGGCAGCGAACACACTCAGCACCGCTATAAATCTCAACCACATCAGATTCACAGGGCACACTCCGAGAAAGCACTTGCAGAAAAATCTAACTACAACACAACCACTTCCATTATGTGTTAAAAGTGTAAGTCAACACCACATGCAAATGAGGAAAATTCTTTCAAGCGTAACATTTTGGTGTGTTACAGCTCTGGGCTGTTATGGCGGAACAGTAATAAATACAACACGGTTATGCTTTCCATTTTAACCGTGCTCATAACACAATTAAGCAACAAACTTTTCCCTTTAAAAAGCCCCAACAGCAATGCAACCTGCACACCCCTTTGAGTAACTACAAATTACAAACAAAGCAATCGTACACGTGGCAAAGATCTCTCACACAGTGAAAGCAGCAGAACCGTGCAGGACAGCAAGACACAAAGCTCCTTTTCCAGATTTACCAGGCAGTACAGGTGAGGGAAAAGCAGAGCTGGGTGTCGCATGTGCCTTTGTACCGATTTGTCCTGCACAGAACTGCCTGCTCCTGGCTGGCCTCCAGCGAGGGACTGGGCAACACCACCAGGCGTGGTTCTGCCAGCACGGAGTACAGTTACACCCTCTGACAGCCAGAGGAGCTCAGGAGAAGGACAGGCAGACAGGATACACCAGAATGTGAACAACCACCCTAGGTCAGAGCTCTGCTACAACCCTGAGGGCACTCACACGTGAAGGGTGCGCACACTTCTCAGCACGCAGCAGAAAAGATTCTCTGGGTAACCAGAAGTGCAGCTCCATCTCAGGGCCTGGGCAGCTGTTCCCTGGAGGAACTGGAAAGCCTCAGTCTTGTCAACAGCTCTGAAAACCTGGATGCGGCGGGTCAGTCCTCTGCCTAGACATCTGAACTCTGCTTGCAAGCAGCTTGCTTTCAAAAGCCAGAAAATTGCCAATCCCAAGAGTAACGGCAGCTCAAACTGATCAAACTGCCAGCAGCCAATCCCACATTGTTTATGTGGATTATGAGACACAACAAGAATGTGAATAGCCAAAAATGGTTCTGGAGATCGCCTTGTAGAAGCACCGGTGTTGCTATTATTTTATCTTCTTTTTCAGTTAAAACATATTACTCAAGAACACGGTCTCTGCACCCAAAATGAAGCTGCATCCATCACATTCACTCTGTTGAGCTTGGGGAATAGAAAGGCAAGGACACCTGCAGAGACAAGGTGCGCTTTGATAATCTGGGAACAAGAAGAAGGAACAAAGTCCTTCCAAGGAAAACCATTTAAGTATTGACAATAAGTATGTGAGAATACAGCCAAAATAATCAGTTCAGTGTCTCCTCATTCTAGAAACAGAACCTGATGGAAACCTGCTACTCCAAACCCCCCAAAGTAGTCACCTTGCCACAGACCTCCTGCAAGGAAAGCCATGGCTCCTGATCCCAGGTGTTGCCTTGGCCAGGAGGTTCCAAGCCCAAGGACAGACTGACTTTAGAGGTAGGACCAGAAGAACACACACAAATCAGTTCAACAAAAGTGCTGAAAGTGCCAGGGTAAGGCCAATACTGCACACCCAAACTTGAAAATCCAAAGCAGTATGTCTGAAATGAGTATCCCCAATCTGTCATTTCCCAGCTGTCACTGCATGTGAGTTTTTTCTCCAGCCCACCTCCCTGCTCCTGTGGCACCTCTGCATTCCAATGGCATGTGGCAGTTTGAATAGTGCAGGTAGTCATTAAGATAATTATACACAAATAAATATGCTCCTGGTCAGCCCAGTGTAGAGGCACAGTGCCACTGGTTCACCAATTTACTTCCCCCTGAGGAATTCAGCCATTCAGCTGCCAAGTCCTCTCTCTCCCCAGATTACAGCTTGTGTGGTTTCCTTTGCTCTTTGTTTATTGGCAAGAAAGAAGGAAAGAACCTGTTTGTTGAAGACAGATGCTTCTACACTGTCTTTTTTTACTAAAAGTATCTTCACAACTCTGATCCTAATTCTCAGAAAGGAAACAAGGTTAGTAAAGACTACTTCTCCCAGCCCAGAAAAAGTTAATTCCTGATCTCACAAATGGAGAGATGGTGTTACAACATTCAAAAAGCATCCCCCCCAAGAGCCATCCACCAGTGTGCCACTGCACTGGTGTGTTCAACCCTGGATGTACAGAGGGACACTGTCACTTTTCTCACCCATGGAACTACAACAGGAGCTAGCAGCAATCAGGTGGTGAAAGCCTCCTCCAGAAGAGCTACTACATCAGCCAAAAGCAGGCAAAGACCAAACCCACTAACAACACGTGAGCATTGTAAGGCAGAGAACTGAAACCCAACAGAGCATCGTTCTGCCATGAGCCCAAACCTTCACACACACACACACACACCATGTGCACACAAGGTGCAGTCTGGTAACCACCTCCAAAACACGGCACAGAAGCACTGAAGGACTGGAAAGGGACACTAAAATCATCAGGGACTGGAGCAGCTGCTTTATCAGCAATTAAAAAGGTCAGGACTTTATTGGTTTGAAGTGGAGAGGCCTACAGAAGGACAGAGTGAGGGTTTCCCTGTCAGAGGGCTGGGTGAGGAGGACTGTTTTGGTCTGACCCAGAAGGGCACTGCTTTAGTGCCCTTTTAGCCCCAAACTCCAATGGTTTTTATGCATCTGTTTGTGTTTCTTGGCACTCTCACTCAAACAACAGACTCAAGACACCTTTAAGTTGTGTTGTATTTCTATCAGCCGTGGCACACAGAGCCTTGAGATCAGTGTAACACAACCAAGACAAGCACTCACCAGTCTGTTCTCATCAAACACCTCAAACAGGAGCCGATGGTTGGTTGGGTTTACCTGTGAGAAAATGCAAATGTCACTGCAAGTTCAGCAGCTGGACAATAACAATACCTGGGTACTGGCTCAGGCAGCAATCAAACCAAGGTAAAGAGGACAGGACTAACAGGTCTGATGTCAATCTTTACTCAAACTGGAGCACCAGAACCTTACTGCAACTGGCAAGAGCCTGGCAGTTGACAGGAGAGCTTTTATTTGCTGTGCTCAGTTACTGCATTTCCCTGGCAGAGGACCCCTGGACACACTGCCAGGGCTCCCTGACTGACTGATTGATTTATGAGGAGCAAGAGTTTTGCTGCATTTCCTTCAGAATTTCCCATTCTCAGGTATATTTCTTACTGTCCATGGCTCAGCAACTCTCGCCCATTTAGCACACACACCCTTGGAACACCCAGCAGAAGTCTCCCCAACACCTGCAAACAGCAAATATACCTCCAGGAAATTATTTACTTAAACTGAAGCAGAAAGACTGCCAGCATTTAAAAGGACAAAAACAAACATAAGAAGAACTCTGTCAGAAAGACAAAACAGCTGCTATTACAGAACAACAAGCTCTACAGTGTTTGATCCAGTTGATGCATTTTTTCAGAAAAGCTTTGCAAGCCAGGTTACTATGACCAACATGTCTAATTAAGAAAATTGAGAAGTAATACACCACAATGCGCTAATAATTCTGTGGAACATCTGGAGATGGACATCCCAGTTTTGAGGCAATCAGAACTATGACACTCAAAATAGGGTCTAAATTATTTTATAAGTCCTGTTATTGCTGAAGGACGTTCAAGATGTTTTAACAGCAGTGTGAAAGTGTTGTGCATTCCCTTTTCCTGAGATTTTAGATGTGTATTAGCCCAGACAAGCTGTTTGGTGCATGTGTCCCAGTTAGCATTGCCATGCTGAGGGACATTCAACGTTCAACATTGCAGTGGTGGCACTGCTCTCCCAGAGCTCCTCATCCAGCATAACTGGAACAATCTGCCACATCTGCCCTCGGGCACTGGTGTTTGAACCCCCTGAAGTTCTGAACCTCACCTGCTTTTGTGAAAGCCACAGCCACACTAAAGGTCAGTAGCTGTTCTTTGGAAAAATATTGTCTGCAACCCAGTAGCAAAGTTATTGCTCTTCATATTTATATAATGGCAGGTTGGGAAACAGTTTCCAAGTAACCCAGAGCCAATTCCTGCTGAGCATTCCATCCCCACAGAAACAACAGCAAGTGCATGGGGCAAACAGGGATTTGAAGTAAACACATAAACAACAGTCAGAAAACAAGATCAGCTGTGCAGGTTCTAATAATGACCACAAATAAAGAGAAACTTACTCTGAAGTAAAACTCTTCATTCCATTTAGGGTTCAGGGTCTGTAAAAGAAAGAACAATATTTACATATTAACTTTAAGTTCTCTGGTGTGCAATTATAACATCCTACATGCAAGTGACAGTTTTAAATAAAAGAGGAAGAAAAGCATGTAATAAAAGAAATTTAAAAATACATTGCCATCTAGAAATTCTCTATTGAGTAAACCAAACGTGGGAGGATATTTGAGTCACGATGATCCTAAAATAGACATTAAATATAAATAGAATTTCATGATTAAAAGACAAATCATTGTGAACCTATAGAAATAAAACCTGAAGACATTTAATTCTCAAGATTCATTGAAACCCAGATGAAAAAAAAGTATTTTTAAACACAAAGGTAACTTTAGGCCTACTAAAACATGCTCAGATTTATACTGTGAAACAAACAGAAAAATAATTTAAAAACCAAAAACAAAAGAAAAGGTTATTCCTTGGAATAGGCAAGATATTCTTCCCATCTCCTCCCAGCCCAAGGATTTTAACAACCTGACTGAAATGCACAGAGTAAATGTGCATATAGACTGCAAGCTGAAGTAAGCTCAAGCATGACATAATAAACTGATAAAAAAAGAGATGAGAACTCCAAACAGTAATTTGGGGAATTCAAGCTTGGGTAAGTATAAAAACAATTGGACAATATGTCCAATGTTTTTGTGCTCATGCCAAATCATTCCCTCATGCTCTCACACAGCAGAGATTTACGGGCAGAGCTGACAGGAAAAATTGGCTTTACACCCACGACAATTCTGTTCTAGCAGAGAAGGGGAATCTTGGCTGTTTATCTTCCTCCTTGCTATAGATCCAATAGATTCCTCTTGTGCAGGACATGGGGGCTGACTGTACTGCACCCTTCCACAAACTGGGAGCACAGGACCCCATGGCAGAGCAGGAAACACCTCCTCAAAGAAGAGAGCACCCTAAAGGGCAGGGGAACCAGTGAGAGGAAGGGATGGGCCCGTGGGCACAGAGAAACTTTCAGCTTTTTCCCCTCAAGGATCACAGTGTATGCAGCAAAAACTACGTTAAACTGAAGCAGTAAGGAAAACAATGTTACATTTTAAACACTTGTATTCACCAAATGCTACTGCTGTTGGCAAGAGAGGGTACATACATTTCACCAAACAGCACTGCCTTAACAATGGTTTGGAGGGCACCACTGCCCATTGATAATCCATTAATTCCAAATGCTGCTTAACCACAGAGTTCAGGGAAATCTGATGGATGAAGCAGCAGAGTCTTTGATAAATGCCTGGTAACTCACAGAAATTTCTTTCACCTTTACAATTCCCACTCTTCCTGGGCTGAGTCCGAAAGAAAACATTTGAGTGCCAGCAAAGGAGAAGGAATTGCAGCAATAGCTCCACACAGGACATGAGCAGGGAAACAGTAACAAAAACTCAACCTCAAGGAGAGCTACATCCCGAGGAGGGCAAGTGCTCCACACATCAAGGACTGCCAGGAGTCAAGCTGAGCTAGAGCTTCCCCAGGTGTTCAAATCCTACAGCAAAGGAGGACATGGAGAGAAATGGTGCTCCTGAACGCTGGAGCTCAATGGGGACACTGGGCATTCTCAGAGATGGAAAACTATTTTAAATATTCCATAAGGGAAAGGCAGAAGTCTTTCTGGAGCTCAGCACAGTCAAGGTGAAGAAATTGAAGAAACTGGATAATCTTCATCTGAACTTTTAAATTCCAGCAGGAATTTAAAGAACATGCTGACCACGTTAGAGGATCAGAAGGCAGCAAACAGCAAATCCAGCTTTCCCTGCTTGAGAGAGAACCTTTTCAGCAGGGCATTCCAAACACAGCTCCAAAACAAAGTACAAAGCATTAATCAAACCTTACATCTGGATTAACTATGGAGAGAGATAAATGGAAACAAAAAGCCTCAGGAACTCAACCCAGGTAGGCATGCCACATGAAGCTGACATTTTCTGGTAACTTTATTTTCTCAGAGTGAGAAAACAATGAGCATTTAACCCCTTTGGCAGTGAAGCACTTCCAGAGGCACAGTCCAGTTGTGATCTGAGCCAGATCAGACAACGGCACAGCTCACGGAAAAGGAGAATAAAAAGGGGACACTGCAGCTCCTTCTGCTTTCCCAAAAGCACTCCTGCAAGGCAGTGATGCACAAAGTTACTCATTCAACTGAGGAACACAGAAATGAGGAGAAAAATGAAAAACACAGAGCTGCAGGAGGTAACTGCCAGTCAGTCACTCCTCAGATCAACTGTATTTGGTATTTTTCTATTAATGATTTGAACTCAAAATTGAGATATGATAATGATGTTTGCTATTTACAAAATAGAGAGAAGATTGCAACTTGCACAGGGAGAACTCTGCCTTGAGATGAAATTTAACAATTCAAAGCAGAAATTACCAACTAGAACTTTCCAACACATGAGGTAATACCACTCTTCCAGAAATGTCTGAGAATGTCTGGACTTTGATTGACAGTGAGAAGAAACAGTGAAAAAGGCAGATGCAGTCCTGGGAATGAAACAAGCACCAAAGGCTAACCAGAAAGTCTTGGAAAATTTTTTTTCCACATCAAACATGCCCTGGTTCTGGGACAAGTTCTGCTTGGATCCTCCACACCTCCAGGATTCCACACTGGTGTTCTCATGACACCCCATGTCCTGATTTTAGAAGTGCATCATTCCAGTTGGTGTTTCCAATAACAAAATTCTCCTCACTATTCTGTTTTGCAGCAATGATTTCAACCCTGTTGATTCTAAACACCTCCATAAAAGATGACAACTCATTATTTTCCCTTACTTTTCATACAGCTTATGACTATTTTCCTCTCTGCCACCAATACCAGCAAAATAAAAAAATAAATATCCTTACAAAATCTTAGGGTCCTGATAGTGACAAATATCCCCTGGTAGAATTTTGTTTGTATGAGCTGAAATTGAGAAATGAAATAAAACCCAATTTTGGTTCTAATTAAAAACATAAGAAATCCCAGGATTCTCTTACAGCATGTCTTCTGTCATCTGCTTATTTTCAATTCCCATATTAGGAAAGTATTTCAAAAATTAAAATTTTGAACACAGTGATCATTCTTGTTAAAAGTCAGATAAATTATAATTAAAGCAGAATTTCTCAGTCCTTTATTTCAGCCATGTCTTTCAACAAGATATGAATTTGAAAAAAGAAGCTGTGAATGGTGCAGTGGGATTTGATAAGCCAAGCTTTAGGGAACAATATCAACATGGTAGGTGCTGTGACCAGACCAGCAGGACTTGTTCTCCAATTTTGTTTTGGAGAAAACCACATTATACAGCTGCTATAAATGTATTTAACAATTTTAATTAGTGCTGCATTATGTTATACAACTGTGTTCCGGTGTTCTTAATCCTTCCAAAGCCACGGAATTAAAGAGTATATACGTACCTTTTTGATAGTTTTTGTCTGCACAAGAGCAAGTTCTCTGTTCTCATCTGCTACATACAAGGAAAGTTTCACATAGGGGTCACTGCAAAAGAAGACAGCAGGTTTAGTGGCCTCAGTTGTACAGCCAAGAGCACTGCAGAAGGAATTTATCACTCAACTGGGTGAAACAGCACCTCCAAACACTTCTAGTGGAATTGGCCCCAGTGAAAGCTCCAATCTCTAATGAGCTGCTGAAAACGACACACTGAAAATGGGTGTTTGGATGTGCTCAGTTAAACCCTGCCCATAACAGCAGAGGTCATTCCCTGCAGCTCTGTCCCTGCTCCCACCCAGCTCCTGCCCACAGCACTCCATTAAAACCAGTCACACAAACGGGAGCCGTGGGCTTTGGGAGAGACTGCCTGCAACCAAGCCTGGAGGCTGCCAGGGGTGCAGCAGGAAGCATTTGAAGCAGTGCTTATAATTGTTTTGAACCATAAATCCAAGCTGCACGGTATCAGCAGTGATTCAGACAGGGCAGAGAGCAGCCTGCTCTAGTGGGAGCTGCTCCTGCCCACGGCACAGGGTGGAACTGGAGCCTCTTTAAGGTCCCTTCCAACACAAACCATTCCAGGTTCTGTGCTCTAAACTGGGAGAAAGAGTGTCCTGTAGGAACAGGTGAACTACACACAGGTACAATGCCAGGGAGTGGAACGGGTGCCTGAGTGAAACCAGGACCCTGACCTGCTCTGCTGCTTCCCTCTCAAGGCTGCAGCACACTCAGCTAGATGATGATCCGAGCTTTCTTGAAAGCATCAACAAGAGACACTCACAAAACCACCAGACATTCAGATTCTCCAACCAAGTCATTCAAATGCTGATACTTTTTGAATTTAAGGAACTATTTTGTTACAGCATCACTACAGAACAATCAGCACTTGCGTGTTCATTATGCTGGATGCTCCACGTGTCCAATATAAAATGGCACAAAGGTGGAGACAAGAATAAATGAGACATCTTATTGGATTGATTATTCCTATCAGGAGGCACACATTAAATGCTTCTACTTAAACTGCAATTAAGGTCAGCATTAAGCACCAAGGTTTAGAAGAAAGCAAAGCACCATTATGATTATAAAGAAATGCTGATGCTGCTTTGAACTCTTTGATGAACTGTGTTAATATTTACAGGTTTCTTCCCAGAGTCGGGTTAACAATCCATACTTGGGCAATGTTGATTTCAGGAACCCTTAGAAATGCTGCTATTTTAAAGTGCTAAAATACCCTGGATCAATCTTCTGCCTACAGAAAATGAAAACTGTGAAAGTGTCACAGATTATTTTTTCAATCTATTTCTATTTAAAAAAGCCCAGAGAATAATTAAGTTTATTACAAATTTCCACAAGGAAATTTTGCTTTTCCTGAAGGGATTACTGACATCTCTGCCTGCTCTAAAAGCGGGACAGAGCGAGTCAGAGCGAGCTGGGCAGCCAAGCTCTCGGTCCTGGAAGTGAAGCTGGAGTTTACCCAAAGGATTGGATATTTGAGACTGTTCACTTACATGCATTTGTTTACTAAAAACAAACCCGTATGGAGACCAAGGGAAGCTGGCAGTGCCCTGAGCGGAGCTGTGTCCCACAGCCCTGGAGAGCAGCTCTGCACGAGCTTGCTCAGGAACACAGCACAGAAGGGAACGAGCCACGAGGAATTCAGAGGTCCCTTCCCAGCCCCAACAGGCCAGGGGGAACACAGAGACAATTCCTCACACTGCAGTTCCATGAGCTCTTAGAGACTAGAATGCACCTGATTAATACTAAAATTCTTACGTTTGGAAGTCAATAAAAAGCACTGTAAAGCTTCTAAAAAACTTAGTACCTAGAATCAGGCTCAGATTCCAACAACCAAATAAGCAGTCTGCCGCGGCGGCGGAAAGCCCGGAACACCGCGACTTCTCCAGAAGCAGCCTTGAAAAAGGCTGGCCCGAAGCGCATGTGAGCAGCTTCGAGCAGTCGAGTGATTCCAGATCAGCTCAGTAATAGTATAGTGATTCCAGCTCAGCTCAGTAATAGTATAGTGATTTCAGCTCAGCTCAGTAATAGTATAGTGATTTCAGCTCAGCTCAGCTCAGCTCGGCAGCAGCGGCGGGCAGGCAACACAGGAAGCAGGGACGAGACAGCTGGTCCAGCGTTCCACCGAGGCACAAGCCTTTATTCAGGCAAAGCTTCGGCGAAGGGTGCCGGTAACAGCGAATCTCTCGAACAGAGGAAAACCCGGGATATTTATGGGGAAGGAGAGGGGCGGGGGGAAGCCCGAGATACCTGTATCGGGGTGGGACAGCAGGGGGAACACCAATGAAACACAACAGTTTAACATAACTAACTCAAAGACCCCTGGGAGCAACATTGTGTCGCTCTTACAGAGAAGTATCTCCTCTCCAGGGGAGGGCCAGTATCTCGGGCCCAGCGGGCTCCTCCGCACCCACAGCAGTCGAATTTGCAAGTGCCACTAAGTGAGCAGCTCCAGGTGAAAGCCATGCTCTGCTGTCTGCTCTGCAGGGAACACAACTGGCACATCCATAGAGACACCAGGAGAATGAAACAAGCTACAGAGGAAAATAACACACACCAGCTGAGACCTCCTGGGAAGCTAACATTGTAATGGAACAAACTGGTGAAGGAATCAGAGAATGGCAAAGAATGGGAGAAGGCAGAGCCCCAGTTAAGAACACAACCACAGCAGCAAAACAAAATAACTGGGATCCCAGAGAACAGACACTACATGTCAAAGCAGCAGTAGAAACACTGAGGGAACTTTACAGTGCTTAATTGCACCCTGAAAACCCAGCTAATAGCAAGTATTCCAGATTATTGTGGCATCTTTGCAAGGGAAAATCAGTACCAACACGGAAGGTCTATTAGACAAAAACATGAAAATCAGTAAAATTGAGGAAAACTTGCAAAAGAATGAAATACTGTACCTGGTCTGTTAAAAGTCACTGGAGAACCAATCCACAAATTGGAACGAAAGAGATGCAAAGATAAGCAGTAAAATACCAGATTTCTGTCTAACAGCAGTGTCTGCAGAGCTGTTAAAGGAAGGAAATCCTGATGGTTCAGGTGACAGAAGACAATAATAAATGAGACACCTGCTGAGAACACAAGAAAAGCCCTAGAAATCAATGGGGTGAGTTTGGACAATGCTCTCAGGCATGTGGTGAGATTCTTGGGATGTTCTTTGCAGGGCCAGGGGCTGGGACTCGATGATCCTGATGGGTCCATTCCAACTCAACATATCCCATGGTTCTATGATTCTAACTTTTGAGCACAGAAAGCAGACTCAGATCAGCCTGGAGCTGCACCTGCCAGATATTCTCACCCTGAAACAGACTGATTAAAAAGAGGGGAGATGGGGATTAAAATGAAATAGTGCTTTGTTAATTTTTCCTCAGGCAGACTCACTGATTCCTCAAGGAAGCAATGTGGATCCAGCACTCCTGGAAAGCACCATTCCAAGCAGTGCATTAATACCTTCATTGTGCTCTAAAAACAAGTGGGAAATAAAGCAGCTCATCCCACAGCTCCTTGTGAACACCAGTCTCAGCCCTGGACTGCTGATTTGCATCAGGATTGAAAAGGGCTGGAGAAGTTTAGGAGTGTGCCACTGGATGAACAGGAATGAAGCCCTTCCACTCCCATGGATAACTTCATGGATCTGACATACAGAACTTGCAAGGAAAACTCTCTGCAGAGGTCACTGAGGAGAAGTTCTAGGTTTGCCTGGGGAAGAGGATAAAGGATTCAATGTGGAAATGTCACAAAACAGAAAGCTACAAGTAGAAAACTTGCTCTACATCAATTTTTACACTAGTACCAGTGCTAAAATGCCATCTTAATGAAACCTGCAGCACAACAAATTGATAGCCATGGACTGCTAGGAAGCTGCTAACGTAGGAGATATCCAAGAGGAATCTAGAGGTGTTCTGGTGGAATCACTGCAATAAAAATGGAGAAAGGAGATGGATAAAGCCTGGGGACACTACAGATGGCCAGCCCAAGCCATAGTTACACTCAAGCAGCATTGCATGCACAGGGACACGACAGACAGACAGACAGACAGCCCAAGAGGTGACCAGACTGCAGCTGCAGGGCATAATAAACCTACACCTAGGGCAACAAAGAGAATTTCAAAGGACCAAGTCATGCTTAAAAGAGAAATGAGCCCAGTCACCATCATACCAGTGACTGGAGATGAAGGGGAGCTGATTTGTGAGCACCTAAATGCTCTTTGCTACCAAAATCAAAAATTATTAAAAGCACTAAATCTCATCTCTCCAAACATCAGCACCTGCCAAGATCAGGAGAACCTTGAAGCTGATAAGAATTCTCTGGAGGATAAAAGGGAATCCTAACAAAACAATGCTAACAATGGAAGTTACATTAATCATAATCACAACTTAGTACAAATAGAGTTTGGCAGAACAACAGCCATCAAAACAATCTGAAGTCTTAAGAAACCCTTTTCCCAACCTCTGGAATCCCTCAGACATCCAGAATTAGCTATTTGCCACGGTTTTGCCGACTTGCAGTATTTGGCATTTTCTTAAAGCTGAAGCAACTGTAGCTATGTAATTTTCATCTTTCATTTGAATCTCAGCATGAGAAGGCAAGCTTCCAGCTCCTTTTCTGGAGGACAACAAAAGCACTGATGACTCAAAAACTCCAGCGAAAAATCTCAAGGAAGATCAGCCTCCTTTAAAAATCTCATTACTTTGGAGCAGTGTGAAACTGGGGCCCATGAACAGTGTCCCATTTGTCCACATGAGTCTGGAATCCCATTTGCTCTATACTTTTGAAGCAGTTTTGAAAGCAAGTCTCAAAACTAGCTTCTGCCAGTGACATGATGTATTATTTACTTATTTTAAGCTCCAAAAGAAGGGGGTGGAGAGCACAGGCACATGTGAAAGAACAATGGAACTACTAAGGCCTACATGGCTCTATTTTTATTTTAAAAGCTGAAACCGCCTCCCCACATATAAAATTTAGTAACACTTGTTATGCAAGTGCGTGAATGCCAGGCTTGTCACATGCAGGCAAACTTTGCATTTCAAAATAGCCCGACTGGTTTCCTTTGGAACAGTCTTGCACAAGATAATTTTGCTTCTGTAAGAAACACAGAACCATTCCCTTTGTGCTGCCCCTTTTCTGCCTCACATATGTGAAAGAACAGCTCCTGCAATTCTGGCTACAGAAGTGCTGGCACACTCCAGCATGAAGGTAGAGAAGCCTCTTCCTCACAGGCACATCCCAATCTGATTCTTTCCCTGGTCTTGAGGGGAGCACTATCTGGCTGTGGGCTGATCTTCATCCATCCCCTCACTCCATCCAAGCTCCCTGCACTCTCCTCGGTGCAGGCACACACAGAACAACCTCCTTATTAAAGCCTTACAGCACATGTCTCCCTGTACTCCCGAGCCACAGAGGCTGAATGTTTCCACAATCCCCAAAATGATCACCTTCAGATTTCTGTCCAGAACAGCAGCAGACCTCAGGCCAGCTCCTGCCCATGGGCCTGGGATGGCCGAGGGCTCTGGCTGTGCCTGGCTTGGGGATGCTCCCCATGGACACTGCTACACCTGCAGGCTGCAGCAGGAAATGTGCTTTTACAGACAACACACCTTCAGTTCCACTTCCAAATTCACATCACTAACACACCGTCTTCACAAATATTCATCTCAAGGAGTCTCCACAAAACTGTGGGAGCCCCTGGGATAGCAGGTAACAGCAGGGCTGAAAAGCAGGTTACGCTCGGCAAGAGGAAATTCCGTGCACCTGAAAATGTTTTTCAGAATCATTTAAACACACTTAGAGAAACTCTGTGCATGCACTTAGGGGAGCTTAAAAAGTTCCAAGATCGTTTTAAAATTCTAATGTTTTGCTTAGTCACTTTTAGATTCAAAGAGATGAGGGAAACAAAGCCTCAAAATATGCATCATTAAAGAAGATTAGAATTATAATGAGATACTTCTGACCAAGTTTTATGGAGAGCAGTAAAAACAATGTTCTAAGGCAGAACCTCTTACAGTCACTATCATTTTATCCCAATTCCCCCGGTGACTTCCCCATTCCTGCACAGTAAGAAGGGAGAAGCACAATAAGAATACACAGCAATTAACTACCATCAATGCTCCACAGCACGCTGGCTGTGTTTGCTCCCTGGTTTTATTTTAGCACTTCTGAGTTTCATCTTTCTCCCTGAACTGAGTAGCATCCATTAAGAGTTTTTCTCCAAGAGAAGGAAGATTTTGACTTCACTGTCATCCAAGTCTCGTGTCCTGTGACCAAAGCAAAGCACAAAGTGTCCAATCACACAAGAAGAAAGGAAAATCAGCTTCTGAAAAGAAAACAAAACCTTACCTTACCCTTCACCACAAAGCCAAACTTGCAGTCCGTTGTGCCTAAGCATCCCAAAATCTCACTCCTCCATAGCAAATCCGAGTCATTTTACAGACCTCCCATTTCCCTTCCAGTGTTTTATTTCGCAAGGAAAAGCTCGCACTACTTCTGACTCTACAAGAAATGTAGCAAGGCTTTACTGAAGAGCTGCTAGAGATAATGACTCACATCACAGACAGCTGAGAAGTGTCTGTGGTAAAAAAAGGAGTTAAAAATTATACCTCAAACCCCACCTCCAGTGTCTCCACCTTCCTTTACCGCGTTATGTTCTAATAAAGGGTAACGAGATGGATTCCTTTGGTATTCTTGCTCTCTTGGAAGTCTCCCAGAGCATAAAGAATATTTTAATCTTCCAAAACAGATGGAAGTGTAAATATGGGGTTTTTTCCTCCCCGAGGCCATTTCTTTTGCAAAGGTTAAATGAATGCTCTAACAGAATATGCAGACATCAGCCCCTGGAGCTGAGGGGCTGATGTATGCATAGATCTTCCTATGCCATTTCACACTCCCAAAATATCTTAACAAGTTCCAAAATCCAGCGGGGGTGGGGGAGGAGAGAGAGAACTCCATGACACCTGGCTTTGGGAAGAGAAAAGCCCAGCACAGTAGTTCTGCCTTAAATACTTCAGACAAAAAGGTTTTCCTTAGATGATTTTATTGACATGCCCCTTTTTTCAAGGTACCAGATTCAGGTAAACTCAGATCACAGTATATATCAGGCAGGTGGGAAAGCTGAGGAGCTGAATACAGAATCTTCTTTTCTTCAAGTAACAAGAAACATTTTATGTTTCTGTATTTGTACAAAGAAATTTTTCACTGAGCACTTATCTGATGAGAATTATTTTTTTACCATGACATTATAACCGTCAAGAATTATTACCAAGTCATTAAGCAGCAAAGACCACATCCTCGAATGAGCAGCATTTCTCCATCTACAGCTCCTGAAATATGTACCCAGTGCATCCTCCAGAAGATACCGTGCAGGAATGGGTAAAAACCTGAAAGCCTGGGTGGCTGGGAAGCCCTCAGGTAGCTCAGGCTGGCGCTGGAAGCTGAAGAAACTCTCTGGGGCCCTCTGCTGCCAGCAGAGCCCTGGGTGAGAGGGAACAGTGCTGAGATGGACACACAGACACACACAGACACACACACAGACACACACACAGACACACACACAGACAGACAGACACACACACAGACAGACAGACACACACACAGACAGACAGACACACACACAGACAGACAGCCTGTGCCCCAGCTGGCAGCCCAACATCCACTGCACACACCACCATGAGCACCAACACAAAGCTTCCCAAATGACACTGTCCATTACCCAGCGCGTTTCTGCTGAGCCTTTCACCCCTTCCTGTGCCAGCACCCGCTCTGGGTGCACACTTCAGCCGAGCCCTCGTCTCCTGTCCCATCGAGGGCTCCCTTTGGGAAAGGCCAGAGCATTTCCATGGGGAACACAGGCAGCTCTGCCTCGTGCTCTCTGTGCCCTGAGGAGCGCTGCCACCGAGCACAGGCGCTTCTGGAAAGGGCTCTGCTGTTCCTCTCCTTCCCAGGCAGGCACACACGCCTGGCTCTGCACCCAGCAGCGGGTGTGCTCATCAGGCAGCTGCTCCCTGCACCCCTCAGCTTTTCTGGGAGCACATTTCATTCCACAGGGAAGCACGAGCCACGCGTGCCTGCCCAGCAGTGCGGATGCTGCTTTTGCACTCCCAGGTCCAGCTAGGGCTGGATCACAGGAAGCTCTCAGCTGGTTTCTTTCCCTTCCCACACTGTTAGTAACATTTCATTTCCACTACACTGGAAAACCTTCCACTGCAAATCAGCTAGAAAAAGAAAAAAACAACACCAGAGTATGAACTCTCTCCTACTTGAGCAACTGCCCTCTAGTCAAGTGGCTCTGTGAATTCGGTCACAGCTCTGCTCCACCTCCGGGGCCTCCCTCGCCAGGATGCACACAGCGCTCTCCCTCTGGCACATGTGCAGGTGCTGGAGAGTCATTTGAAGGGGCATTCAGAAGCCAGACTATTTTTTAAAACGATTTGATGAATTTATGAAAGCTGCTCCCTTCAGTGGATTTGTCTCTGCTCATCAGAGGAGGCATCAGTAGGAGAAGGGGAACGGGCTGTTGGCCAATCCAGTTCCAAGGACAGCTCCAGGGCTACAGCTATCACCACAGCTTTTCCAATAGTTAAAACAGATATACCATAACTCCACCAAGTGGGCTAGAAATACTGGACTTGAAAGAATAGGTACAAGGTAAACATCTGCCCTCTTTGTCACCTGCAAAGCCACAGCCACCCGTGCTCTCCTCCCATCACAGACCAGTGACAGGACACTCATTAATTAAACAATTCAGCCACATTTTACACAGCCTTGCTCACATCAGTATACAGCATGACTTACAATCCTACCTGCAGCCTGCCTTCCCCAGCTCCAGCATGGATCCTGGACACATGAAATCAAACCTTGAAAAGGGTTTTCATTTTGATTTGCGAACCTTGAAAACCCTTGAAAAAGGGCTTTTCAAGAAAAGAGCAGGTAAAAGCAATAAACCCAGAGGCAACCCATAACAAACTCTAAAGCCATTAGCAGCAGAGCACCCTGACAATTAAAAACACCTTTACTGATGTTTTCTTTACTGACTAGCACTTCACATTTTCAACTTCCAGCCAGCCACAATTTTCACTTACTTCATGATTTAGAAGGCAAAATACAGTAGCTAAGGCACCCCATCAGCTGTACCTTTATGGGATACACAATCTGAGTTCCACCAGTACTTAGATTCTTGTATGAAATTCATTAAGACACTTCAATTAAGAAGTTGGAAGGCAATTAAAAGGAAATGTCAAACATTCACACATGCAAGCTGATGCTAAATTCACAAAATCCCAGTCTGCAGTATCTGTTCACCATCAGTACCTAACACAGACTTGTAATTTTACAGGGTAAACTCCAAAGCAGGTTACAGACCCCCACTTCCATCCACACTTACCAGCCTCTTTTGCCCACCCCTTCTGCGCCTATGTGGATGAAATGCCCCACATTTAACCATCACCTCAGGGTGCTCACAGTTCCTAATCCACTCTACGTTCTTGTTACTTTGTGCCATTGCAACCATAATTCCATAAATTTCTGAACTGTTAGGAGAATCATAGGAAGCCATGGGGTAGGAAAAACCACCTCAGATCACTGAGTCCAGCACAAATCCATGTCCCCGAGTGCTGCATCTAAATGGCTTTTAAATCCCTCCAGGGATGGGGACTCCACTGCTGCCCTGGGCAGCCCTTTTGGGAAAGATATTTTCCCCATCACCCAACCCAAACCTCCCCTGGCACAACCTGAGGCCCTTTCCTCTGTCCTGCCCCTCGTACCCTGGAAACAGAACCTGGCCCCCAGCTGGCAGCACACTCCTGTCAGAGTGCTCTGGACAGCAAGGTGCTTTCCCCTGAGTGTCCTAAGACATCCCTACCTGCTAATAAAATCATTTCCTAAGTCAAAAAGAACCCCCAAAAAAGCAAACTCTAAAGCACAGAGATTTCTTTACTGTTACAATCTTCAGAAGAAAAGCACAAGTTTCTCCAGTGCTCCACACTGGTAAGAGACTTTCCTTAGATTTAATCAAGAAGGAAATGGCTTTCAGACTCTGCAAGCCCACAGGCAGTGTTTTATAATGGTAAAGTTGATTAAAAATGGTCAGGACAACCCACTGAGATGCAAAACACAATGTGTGCCTTGTAGTTAATCTTTCACAGTTCTGCAGGAACACGGGAACTGTTTGAAGCCCTGCACAGCTCCACCCCACAGAGGCACAGGAGCTGCTGGGGCCAAGCTCTGCAACACCAACCTGCTTTCAAAGGACTGCACATGAACTCATTTGAAAGAGTAAAACAAATTTCAAAACACGTGTAGGGAATGTTTTTAACTCTCTGCTTTTATGGAAATCCTACTGACTTGAGACCAATTTCCCTAAAATATGGTAAAGGCCAC
The DNA here is from genome assembly GCF_030490865.1 of Poecile atricapillus. Lineage (NCBI taxonomy): Eukaryota > Metazoa > Chordata > Aves > Passeriformes > Paridae > Poecile > Poecile atricapillus. The sequence continues at coordinate 107,601,149 of NC_081288.1, read as the reverse complement.
ATCAATAGGATTCAGTACAAATTACACTTGGATTTAGCTTCACGCATTTGGAAAGATAAAAGTTATGTTGCTTACAGTCAGCATCAAAAACTGTTCTTCAAAACAAGACATTTGGAGAAAGAAAATAAAAAAGCTTTGGCACACCATATTCTGCACACAGCTACCAAAGGAACGCTTTTGCAAATTTCACCCAAAATACTAAAGTTGTTAAACTTTTAATTGCTGCTTTCATGTAGTTTTAAGCTAGATACACAAGTTAATGAACAATTTGTAAGCATCATTAAAGAAATACAGGAAAACCCACAGGGAGGCTCATTTATACATTAAGAAATTAGTCATTTCAATAAAAGCTAAAATTGGATACCACTAATTTCAAACTGATAAAACCCTTCTAAGTAGATGGGAACATTTGCAGTAGAGCATTTTGTCATGCTTAGGCTTAAGAGAGCGGGAATGTCAAGCCTGAATTAACCTTCAGAAAAAGAAAATTACTGGGTTTGGGTTCATTTTAGCTTGAGAAGCAGCTTCTCCCCCAGGTATTAGCTGGCTGGGTTCTGCAAGCCTGGGCTTTGAGCAGAGGAGGAAGAAGGCAGGAGCAGCCCCAGCTGTGCCCACACACACCCAGCACCCTGCCCTGCTCCAGCTCCAGGGATCGCAGGGCTGCACAACACCCACCTGGCTCCAAAGATGTCTTTCTTGGCCAGGTCAATGCCAGAAACCACCTTCACCCTGAGGATGCGAGACTCCTCCTGTGAGAAAAGAGAAAGAGGGTTTAATGGTTATTCTGTAGGTCACTCTGAAGCTCAGCAGCTGGCAAGAGGTTAGCAGACAGCAGGAGTCTCTCCTAGGGAGGATTTGGATAAGAACCACCTCTTGGAAGGCTTATCTGAATCCAACCATGAGGAGTATTCGACTTCAGTCAGAGCTGTTGAGAGTTCAATAAAGGCACAGTAAGAGTAGATAACAGTAATACATCATAGCAGTAGTACTGTAACAATAATAGCAATAAAAGTAGAAGAATATTTGCTGAACGGGGCCATTTCACATCCTAAGTGATCCATATGCCACAAATTTATTCTGCATTAACACTAAAGCTCTTCAAACACAAGAGAAATTATTCATAACATTTCATAACATAATAATTCTCATATTAATGAGAGATGTCTGTGGTGTAAAAATCGAGGATGCAAGTTAAAAATAAATCCTTAAAATGAATTTTTGAAGCCTGTCTCACCACCTTGGTGTACGTGGAGAGCTCAAAATCAGCATTCACAGACAGATGGCACGTCCTGCAGATGCACATCACTGGAGCATCAGTCTGATGCTCAGTTTATCACTTCATTACATGGGGTGCCTGAGGAACATCAGTAAAAATAGCCTCTTTTTACTTCTATTTCACCCTGCCTGAGCAACACAAAAAGGCCACCAAATTGAAACCTGGAAAGTCTTCTACAGAAACAGGTTCTGCAGTCCCCATATCAGTGATACCTTCTCTCCTCTGATAAGCCTCCCAGAGCTGCAAGATACTGGATTCAATTACAGTAACTTGAGACTCCATTCCTTGAAGCCCGTTCAGACAACAATTACACTTTCCCACAGGTTTCTCCTGGTCTGTTTGCTTTAGGCAGCTGAAAGGCAGACACAGCTTTGTCAGCTGTCTTGGCACAGATTTCTCTGACTGTGAGGAAGGTCAGGAGCAGCCCCAAAGTAGAGCTTTACCTGGGTATCCCAACTCACCCCTGTGGAAAGAGGCACGGACAGGGGATCAGAAAACAAGAGTCCCACTGAACCTGTGTGCAGGGCAAGTTCCAGCCTGGCACACGCCCTGCCCGAGGAACTGGGCTGCAGTAAAACAGCACTGGAGGCACAAATCCCTCCTGTAAACCAGGTGTATGGTGATCTCCCCAGCAGCACAACACTGCAAGGTAGCTCCTAATTAGGGAACAGGATTTGTTCCTAAAAGAGCCCAAAGCTTACCCGAGAGGTGAGCAAAACAGATGTGAAAAAGAACAAATCAGTGCACTCACATTAGTGGATATGGAAGGTTTTTTTTCCTATGCACCGTGTGCCTGGCTGTCTAGAGCTGCTTTAATCTACAAAAGGCAATGAACTTGCAGATTGTGATCAAGAGAATTCCTTCCATAAGAGAAGGCAGCATAAAAAAACCTGAGCTGAAACTCAGACTGTTCAAACCTCACTGAAGCAGAACTAGAGGAGAAGTTGCAATAGCTGTTTCTATATTAACAATGCTGCTCAGATTCCCTCTAGCAAAGTCCAACATCAACTTTGCTAGAGTAGCATCTTCCTGCGCTGAGGACACCTCTGCATATTAACTGATTCAAAATAAATCAAAGGAAAACACAAACAATATCCCCCACCATCTTTAGAAGCGAAAAAAAGGCAAGAGGAGGTCCCACTACTGGAGAATCCCCTAAGTGTGTCTTGCAAGATACAAAAGATGATGCTCAAGAGGATCTAAATAGATTCTCCAAGGGTCATATCTGCTTTAAGTGACCCAGAAGCTACGACCCTGTTCTCTCCTGCAAGGAGGCTCTCAGCCTCTCCTCAATATTCCAATTTAACAAGCTGAACAAGTGCTCTTGAAAGTGTTTGTTCTAATTTTCATATGCATGAAATATGTACACATATATATGTAATGTTTAAAAAAAAATTTAACCACCTCCTCAATTAGTCATGAGGTCTACCATATGTACCATATGTATTAACTTTTGCTGACTCCTTGTATCACAATTTCTTCATCTCCAAGTGTGCTGTGTCTAGGTAAAAAGGAGTTAAATTATTACAGCAACAGCGAGGTGATCTCACCTCATTGTCCACCAAAAAAATCAGATAAAGGATTGCTTGGCTGGGCACAGCCTGAAACTCACAGAGTACCAATTACCTGATGCAGGTTTCCACCCAGCCCTCTCTGAAAAGACTGTACAACAACATTGGGATTTTGGTTGGTTTTTGTTGTAAACCCAGGGCACAACGACAGAGATCACCGACCACAGAAATATTCTGCAGGAGAAGACCCAGGGTTCAAACCCCAAATAATGCAGTGATCCCCAGCACAAGCAGAGAACGGGATAAGGAGACAGATTAAGGAGAAGTGGGATCTGACATGGCAGACAGTGAGGCTGAAGGATAACGAACATACAGCTGGAGTCCTAATTCGCAAGTAGACAAACAAGAGCAAGCAAAGCAGGGGAACCAGGCCCATCAGACACAGCACAGCTCTGCAGGACTCAGGGAACCAGGTCCACACGTGCCAGAAGCAAGGAAGGCTCCCTGGGGAGGATCCACACCGATGGAAACCAGGGCCTCCTCCAGCACTCAGGGCTGGACCACCATGGACACCCCTCCCCAAGCATCAGATGCAAAGTGGAAGCAGAGGAAGGACAGGTCCCTGACTGGAGCAAGATGGTTCTGCTGGACTCCAAAAAGAGCACTTGCTTAATTAGCCCAGCCCTGTCTTAAAACGGAAGGAGATGCCAGAAGCAACGGTGCAACCGTGAGTTCTCTCAGCTGAACAGCTTGAGCTCCCACATGAGCTGACACTGCTGAGCATACACTCAGACTCAGACTGTCCAGAGCACAACCTGATCCACACAAAAGCTGCAGAGCACAATTTACTGGCACTTTACCCTGACTGAAAGACTTCCATCAGTGATCAATCACCTCATATATTCTTAAAGAGCAATTTCCCAACACAAACTCCCATTTTCTGGCAAGAATATCCAATACCCCTTTGAGTCAGCAAGCAGTGGAGGCAACTGCACACTGCAGGACACAATCCTGGGATACTCCTTCCCTCCTCCTGCACCCAAGGGGCCAGCACCCACCTTCATCTGCTTATCATCCCACCCCATCCTTCATGAGCAGCCAAATTTTTCTCCTTGCAACATCACAGAGATCAGGAGGCAGAAAATGGCAAGAGGAGAGAAGAGGCCTCAGAAGTCACTTGCCACTTGAGTTACCGTTTGCAAAGGAAGAACCTTTGGTTCTGCTCAGAGTTGAAATTACATGGCAGAAGAAAATACCTGTGTGGGGATGAGATTAAACTGTATCCACCTCTGTGCAGGAAATGAACACCCGACTCTGCAATTTTCTATTCCACTGAATTCCCTGCATTTTGTAAAGCACATATCCTAAGCTGCTTGTTGAAGCACAGTTTGAAAGATAAGCTCAGCTCATTCCACAGAGACATTTTTCCATCCTATTTCAACCTTGCCTGGAGCACACTTCCAGAGGCCAGGCTGTGCTCTGTGCAGCCCCAGGGCTGATGCTGCAGTTCCATTCCCACCGCGCTCGGCTTTGGCACCTGCAGCACAAGCAGGAATTCCAGGCAGTGCTGTCCTGAGCGCTGTGATTCAATCCACTGGCGAGGCTGTGTGTGCAGGGGGGTGGCTCTGGGGCTGTGACCATTTCAGCAGCTCCATGTGCACATTCTGGCAGCTGGCCCAGCCTCTGAACAGCGTCCCCAGCTGCTGCAGCCTGCCCTGAAGGGCCTTGGTACCTATTAGTGCTGAGCTCCACTGTGCCTCACGTCTGTCCAATCATTAACATGAAGTTTACGTATTCCTGCCTTCCCAAAACATGTCAAAGGTTACACAGTTCTTCACTGAAGGATAACCTGGACACAGGCTCTGTTCTCTTAGCTGCAGTTCACAGTGCCATTTCAGAGGGCTTGGTTTATTGAGGTGGAACCAAGCTCTGGAACTGGAAGCCTATTACAGATCAAAATCCAGACTTCATCAGCAGTGAACAAACCTCATGTCACCTCAGAAAAGATGAAGGAAAACAGATGTATTTCCAGATTTAGGAGACTTTTGTATGTATGACCTGTATGATTCCCATTTTGTAATTCTTTGTCAAACACACACCACATTCACTTTCTCCAGTTGCTCTGGAAAGCCAAGTCATTTTTAAGACCCATTAAAGCACTCACATAAAGAAAACTTATTCAGTGCTGGCCTTGGATTAGGAAAACACCCTGGAGCTGTGGAGTTTAAAGAAGAGTTGTGACAGTAGAAGAGAAAGAACGTGGGCCAAATACAGCATCCCGAGCTGCCTTCTCCCCCCACAGCACGGCAAAATGCTGCCCGTTCAAAGGGGCACACAGCAGTGCTGTAAAAGCAACCTGAGCAAGCTTTGGAATACACATCTGTATGTTCTGAATGCACACTGAAAGAAAGCCCCAGCAATCCAGCCTGGTGTGAAAAGGAAAGCTGCAGATGTCAACTTCCAACAGGACAGAAAATCCCATGACACACGTAACGTACGCATTAAGAGAACAGCCTGAAATAACAATCGATGAGGGTATAAAATTAGAAGCTTGACTCGTTTAAATGAACAACAAGTGTGAAAGGCACAATGGCTGGATCAATGCAAACCAATATTTGAACAGCTGTCACGCAGACCGGGAAGATTAAACATTTAACGTGTTTTTCCCAAGGTATATAAAACAATCTCTGAGTCAAACAGCCCAAGATGGGCAGGTTCGCTCTTGTACTTTCCAAGCCACGCACAGCAGCAGCAGCAGCAGGCACAGCCCGTGTGGGATGCCAGGCTGGCAGCTGGAGGAACCCCGCAGTCACCCCGTAGTCACCCCACAGTCAGTCGCCCCACAGTCAGTCAGCCCCCAGTCAGTCAGCCCCCAGTCAGTCAGTCACCCCGCAGTCAGTCAGTCACCCCGCAGTCACCCCGCAGTCAGTCAGTCACCCCGCAGTCAGTCACCCCGCAGTCAGTCAGTCAGTCACCCCGCAGTCAGTCAGCCCCCAGTCAGTCAGTCACCCCGCAGTCAGTCAGTCACCCCGCAGTCAGTCAGTCACCCCGCAGTCAGTCAGTCACCCCGCAGTCAGTCAGTCACCCCGCAGTCAGTCAGTCACCCCGCAGTCACCCCGCAGTCAGTCAGTCACCCCGCAGTCAGTCAGTCACCCCGCAGTCAGTCAGTCACCCCGCAGTCAGTCAGCCCCCAGTCAGTCAGTCACCCCGCAGTCAGTCAGTCACCCCGCAGTCAGTCAGTCAGCCCCCAGTCAGTCAGTCACCCCGCAGTCAGTCAGTCACCCCGCAGTCACCCCGCAGTCAGTCAGTCACCCCGCAGTCAGTCAGTCACCCCGCAGTCAGTCAGTCACCCCGCAGTCAGTCAGTCACCCCGCAGTCAGTCAGTCAGTCACCCCGCAGTCAGTCACCCCGCAGTCAGTCAGTCACCCCGCAGTCAGTCAGTCAGCCCCCAGTCAGTCAGTCACCCCGCAGTCAGTCAGTCACCCCGCAGTCAGTCAGTCACCCCGCAGTCAGTCACTCTGCAGTCAGTCAGTCACTCTGCAGTCAGTCAGTCACCCCGCAGTCAGTCAGTCACCCCGCAGTCAGTCAGTCACCCCGCAGTCAGTCAGTCAGCCCCCAGTCAGTCAGTCACCCCGCAGTCAGTCAGTCACCCTGCAGTCAGTCAGTCAGCCCCCAGTCAGTCAGTCAGCCCCCAGTCAGTCAGTCAGTCACTCTGCAGTCAGTCAGTCAGCCCCCAGTCATTCAGTCACCCCACAGCCCTCGCACACTCACCGCGGCACCCAGAGCTCCACCAGGCACCACCGCTCGCCCGCCGCCTGTGCCCACACAAGCAATAAATGACCATCACCGAGGCAACGAGGGGGAAGGCCAGCGAGCTTGGGTTTCACCTGGAGAGAGCTTTGCCTGAGCCACGGTGGGGGAGTGTTGGTTCAGTTTGGCTTTTTTTTCCTTCTCTCTGTGTAGAGACATTTTTGATTCCAACCCTTGATAGGCGCCAGCAAGGTAAATTTCCACTAACTGTGAGGAGAGAAATCAGATGCCACTGGAATGTTACCTGCACGTAGAGACTCTGCGAATCCGGTTTCATCCACTGAGTACCTCATCTCTAGTTTTATTATAGCTGAAAGTTTGCAAAACATAATGTACTTAAAAAGATAACAGATCTTTAACTCCGTGTTTTGGTGGCAAAACAAATCCAAATGGAAAAGACAACAAACGTTTAATTCAATGTTTTAACTGTGGCACTCCTGGTTTCCTGAAGGAAAGCTCACCCACAGAGCCCGGCGTGTTACACACACAGTCACCCAAACACACACTGCTCTTAATTCTCCCGTTTTGTGGGAGAAAATCAACCAGGATGTGCAGCTCCAAAGCAAAATCAATCATGTGTCATCTGTGTAAGAAACCTAATAACCATGTTAGGCTTCTCCTAAATCTCCCAGCAATTGAAACCAAGTTCAGCGGCAAAAGAGTTGAGCTGATTCTTACTTTCATTTGGTGGATTAAACCAATCCCCATATGGCCGAGTGAAAAAACATGCTTTAGGAAGCTACTCCAGACCACCCTCCTGCAGAGAGTACACCCAAATTGGCTTATCCTGTTCTGACTGGCACCTCCAGAACATCAAACAATGCTGGGCAGCCCAAGAGGGAGAACCCAAGCACGGTGCCCTGCCTGGCAGGCTGCCACCATCACCCCCAGGGAAGGCAGCTGAGAGCACCCCAAGGAAACAGCTCCATCTCTGAGGACATCACAGTGACTTTCTGAAGGCCATAGCAACAGAATGTGAGTCTCACTATAATTCTTGCAATATCTTGCTAATCTTGAAATTGTCAGTGGCAATTTTGCCAACAGTGTTTGATAAAATCTCAGTTGCGCAATGCAAACAAAAGCATGCACCAGGGCTATGACCCAAATCTCCACGCTCCTCTGCAAGTGCAGCACGGAAAACAAACTTAAAAGTTCACTTGGTTACAACTCATCTGGCTCGAGGGGGGACATTAAAATCTCCTTTCAGCTTCATCACAAGCAACCCAGCTCAGGACTTTGTCCTTGCATGTGCTCATCACACTCCTCCTCACCAAATCCCAGAGTAACTCAAACTGTGCCTTTTCTTACCCACAGAGTTCTCAACCCTCGCTGCAGGATGCAATGTATTTGTAAAAACCCCGTTATTTTCTCCACAGATCACAAAATTAGAGCAACTAAACCTAAAAGCTTTTTGAGAAAAGAAGGCTATGCAGTTTGGATCATAAAGACCCTCCTGGCCAGAGTTTACAGAGCACTCCTGGCCAAGCAAGGATTCTCACACAGCAGGAATCATAAGATGAAGCAAACACCAGTAAGCATTACAAGAACTGCAGGGTTTAGAGAACCATGGCATTCATAAGCTCATACAACAGAAAAATATGAAATGTTTTACAGCAGTGATTTAGGTCCTGTTTCAGACCCCTAAGGAAGGTGTTGACTATACTCATGTTCTCCTTGGCTGGAATGACACACTCAGCAGAAAAACACACCAGGCAGAATTTCATCAAGGCACAAGTTTGTCTTAGAGGGACACTATAACGATGCTGCTCCTGCATGGGGACAAACCAGCACGAAAGAGCACACAAAACTGGAATGAGCAAGTTAGAACACAGACATCAGGATCATGGGGATCAAAGGTACCTGCACATCAGTGCCAGTGAGTGGGACCAGGAGTCCAGACACCCAGTGCAATGCTGAAAGCACACCATTAACAAACAGGCTCAAACCACACTGCTGCCCTCCTGAAAATCTGCTCACAAGGTATTTTTACTACATGTTTTAAAAAACTAAGTGTTCCAAGTGAATTGTGATCTATTTTTATGGAAATCCACTGAACTCCATGCAGTTAGATATACTTGAACAATTTTAGCAAGCGTGTTGAACCAGGCCACCTGTGAGCTTTGGAAATACCTAAGAGGATGCAAAAGAACTTCCATTTAATGGGCCTGCTGTACTGCACAAGACTTTCCTCCTTATTTAACTTTCAGACCTATTTATGTCATTAAAAGGATTCATGTAATCAAAACATTGTTTTCTGCACAACCTCCCTAACTGAGCTCTCCAGTGTCTCATGCAGCAATCACAGAATCATTACAGCTGGGTCAGATCTCCAAGATCATCAAGTCCAACTTCCAATGCCCGCTAACACCCTAAGGGCAGCAGGGTATATTTGCTGAATCATCTGTACACGCCATGCCTTTACAGTCTAGGAAATTCTCTTTCCAAGGGAAACTTTGATCTGCTTTTCCCTGGACAAGACAAGAGAAGTGCCTAACCTTTGGTGGGAGCATAGAAAAAAAAAAAGCATTTGGTACATGTTGCTATTAAAAACCTGAACAAAGCTTTGACTGGGAGTAACTGGTGCATTTACAGCAATCTGTGACCTGGCAGTGACTCTCCTCTATGGACTTAGCTTTAAAAATGAAAAAACCCAACAAAACCATGCCAAAAACCACACCCAATCTTGATATTGCATGACAGATGAGCACCAAGACCAGCTGCATTTAAACTGAACATTTACTGTGAATTTCAACAGAAAATTCCCAAAGAAAAGTCTGACAGAACTTCTTTTTCTTCCCTCTGGGGATACAGAAACCAAACTGATTAAGACATCAAGGTTTTATTTAAACAAGTTCTGACATTCACAAACTGCCATAAAACAAAGGAATGATGATTCTCTGCATAGAATTTTGCCAGTGCCAGGATGCTGGCCCTGATGCTGGCAAAAGAACAAGGCAGGTTGGTTTAATTTCAAATCCTCACTATGGCCAGGTCAGGGCCCACACAGATCCATTACTTTCCAGCAGTACTTTAAAACCTCCTAGGCAAAAGAGAACCACTAAAAATCCATGTCCCCAGCGGATGTCTGACAAGCCCAACCAGTAACAAGAAAGGGTTGCAATTCCCAATTAGCAGCCTGCAGTAAGGACTCCCAGAAGGACCTGACGGGAAGATTTGCTTTCAAAGCAGCTGCTCCAGCACAACACAAAGATTTTTACCTTTCACTACATCAACCTCTGATACATTTCTATTTTAATCATTTTTTAAAAAAAAAAATTAAACATCTTGAACTGGTGTTTTTTGATCTCATGAAATACACTAGGCCCTTAACATTCAAACTTTTTAAAACTGAAAAATTAAGCCTTACACTTAATACAACCATCTTCATTTTTCCTATGTGAAATGGCACACAAATCCAGTGTAATGCTGTATTTTAGCCTAGCAGTTCCCACAAAAATCCAGCGATTTATCCAAAAGCTTCCATCAGTACACAGCAGACATTCCCACTCCCCGCCCGGATCCAGCAGCGATGCTGCTCTGGTTAATGATATTCCCAACTCAGGGCCAGGCTGGGCAGGGCTTGGAGCAAGCTGCTCTAGTGGAAGGTGTCACAGAGCAAGCAAAGATCCTGTATCAACCAGGGCAGGTTGAGCTACACTCACTCCAGTAGCCCAGCTAGTTGATCACACAACTATATCAACAATAGATCACACAAACATGTTTATGTAACCACAATCTATATTCTTGTTAGATATTTAATGATTCCAGACCATAAACCATCAGTGGCTGCGCTGCTTAATGACAAAACACACATTCAATAAAACCCTAATCCAACAATAAACTGGGATTGGAGGCTCACTTCTAACCCAGATAAGTTGAGAGATCGATTCCACGGCACACACCCAGAGCCCAGAGCTGCACCGCTGGCTGTTCCACCTGCAGGAAGATGGAACAGGGAGCTGCTTGAACAGGCTTTGCTGGAAAAACCCTGACAGCAGGAAAACTATGCCAACTGACAAGAAAATGCCAGTGCAGCTCTTAAAACCTGAAATACCTCTGAACTTCTTCAGTCTCAGAAAGACAAGCTCAGGTACCCTGGGTGACGGACACACCAGGCTGGCAGAGTGTTTGCCAAAGGCAAGAGCTGGGCATGTTGCAATTACCTTGGGATATCAGAACCCACAAGTCACCTCTCCTTACAGCCCATGGAGTGTCTGACAGGAGGCAGCACTCCTGTTCCTGCTCTATAGAGGCTGGGAAAATGGATTTACTTGTGTGAGAGGCTGTCTCAATGGGCACAGGGTGCTGGGGGCAGAAGCAGAGAGGCTGAGGGAGGTGGGTTTGCTCAGACTGGAGAAGGGAGTAACTCCTAATTCCTATGGATCACAGCCTGACATCTGCAGGGAATTCAGCCTGTACTTTCCACTTTTTAGCTGTTGTAATAGCTTACCTGCAGTAGCTTTAGCTCAGAGCAGAACTTGGGAATGTCAGTTTTCACAGAGACACTTCATTTTCTGACACAGTTTGTTTTGTTGCATGAATCATCCTATTATCCAACCAGAAATTAAATTAGATCTTCCAGCTCTTGGCTGCAGTTAATAATTAATGTTACTGTATGAGTTTCCAACCTCCCCTGGTGAAAAAAATTCTTCCAAACACATTAACATCTCAGTGAGTGGTGTTGTCAGTCACTCCAGCAGTTCACTCATTTGGCTTCTCTTCTTCATCTTGATCAAGTTTCTTTTTTTTAAAAGAATAACAAGTCATAGCCTCTAGCAGTACCTCTTGTCCATTAAGGCTTTGCTCCCCACGAATTTCTCATCTGGGGGAAGAATCCCTCCATTACAGCCTCTGCCCAGATTAGGGGAATAAAAACAGCCACTCAAACCAGTGAAAAAGCCAAGTCAATGGGGATGGGATCTGCTCTCACCAGAAACATCTCATGTCAGGCTTTTGGCTCTAGTCCTGCTGTCTCCAACCTACATGCACACCATGTACCTCCTTCTCCCCCTTCCCTTCCTGCTCACTTTACAAACACAGCAGCCCTTGACAAAGATTTGACTCTTTATGTTCACTGTGAGTATTTATTTGTGATATAAATGGATACCCTAGGGCTAGCAGGCTCTTCCACCTGAGAACTACAGTGTCTCGCAAAGACCAAGGAAACTGTTCAGTTACTAGTCCAGGCTCTGCCCTAGATTTGGGCAGACAAGCAGGAGCAAACACAGCCCCTCCTGGCTGGAAGGACAAATCCCACAGGGGAAATCCTCTTTGCTTCTTCTCCAGTGCATCCCGGACATACAGACATATGTTAGGAACATCCAAAGATGAGAACAGAACTTGAGGTGTGGAGGGGAAAAAAAAACTTAATAAGAATATGTCCAATGCAGGAGACTGAGTAATTCAGCTGCAGAAGTTTGCTCCTATGCATACATGCACTGCAGGTGCTTTTGAAGGGGAAGAAAAGTAGGTACTATCTTAATTTAAAGGCCTTTTTTTCTTTTAATGGAATATGCTTGTCTTTTACAGACTGTAAAAGAACAGACTCTAAAGAAAAACAAATGCAATGAAGGTGCTACTGAGGGCTTGCTTTGTTTGTATCAGTAATTTCTGCATCTCTATTGGTGGTGGAAGGCTTGAAAGGGTTTTAGGGGGGTTGGAGTGTTGCTTGCATTGGTTGTTGGATTGGGGTGGCTGTTTGTTTTGGTTTTCAGTTGTATTAATTGTTTATGGGGAATTCCTTCAAGATTCGTGAATTTCTATCAATAAATGCATTGTTGGCGGACCAAGCTCAGAGGTTAGCTCAGGCACTCGTTCCCAAAATGGTACTTGACACTGACTAGACTAAGAAACACTCGTTCAAATATTCACCACTCATTATCTAAAACAGAGGCTGCACTTTGTGTCCTGCCAGGCATTCTGGCTGCAAACTGGGGCTCCATGCCCCGAACAAAAGGCACATTCAGAATCCATGTTTTGCAGAAGCGCTGCAATAGGGTCAGTCATTCAGCATCCCAGAGCAGGACCTTGTCCTGGGGAAGCACAGATGCATGTTCCTCTGGGAGGCAGAAAAGCAAGGGAGCAGAGGGCACAGCAATGCTGAATTCCTCAGGCAAGTTACAGGCAGTGGATCGGCTTCCACAGCAACCAGTCACCTAAAGAAATTATTGCTTCTACCTGCTTATTCTTGACCCTGTATCACACTGTGACCTGCAGAGATGATGAGGTACACACAGGGCTGGTTGCTCCTGACACCACAAGGACTTTTAGAGAGCTCAGTCAACAACCTCGGGAGTAAAGAACACAAACGTGTATTACAGTGACTGAACACAGCAGTGAAAAGCTCTTGGGATCACACAAATTAACACAAGTCTGAAGAACAAACTCAGTTTCCTCCAGGCAGGTTTAAATGAAGTCACATTCCCTTCCAGAAATAAGATGATCTACACCAAGTCCAATTTTGCTGGTGACCATGTTGTACCAAAGCAAAGGGAGAAAAGCAGCTTGGAGCTGCAGAGCCCAAACTGCAGCGGCACAGAACTGACTCCTTTAACAGGCTCCCACTGGAGATGGGCTGGAGCTCCACAACAACACACAGCCTAACACATTCCATGAGATGGCATTTGTCCTGTAGGCAAGCCCATAGTGCAGCTGCTTAGACTGAACACAGCAAAATCCTGCTCCAAAGACCAGGTAACAGCTCCAGAAAACACAAATGCTGGCAAGGAACTTGTGACATTAAGAAAAGTGCTACAATGGTCAGCAAAAAAACCAAAGGTGCCAGGCAGAGCTACCACTAAGCTGGAGTAAGCTGGAATAATGAAAGATTCTCACAATTAGTCTTCCCCAAGTCATTGCTTGAATGCAAAAGGGTAATTTTTATAGAATAATGAGAGTGCTGGCCAGCCCAGCAGACATCTTCACTGGCACACAAAGCCTACTGTGTAATTTGGTACTATCTTTTGATAGGAATATCCAATATTTCTGCATCCAGAGCAGCAAAGTGCTCTCTCTTCAATACTCCCAGGTCTCAAACCCTGATCCAGACATTTTCTTTCCTCCAGCCTTCCCTAAAAACTACAAGTGAGGTCAGAAAATTGTGAAAACCAGTAAATCAATGTACTCCCTGTCCTATGCTATCACATACCTCCTGCCTCTAAGGCACCTTCCAAGCACTGAAAGCATTTATGAAATATGAGGAACAAGAAGTCCCATCCATGGGAATTTCTCCATGAAAAAGCTTTTCAGAGGTGATCACACAGTGCAGGCTGTCCTCTGTCTCAATTACACACAATCCTGTCTTTCCATCTGACTGGAAGACTCGAGATTTCTCAGAAAGAAACATCTCCTCAGTGTCATTGAAACAGCAAGGATGTTCCAGACTGAGCGGGATCACTGCAAGGACTGACACAGTGTTAATGGCCATTTTGACAGTGGAGAAGGGCTTAAACCTCTCCTGGAAACTGCAGGGAGCACCACCTCTATCTAAGAAGACAGAAAGAGCACAGACTGCAATCAGAGATTAAACCCAAAGGTGAAGAATTGCCCCCATTGCTGGGCACAAGCCCCTCACAGCAAAGACCACCACGCTACGCTGGCCCTTCAGCCTCTGCTCGCTCCTGAGTTTAACAGTGAGCCCCAGGGACACGAGTGAGAACACAATGGGCAGCAGAACCGAGACCACCAACCATATCCACAGGAAACACGAGACTCAGGTGAATGCCAGAGCAAGAGGAATTCAGCAAGCCCTCGATACGAGCTGTGAACAGCTTTTATCACACAGAGGTCCTGGATTTTCAGACAGCTCACTCACAGGGAGCACAAACACACACAACATGTGCTCCTCCTGACCAGCTGGCTTCATACAACCTGTCCAGACCAAAGGCCAGCTGTGGGAGGCAGGGAGTTCCTGCCAGCTCTGGTCTCCAGAACAGGGACAGTGCCCCAGCCCTTGGGGTCAGCCTAGCCCCAGAGACAACCAGCAGGAGATGCCCTGGGGAGCCACACCAGCCCCAGAACGCAGGAAGAGCCTGTCTGACCTCCTGATGGCAGCTACCCCAGGTCACACGTCCAGCAACATCTGCATGATAACCCTGGTGTCCACCAGCCCTGGCATGTGATTCCAGGCTGGGGGATCAGCCACAGCACTGCCTCACCTTCCTAATAAACATCAGGAGATGCTGAGTGCTAAACCACCTAAACCAGCCAGTTTCCACAGCAACACTTAGCAATGACACACTGAGCTTCTGTAGCACATCCCAGCCTTATCAAAGGCTGTCTATCAGCATGTGAGCTCCAGCCTGCAGGGACACGGGGCTGGGGTCCCCAGGCTGCAGGGACACGGGGCTGGGGTCCCTGTGAGCTCCAGGCTGCAGGGACATGGGGCTGGGGTCCCCAACTTCACTTCCCAAATGCCCAAATTCCCAAATAGTTCTGGTGTCCAATAGAGAGGAGACCAAAAGTGCTTAGTGATTTCCATCACCAGGTACACGCTGCAGCAGCCATTTCAGCACTCACCTCTGACTTCCCTCTCACACAGGATCTACCTCCTGTCCAAGTTTTGGGAATTTGAAATAACAATTTCATCCCCTATAGGGCACAGACACTCAGGAGCTGCTGGGAGCCGGGCAGCATGCACTGGCCCAGGGTACAGGTGCCTGCACCAAATTACAGCTGATCATCTCTCACAGGAGTGAAATGAATAAACACAAATGCAGGTACAAGTACCTCAGAACTGAACTGACCAAACCCCAAATAAAATGACAGCAGCACAAAGGGATTAAAGGCAAATTCTCATGATGTCAGCAGGCTGAAGAAACCACTCAGGGTTTTGCTAAATCAATTCAAGCAGTGTTAAGAGGCATTTCTTTAATAAACAATGTCAATCGAAACTGTAACTAAAGCTGTGACTGAAATGTTTTAAAATATGCACTAGTACCAAGCCAAATTTTGGACAACATTCTCAAGAAAAACATGACACAGATAGGCACATGATATGAGAAGGTCACCATAAGACTGGAAAACACATTAGCTACAAACTCCAGCATTTTAACTCTGCAGACTTTGAGGCCAGTCAATAACAGCTGTGAAGGGCCCATGGTTTCAACAGCTTCCAAAGGGGCTCTGTCAGGATCTTGCATTAGGAGCATGCAGGAACACGGTGACAAACGACCTGGCAGGTAACCCACACCCAGCCACTTAGCACAGTCTGCTTTACAATGTTTGACTTTCAAACTACAACAGAAACTAGTTAAGACAAAACCAAAACCTGGCTGTGTGACTTGATTTGGCACAATCTCTAGCACAGCTGCACGATGTCCCTGGATAAAACAACTCTGAGCTTGCTCCCAGCCTGGCCAGACCTGCCCAGCACGGCATCTGCAGGACAGGGGGGCCTTTGCTGCACCCACCTCTCCCATTCTGGGGTCCCAGAGTGCCACAGCCACCACCCTTGGGATGCAGCTGGCCCCTAAACAGGGATAAGTAAAATCCCAGCTTAAACACAGGGGAGGAAAATGCAACATGTTCTTTATCATGCTAATCAGAACACAGAATGAGAAGGTAGGCTCTGGATAAGAGAGGCAACAGAAGCATGGGGATAATAATCCACTCCATACAACAAAGAAAATTTGGAAAAAAGTATCTATAGTGCTATCTTTAAAAGAGAACAATCCATTCAGGCTCACTGCCCGTTATCTCTCCTAAAGGCCCATGTCCAGCTCTGGTTTCCAGACCTTCAGCCAGGCTCCCTGGTGGCCAGGGGAAGCCTGTCCCTGTTCCTGCCCAGCTCCCAGGTCACTGCGCCTCCAGTGAGCACTGCTGGAGTCCTGATGTCACAGCCACAACCAGAGAGCAGCTCACAAGCAAGGAAAACACACCTCCAGTACTGTCAGGCTGGGAATATACCCTGGTACACAGCTAGCTTTTCATGAGAACACTCACACAAGCAGGGCTGCTGGGAGAGGATCAGCTCCAGAAGTGTGGGCGAGAAGCAGCACTGGAGCCAGCAGAGGCACAGGAGAAGCCAGCCCTCGTGCTGGGGGGTACAGGCCAGGAGGCACTGCCGACACAGGAAGCAGCAAGCAGCCTTCATCCCACTCACTGTGCTCCCCATCACACCCCTGTCAGGACCCAGGTGTATCACAGCGCTGCTGGGACCAGCCTGCCCTGCCAGGGAACACCATGCAGCAAGGCTCCCTCCCACGAGGAGCAGAAAGGAGAAGTGCCTCCTGAGGCCATGGGAGCAGGAGTGGTGTTATTCACACACAGGCCAGGCCAGGCATGCACAGGAATTTATCTGATCCTGAGGACTGAATGTTTTTCTATGGACACTGGAAATAAGGAATAAAATATTAAGTGACCAAACTTGACCAGCTGGAACTGAAACAAACCAAACATCCACCAAGGATAAACACAGAGGCAAACATGTGCCTCCACCACTTATCTGAAACAAGTGCAGGCTGTGCAAGGAACATGCCCCTCGCTGTGGCACCCAGCACTGAAGCTGCCCAACTCACCACTCCTTGGGTCGGCCACTTCTCCACCTCAGGTGTCCACCCATCCCGTGCGACAAACTTTAATAATGTGTAAACTTTAATAATGTGCCGGGATTTAGCACTGGCTAACTTGACTTGTGGTCAAACTATCATGAGTGCTAAGACAGCATTTTAACAAAGGTGGGGGGAATAAAAGGCACCTATGAAATGAGGCAGAGAGGTGATTCTGCAACCCTGAACTCTGAACAGAGACACCATTCCCATGGCTATAAAATGGAGATGTATGTACACCATTGCCAGATGGTCTCACTCAGTTCACTAAAGCAGGACCTGTCCAAGACAACATTTTCAAGTTCTTTCAGCTCAATTGTTACAAACAATGGCCAAGCCAGTATTTTATAACACTCAAACATCATTGTACCGAGAGCAGAGGTTACAGAAGCAAGTCCATTGCTCATCGCTGCGCAGCAAAGCTGTTGCTTTGTTATTGAGGCTGAATCAGCACAAGCACAAAGCCCAGACTCACAGTTTTGTCCACAAACCACTTCTCCCTCTTACCACTCCCTTCACCACAAACAGCTGGAACGGTCAACTCAAGAAATCTTTAAAAAAAGGTTAAAAACACCACTTGTTTGTTAGGGAATTCATCCACTTAACATTCCCGTATGACTACAGAGGAGTTGCTTTTAGACAAAACTGCCACAGACTTCATCAGGGTCAGCATTCCAGCCTGAGACCCACATAGCCAACTTCACAGCTCACAGCCACCGAAGAGCAGGCGCCCTACCCTCCCTTCACACACACCCTCCACCACCAGCCCAGCAGCTCCTGCCACATACCTCTGACTTCCATCAGCTTCCCAGAAGTTACTGCAATTCCACGGCCCAGCAAAGACATGGGACGCTGTCTGCAGATTTGTCCCAGGGCATACAAAAGAAAGCAGGATCCCTCTCTCAGCACTGCAAATCCACTGGAGCTGTGTGGGCTGCTCCAGAAGCCACCAGCCTCAACTCCCTCTGCGCAAGTACAGGGTGAAGGTGCAAGTGAACTGTCCTGGGATCAACCACTGAGATCAGCACCAGCTGAAGCTCCTCAGCACATACCCAGCATCAGCTGAAGCTCCTCAGCACATAAGCAGCATCAGCTGAAGCTCCTCAGCACATAACCAGCATCAGCTGAAGCTCCTCAGCACATAACCAGCATCAGCTGAAGCTCCTCAGCACATAACCAGCATCAGCTGAAGCTCCTCAGCACATAACCAGCATCAGCTGAAGCTCCTCAGCACATAACCAGCATCAGCTGAAGCTCCTCAGCATGTATCCAGCATCAGCTGAAGCTCCTCAGCACATAACCAGCATCAGCTGAAGCTCCTCAGCACATAACCAGCATCAGCTGAAGCTCCTCAGCATGTATCCAGCATCAGCTGAAGCTCCTCAGCACATAACCAGCATCAGCTGAAGCTCCTCAGCACATAACCAGCATCAGCTGAAGCTCCTCAGCACATAACCAGCATCAGCTGAAGCTCCTCAGCACATAACCAGCATCAGCTGAAGCTCCTCAGCATGTATCCAGCATCAGCTGAAGCTCCTCAGCATGTATCCAGCATCAGCTGAAGCTCCTCAGCATGTATCCAGCATCAGCTGAAGCTCCTCAGCACATCACACACACCTAACTGGGTGCTGCCCAAGGGCCCAGTGCTAAGGAAGCAGTCACAACAGCAGCCCTATAGTACACCCAACTCCTAAATCCCATTTGGTTCATCTGAATAAACCAGGCACCTCTGATGGCAGCAGCCAGTGCAGCCTCATCTCCAGGTACCTGGGCTGTCTCCATCAGCCATGGGTCTCAGCTTGGCCTCCTCTTTCCAACCCCAAAAACCCAACACTTCTGTGGGGCCTTCATTTTTGTCCGCACAGCTTCCAGAGCAGCACGCTCCAAACCTTACATCCAGTGCCACCAGGAAGAGGCCAAAAGCAGATTTTCCCCACCACACCAATTTCCAAACAGACCATCCATGAGGGAGTCATCCCAGGACACCTTCTCCTGCACACTTCTCATCACTCCCAGCTCTACAAAATCTTGCCATGAATTTGGTGTGATCATCTACATAACACAAAGATGCTTAAAGAGAGTCAGACTTTGGACTGCTTTCAATTAAAACCAACACAGATTACAGGAACATACTTCCACCCTCAAGCCAGGATTATTCAACACTAGGATCTGCCAAAGGAGAGCGCATGGCATGGTTGTGCTCCCCATTCCAAATGCTTCTGCTCCTCTCCAGCAGATAAACTACATGGAAACAGGAAAACCTGGCTTGAGCTGGCAGGACACCAATACAGCCACACTGATCCACGCAGTGAGGCACAGAAATAAGGTGCTATGGCTTAATGGCAAAGCCCAACTCATTGATGGAGTTTTCCCTCAGAATAGACAGTGCTCTCACAACTGGAGATATTTATTTTGGTAACAGGCAAAGTTCCTAAATCCTAGAAATCGGGATTCTGACAAGCACCTACAGCCTGCCAGCGCAGAGGAATTACGGTCAAATGGAGGGAAATAAAAATGAACAATTACAAATATACACACCAAGTCTGCTGTCCAGTCAAGACATCACCTGGCAGACACAATACATCTTAATACATTCTATAGTCCATCTCAGAAATCAAGTTTCTGGATTTGTTTTGTTGGGGCTTTGAGTTGTTTTTATAGGTTGGTTTATTTTTAACTATTTTAACTACAATTAGCATCCAGGCCTGTGCAATTTAGCCACATCTTTTATTTTAAAATTAATTACTAGTTCTCAACAGAAAACAATCCATTTCCTAAGGATTTGGTTTTCTTCCTCCTTTCTGGCAGAGGAGAGGAAAAGACAGGAGCAGGGGAAGGGAACACTCCAGCACTAAAAACTGGGCAGTTTAAGAACCCCATGCTGGGAAAAGTTGGCATGACAGTGTGTTAAATACTTCAGAAAGGCACAGTTCCAGTCCCAGGTAAAGCCTGTTAGGTGTTAGTACTGACCTGGCAGCAGCTCCAGCCCCGAGCTCAGCACACCAGCAGTAAAACCACATTCCTTCCTCACAGTGCTCGAGGTAGGAGTCACCCAACCCGCGCCACATTCCTACCCAGCATACCCAAAATAACAGTGTACACAAGATTACACTGCACTCCTTCCCAAAAGGGGACAGAGCTGCCCAGCAGCCCTTCTGCTACTCCAGTAAAACCCTCCTATTCAACACAACAAAACATCTGAGAGGAAGTAGCGGTGAAAGCAAAAGATGGAGAAATTTATGGAAGTTAATGAGATTTCTCAGTTCACCAACACCAAAATTTAATTGTAATTAAATCAAGATACTTCTGCACATTGTTATCACATCTAGGACTTTCTGTTGACTGAAGCTGATGGATAATCCAGCCCTCACTGCTATTACAAGGCCTGGAAGTTTTCAGCTTGTCTAGGAAGTCCCAGTTTATATTGGAGAGAGGTTAATTAAGCAAAGGTCCTGGCCCATCCAATCCTCTGGGACTGAGAGGTTGCCAATTCAGCCCAATGCAGCAGAAATCAGCGAGCTGCCAGCATGCTGCACCCACAGCTGCAGATGTGCTGTGTTCTCTGGATCCTACAGCAGCTGTGCAGGGAGCCCACCTTGAGCCAGGAGCTGTTTGCTTTGGGAAGGATAAGTGTGCTATCTCACAGAGACACAACTCCAGCCTAGAAGCTGCAGGGGTGAATTCCTCCCACCACATCCTAGGATGTAGCAGTGATTCGCCTCTGCCAGAAAAGCTCATGTCTGGTGGTATTTTCCAAAGGAAGGCTCCTGTAGGAGATCTGGAACTCCCAGCACAAGCCGTGCTCCGGGGCCGAGCTGCCTGCACATCCACAGGTGTGGGGCTCACAGTCCACGTTTGCTTTGCAGGAAAATGGCCTCTGTGCAGGAGCAGAGGAAAACCTCGAGTCCCCATTTCCCATTCCACAGTGCCCTCCACCGGCCAGCCCTTCACACGGAACCCAAGGAATGCTCATCCCAATTCCCAAAGGCACAACGGAACCGTGCCTTGCGCTACCTGCACACCACCCTCGGAGGACAGACAGCAGCCAGGGGAGACAGAGCCATCTCTGAATGGGGATATAGCTAAAACTAACGTTCCTTGTCTCCTTCAGACCCTCAAATTAATACAAGCCTTCTTAAATGTCCTTACATTCATTTTATAATGAAACTAAAATTTACTTAGTGGCAGCACTAGTGACCAAAACATGCCGATAACTCATCAAAAGCTGGTGTAAAATGCAGCCTGTTAGAAAAATCTATTGACCTCCTGAGAACCACAGCCTATTTTGATATTCTGCCACACAAGTAGATATGCAAGCCCTGTCATTTATGAAATGCTTCCTTACCTGGACTTTTTAATCATCATTTAAGGTTTACATGCTATCCCTGAAGCCAGTGCACTTAGAGTCCATAAAAACAATTCAGGGTCAATAAGAAAGTCACTCTTCTGAATCTCTTACTGCTAAGACACTGTCAGTGCTGTGACCAAGGGAGATCCCTCTCATACTCCGATGGCAGTGAGGCTTTTATGTAACCAGAATATTCAGAGCAGAAACAACAGAGCTCTCATTTAAAGGGTCTGTGTTCAGTGGTGGTGACAGAGGGTGCATCTTCTCAAGGAACTCAAGGGTTTTTTCACATAAAGCATCCAGGTTCAGGTGTGCAGTGGGCTGGGCTGGAGCTCACAGGGTCAGGGGAGCATCCCTGGGCAGACTGGCCCCACACACTGCCCCTTTGCACCTCACAGCTGAGGAGCCACAAGCTGCTTCTCCAGCACATCCCTGCCCTGCTCAATCATCCAGCGCTGCCCCAGGAGCTGAGCTGGGAGCCAGCGCGATGAAGGGACACAGCTCTGGAACCCCTCCCAGCACCAGTCCTGCAGGGGATGGCCTGGGCTCAGGAAACATCTCTGGCCCTGCCAGCACAGCGTGGAAGCTGGGTGAGCAGCGAGGTACAGCCTCACCACTGAGGCCACACAGCAGAAAACATCACCTGAAATCTGACTGCAATCATCTACAACACTGACACTGCCCCAACAACTCAGCATTGCCATGACTTCCAAAGCTTATGGTTTGCTTCAAATGCAAAGCAGAGAAATCCAGCCCTGAACTCCCACGTGTCACTGCTGTCATTGAGTCCAGGGAGGGAGGGAAAATCACAGCCTTTTTTCCCCCCCAGTAAATCCTGCTGATCATGAGCAACAGCATCTTCTTGAGGCCTTTGCAGCCCCATCTCATGGATCCATTAACATGACACTCGAGTACCGGGAAGGAGACACCCTCAAGGGAGATCATTCCAGAGCAACAAATCTATCAGGAACATGTAAACACAAAAGCCAACCTCCCATTTGCCTCAGTCTGAAACAGTTTGCACAGACAGTTTATCCATCACAGCACAAGCTGCACTTCACCACAGCACCCCCGTGGCAAATCTTGGCTTATTCCTTCCCCTGATGTCAGATGCCATCCAGGTGAGCCTGTGCTTTACAGGAATTCCTCCTGTCCACAGGAACCGTTTCCATCATGCTCAGAACTGGGTTTGTTTGCCTTTCCCCAAAGTGTGTCTCAGTAAAGCCAAGTGCCACACAGGCTCCTGAGATCCTGAAATCCTTCAGGATCCATTCCTCAGGCACAAGGCTTTGCCCAGCACAGCCCACAAGAACTAAGATGAAAGGTTAGGCTGCAGTGACTGCATGCAGAATTATTTATCTTGAGGCGTATGGGATTGTATCTCACACATTGAGATATTTTCAGGAACATAAGATCCTTTTGACAATTTCTAAGGCATGACAAAATGTCATCTCAGTAGGAAGCTTCTAATTCCAATTGACTCAATCACAAGTCACAGAAGTTGAATAGAACTTGAAAAGAGAAGAATTCTGCAACTGCAGGGAGCAGTTTCACATATGAACCTCTTTATGACCTAATATTTAAAGGTATAAAAAGACACTCTTCAAGGATCTTTTTTCTGAAGTTCCATTTTTTATTCCAGCAAACAAAATCCAAGGAGCTGCAAGTTTTGCTTCCATCCAAGGACACTGAGAAAGCAAAATGTTTGTGATTTGTGTGGGCAACATTTGACTCTCAAGAAACCCGAACGGAAACAAACAAGAGGTGCACTTCACTCACAAATATTTTCTGCTACAAAAGGCTGTAAGTTTTTATATACACTGATATTTAGAGATTACATGAAAGCGCCTAAGCTTCCAGGAACCTGTATAAACGTTATTTCCCAGAATGGCCAAGGGGCTGAGGTTGGCACAAGGCTCTGGAGGTCACCTGGCCCACCCCATGCTTCTGCCAGAGCTGGCTGCTCAGACCTGTGTCCCAAACAGCCCCAAGGATGGAGCTCCAACACCCTCTGGGCAGCCTGGCCCAGAGCAGAGGTCACCCCAACAGTGAAAAACTGGCAGTATATGACTGATTTACAGCTACTTTTAACTAATTAATATAAAACACTTTACCGTTCAGATTTACAAGGAGGCTGATCTATGAACACAACAGGATGAGCTGCAACGATTGGCGCATCCCCTGTGACTCAGTGATCCCCAAATCCCCAAATCCCCAAACTGCCTGGTGTCCCCACACCTATGGGAGTCCTTGGGCAAAAGGGAACAATGTCCACGTGGAAGGCAGCCCTGGGAGCCACAGCCACCCACAGGGAAGGGAGCAGGCCCATACCCTGCAGCCACACGCCCACCGCACACATCAGCTGTGCAAGCAGGAGGGAAGCCTGTGCCTCTGGTCTGTAGGAGAGACTGCTGGTTCTGTCTCTCTGGAGAGCCACTCAGAGAGTCCAGCTTGCATGTAAATCACTGCATTTTCCAACCAGCAAATGTGCCAGGAGGGGAAGCACTGCACAAGGCCAACTCAAAGCCCTCCAAAACCCATGTACAACAGATCTGCAAGCTGCATTTCACACCCAGGCAGGAACAAAGGAAATGAATAGGCTGAATATGTCCACATATGCAACTCAGCCTCTCACACAGCTAATAGAGCTCTGCTTTCCAAAAAATGATGAGCCAAGTCTAAGCCAATGCTAGTGGGAAGTCATTACCCACACAAGGCAGCACGTAGAGAACTGTCAGCACACCTTCCTCAGCCCTCCTGAGCTTTACCTTTACTAGAGCTCTCTTACAGCCACCTTCCTGAGAGAGACCACCCTCCCTCCCCCATGCTGTCCTCTGCCCATTACTAGAGACTCAACAGCGGGTCAGGCTCTCAGGGTCATGAAACCACAGCCCAACAGGCTGTGAGTATCACCTGCATCCTTCTCCATGCCACTACTCCCTCAGTCCCTTCTCCCTCTTTCTTCCATCCTATTTCCATTTGTGGACTCCTGCTGCAGTTTTAGATGGTCGCTGCTCCTCCTGAGAAGTGTCCAGCAGCAGCAGATGCACAGCAAAGCAGGAAACAAAGCACAGTCTCCTGTCCCTCAGGCAGTATGGTCATCACTGCAGCTGTGACATCGGCCACTGCTGAGAGACCAGAGCCTTTCTTTTCCCAGCAGCTCCTTTTCCAACAGCTTGGTTTTACCTCGGAGATGAGTGACAAACACATCTCCTTGCTCACGGCTCCACAGGCCAGGTCCCCAGCACAAGCTGGGGCTGAGCATTGTGGCAGGAACAGCCCCTGCTCTCCCGAGATCCCTCCACCTCCAAGCCAAGGTTGCAGATTTCTCCCTGTATCCGTTTCTCTTTAGCATTCCGTGCAAGTAGCAGCATATGTCGAGGCAGGAGGCAGGGACAAAAGACACAGCAAGCACACGCACAACAGAAAAGGCAGCAGCCAAGCTCCAACGTGGTGTTCTCAGCCACCTCCCTGGGACTGGCAGGGTGGCTCCTGGCTTCCCTTTTCCTCACAGATCACACTTGCTAATATAAGCACAAAAGCAGCTCCAGTCAAATGTTTTGGGATGCCCGTGTTGGGACAGCAGACCCCTCTGCCTGTAGCTGTTCCCTAAGGCTGTGCAGACCCCCAGCAGCAGGCAAGATCACCGCAGGCCCTCCGGCAGCCCTGGAGCAAGCAGGGCCCTGCAGATGGCTCGGCAGTGGGCCCAGCTACCTGCAGGGTCGGGAAATGCACCGGAGCTGGCCCAAAGCTGCTTGGGGACTGGTGCCAGCCACCGCTGTGCTCACACGAAGGCTTATGGAAACAACCCAGGGAGGAGAAGGTTCCTCTCTGCTGTTGTGCTCGCTATCTACATCACCCAACGCTCCTGCAACGCCCTCTCCTAGCCCCTACCTTCACACACATGCAGAGCATTTGCAATCACTCTGCTCTCAGCTTTATAATTTAACAACAACAGAATGACACCCCCCCTTACCAAAACACCCACTCCTGCCCAGGAACCTTCTTCCCAACGCGAATTAAACCTTACAGTCATCCAGACTCGGTGCCGCTGAAATACACCAGGTAAGAAACATTGTCTATCAGCTTCACAAGGCAAACGTTTTTAATGTTACTTTCTTCTACACCACAAACAGACCGACACATCACCCGTTGTGTTCAGCCCCACAAAACCGGAAGCAATGCTGTTGTAATTACTATTCACTCCTGTAAAAATAAAAGCAATACGTGCGCTCCTAACAGCCGATACCTTGAAACCACAGCCCAGTAATGCAGCCTTGCCCACTGCTGATGCTCTACGACACTGGCTCCTAAGAAAAGGAGCACCTGACCAAGGCAGTGAAACAAAAAGGGCATTAAATAAGATTTTTAACATTCACGTAAAGTAAACTGGACTGTTCTCTCGTCTGTACGGTTTGTTTGGTTCTACAGAAGACATCGGCTGATAAAGCCGGCACACGGCGATTAGTTATCGCGGGTCCTACCCCGCTTATCAGCTCCATCTGCATTGGGGCCAGGCTGTGTCTGACACCGTGCCCAGCGCCCCGAGCCGGCGGCTGCTCCGCTCAGGCCCCGCGGCCGCTCCCTGGGGACACGGGCAGCGCTGCGGGGAGGAGGCGGCGAGGGGCGGCCGCCCCCTCCCGCAGCACCGCGGGCCGTGGCTCTTTGTTCGCCGCCGGCCCGGCCGAGGCACCCGCGGGCTCTGGGCGGCCGCACCTGCCTGGGGTGCGGGCAGCGCTCCCCGGGCAAGCGGCAGCTGCGGGAGGGGCGCGGAGCCCTGCGGAGCGGGCGACGCTCGCCCTCCCGGACCGACCGTCGACCTTCGCCCGGCTCCCGAACCTCAGCCGCGGCTCCCGCCGACGGGGCCCCGGCACGCCCCGAACCCGGCCCGTCCGCGCAGACCCACCTCGTCCTCCGAGAGCCCGTACACCGGTTCCGCCGCCGCGGTCGCCATGGAGCCGCTCCCGGGCCCGCCGAGCCGCCCGCCGCCGCCTCCTCCTTCTCCTCCTGCCGCCGCTGCTGCCGCCGCTGCCGCTGGCCCGCGGGCGGCGGAAGGCGCCGGCAGCCGAGCCCGGCGGAAAGGGGCCGGGGGCGGGGCCGCCCGGGGCCGCCCGCGCTGCCGCCGCCGCCGCGGGCCGGGGCTGAGCGCGGCCGCAGGGACGGGGAGAGCCGGCGGGGCGGGGAGAGCGCAGGGCCGGCCCAACGGCGGCGGGCGGGGCGCGGCACAAAGTGCGGGAGGGGCTCCCGCTCCCGCCCGCAAGCCCCGAGGGACGGGCGTGAGGGGGAGCGCGGAGGGGAAAGGGCTCCGAGAAATGGGGGCGTGAGGGGGCGCGTGATGGGGCGTGAGGGGGCGCGTGAGGGGGCGCGTGAGGGGGCGCGTGAGGGGGCGCGTGAGGGGGCGCGAGAGGGGGCGCGAGGGACAGGCTCGAGACGGGGCGCGAGGGATGCGCGCGAGGGGGCGCGAGGGATGCGCGCGGGCGCAGGGGCGCGTGTGGCAGGCACCCCCCAGTGGACGGGAATGGCGCCGCCGGGCCTGGACTGCGAGAGCGCTGCCCGCGGCACCGGGATGTGTCCCGGGATGTGTCCCCGTGTCCCGGGATGTGTCCCGGGATGTGTCCCCGCGGCACCGGGATGTGTCCCGGGATGTGTCCCCGTGTCTCGGGATGTGTCCCGGGATGTGTCCCCGCGGCACCGGGATGTGTCCCGGGATGTGTCCCCGTGTCCCGGGATGTGTCCCAGGGTATGTCCCGGGATGTGTCCCCGGATGTGTCCCCGTGTCCCGGGATGTGTCCCAGGGTATGTCCCGGGCTGTGTCCCGGGATGGGCAGCAGCGAAGCCCCCGCCTCCCCCGCTCACCGGTGCAGCCGGACGTGGTGGCTCACTGTGACATTCCTTCCCTCGCCATCACGGGTTTTAGGGACACAAAACACTCTGGGCACTTCTGGGCTAAATCGAGTCCCGATTTAGCTCCGAATGAACTTTTGGGTTGTTTTGTGCCCCTGAGCTGCTGTGCCCCGGCCGTGCCCCTCTGTGCCAATGTCCCGTTCCTGATGTCGCCGTGTCTCCGGCAGTGGCGGTGCTCAGCTGGAGGCTGGTGAGGGAGCTCATGGCAGCGGTGCCCAGACACCTCCATGCTGTGCTACATTTACCTGGAAGTGTCACCGAGACACCGGCACTGGTGGCACCACAGCCCGACACACGGCTGTTCTGGGCACTTCAGACCAGTGCCGCTGGCTCCAGCTTCAGCTTCATCAGCCCACCTCTGTGTGCTCAGCTACTTGGTACCTGTTTCTGTTCCACCCAGCTGAGCAGAAAGGGAAAACAGAGATCCCTTTTTCTGGAGAGACTCCCCAGCAGTCCGTAGGCCAGGAAGCTTTTCCAGCCTTTCCAAAGGCCTTTCTGGGGCAGGAGGGATGTGACCTCTGCCCAGATAGCAGTGCCTGGAGCACGAGCTGTTAAAGTCCAGCCTGGGGAGACATCAGCCTTTGTACTGCCCTGGCCATAAAGCACTCGTGGTGCAGGCAGGGCCGGGCTCCTGCTCGCCTGACCCAGGCCAAGCCTCTGAGCTCGAGTCCACGGGAGCAGGCGGCACCAGGCTCGTTCCTCAGGCCCCTTGCCAAGATAGATTCTGGTTTGTTCCTCTCTGCTCTGAGCTCAGCAGATCATTCCCAGCTCTGGGTGTAGCTTTGCCCCCCTGCTTTTCAGTCAGCTGCTTGGTTGCCTCAACAGAAGTGTCTCTACCGTGTCCCACCCTCTGGATAGCACAGAAAACCAGGAATTCGGGAGTCCTCTCATTCAGTCCATAAACACATCGCAGTTCTTTGCCTCCCATATCTTTCTGTGCTGACACCAAGAGCTGGAAACCATCAGGAACCTGGCATTTCTACTCAAGAATGTTTCTATTTCTAAAGAACAGAATGAAGAAGCAGTTGGTGTCATTCAAGAGCTGTAACTGGCCTGCAATCCCAGCACGGTGAAGACGGTGATCCATGAAAGTGTCAGAATCCAGATCTTTTCTGCAGCACGTGTTCATGTCCCTCTGGAATCACATCCACGGCTTTTTGCTTGCAGCTCACAGCACCCGGGCTGCCGGTGCTGTACAGTCAGCCAGCATTCCCACCAACAGGTGCTCCCCAGGGAAAAATACACTGGACAGGAATAGAATGAAAGGATCTCTGAGGCCAGAGCAGAAAATTAGTGCCACTAACAACTCAGTTGGATTGCAAAGCTTTAGTATCAAATTCCAGGCTGAAGATTACTTGTTTGTTTGCCTGCGCATGTTACATGCATAATTCCTCTTTGGAATTGTGTTTACAGTAATAGATGGCCCTGGAGAGATGTAATTCATGTGATAATGCTGACATCAGAAATCTCCAGGTGCAGCTCAGATGATTTATAACTGGCCTCTTTATAGAACCAAGGCCCATGAATTATTTACAATTTTCTGGGGAAAATAGATTTCGTGTGTCTTATGGCTGGCAATTCTCCGTGAGAGCTGTCGCTCCATCCACCTGTGCAGGACGGGAGCGGGAGGATGCGGCTCCCGCTGCGAGCGGTGCATGGAGGAGGAGCAGCTGCCCCACACACAGCAGCTGGCACTGGTGGGGACACTGGGCCAATGTGAAATAATGGCTTTGCTGTGCCACGTCTGCAGTGACCGCTCCCCAGAACCCCCAGGCACCCCGATACAAAAACATTACCCAAACACTGCTTTGTGTCTCACAAGGCATCTTCAGAAGCTGCCAGGAAAACACCTGGTCAAACACTGAAAGCTCAGCTGTCCCCACTCCCTGCAGCCATTCTACACTGCCAAAGCTCAGCCACTTCCAGCAGTTGTGGCTGTTTACCTTTGTTTTTTATTGCTGACTGGACCAGCTGTTACCCAAATATTGAAAGAGATGCTGCTTAGAAGCATTAGCCAAATATTGGGAGATGCTACTTAGAAGGTCACCGTAACATGCCAGTAGAGAGACTTTACACTGTAAATCCCTTGGACTTTAAATCATCTACTGACAGTAGACACAAAGAGAATCCAAATAAACCATGATCTTCCCAAATACAGATGCTTTGGATTTCAGAGAATTGGCTTGAACAGATTAATAGAGCCCCGACCTAAGCAGAAAATGCTCTTTAGGAAATGAGCTGGATGCTTCCAGCTCACCAAACAGCATTATGAGAGCAAACTGCTGCCAGAGGCTGCCCAGAATGACTTGCTTTTTGCTGTTCCATTTATTATTTATTTCTTCTCAACAGCTCTGGTGTAATAAAAAATGAGAGTGCAGAGGTGAAAATCACCCAGACAAGGCTCCCTTTGGTCTGATGTAGCACCAGCTGCACATGGAGTTTGGTAATTCCTGTGTCTTTTAAATGATTATTGTACTTCAGCGACTGCCAAGGGGTATTTAAAATGTTCTATTCACGCTGTATTACTCATTCCAGTGAACTTAACAAATCATAAAAGTAGTAGTGGCAAGGTACAGATTTTACCTGATTAGCTCTTCCATCGTGGTTTGAAACAGGATTTCATGATTTCTGCAGAGGAGGAAATAAAATCTGCATCACACTGGGCTGAAATGAGGCTGTGTACAGACACACCTCAGCATCGTTCAATATTTAATGGTGTTACTTAACAATCTTTTGCTGATAAAAGGCTTTCCCCACTGCAAAGCTTCTCGCTGGTGATGATTTTTCTCCTTCTTTCTGGAAAAATTTCATAAGAAATGTTAATATTTTATCAGGTTGCTGTTGGACTAGCATAATTGCCTCTGTGTTCTCAGTCTATACCTTCCTTGAAGCATTATTGAAATGGCTGGGGGCTGAGCATGGTTCAGAACACAGAAAACCAGTAGAAGATTAACTATTTAAAAATGTGTCAGTATTTTCTAATGTATTATTGAGAAAGTCATAGAAAACTCATCAAGGCTATAAGCCAAGTTGAATCAAGCTCCCACAAAACATAAATTGTTAATTGTTGCTCAGCTCCCAGTGATAATGTAACAGGCATGAGCAAAGGAAGATTAACCCTGGAGAAGTGGAGAGAAGCCCTGTGTTTCTGTCAGTGGTTGGTAGTTTACAGGAAAGGAAAATCCCACCGTTTTGGGGCTATTTAAAGAGTAGTAACAGAATGGCATGAGGTGTTGTGCCACAACACTTTGGACAGAGTCTGTTAATTGTTCTGGAAGGCCTTTGATATAGTCAGTGACCTGTTTTCCAGACAATTCCTTCCAGCTCACTGTCTCCCACAGCATGGAAGTGTTCTGGCTGGTGTGGCAGTGCCGGGGCTGGGTCCCCAGGGAGCAGTGCCACTGGCAGAGGCCAGCTGGGAGCTGCTGTCACAGGGCAGGGGCTTTTCTTCCAGCTCAGTACTTAACCTGAGGGTGTTTTACCTGGCTTAGCCCTTGAGCAATCCAAATACCATGGCATTTGTTCTGTGGACTGCTTCTTCCACTTGGATTTCACGTTCTGTCTGCGTTAATACACCTTGGGTTTGTTGGGGTGCGTGTGGTACTGAGAATCACAGGCACACATCCCGGGGAGGACAGCAAAAGAGAGAAAGAGGGAAAACTGAAAGCTGATGGAAGTCAAGTTGCTCAGACTGAGCTCAGATTGACTCTGAGTCCAGCTCACTGTGTGAGTCCCAGCTGTGTGTGACACTGCCTGGGCGGGTGGCAGGGAGCGAGAGCATCCCACAGACCCGGAGCTGAGGGCTGGGGACAGAGTCAGCTCCGGAGCTTTCCACAGCTTCCATGGGAATACAGCTCTTCAGGTGAGTCACATGGGCCTGAGTCAGGCCCAGAGCCTCTAATCTCTGGGGCATCTCCAGAGCAATGCTGTCCCTCCTGTTCCACCACCCCACACCAGCTCTCCCTAGCGCTCCTGGGCTGCTCACCCCTCGAGGGAGGAAAAACCCCAGACCCAAAAGACTGGTGTACTTAACATTCAGGCTCATCTTGCTTGGTTTCTTGTGTCTAGAACTGGCCAGAGTGGAAAATTACCTCCTTCTGTTGGCCTGGCTATAATTCTATGTAATTCGATTTCTCCTGCTTCTTATATTATGGTGCACAGGGAATAAGTATCAGCTGTCCATCTCCCCCAGATGTGCTTTTACAGGCCCATAACCCTCTCCTTCAGTCCCTTTCCTGCTGAGAATCTGTAGCACACCCAGTCCCTCCAAGATGCCCAACTTTCTTTTACCTGTGAGACCTTTCAAACAATCCATTTCAGTCCTCAGCAGTGCCTTTGCAATCCTCATCCTCTTTTCCTCCCCTCCCAGCCTGTTACTCTTTGGGAGTAAAACCATGACAAACACAACCCTGCAAAGAAATTTTGGCTGCAGATTTGATACTTGCAGCGTTGGGCTGCCCCACCAAATGTGACTTTTCTGAGCTCAGATCCTGCTAGAGCTGTCACCACACCACCCCAATGGTGGGATATTCCACATGAGCTTGAAATGTGTTTGCTGAGGGCACAATTCCTTATCCGGGATCCTGCAAGTGTATTTTTGGCTGGCCTAGCCCCAGTGAAAATCCTGCACCAATGCTTTCTGGAAGGAAGTGGGAAGGAAGGGAGAGGTCAACTCAAGCTCTGGAGCCCTGCCCCTGGGAAGAGGGACACCGGAATCTGGGTTCTCATGGAGATTTCCAGATTGTTGCCTGTATTGCTCATTCTGTGCAGGATTATCAATAGGGAGTTTGCACTAAATCCCTCTCTGCAGACCTTTAAGGAGACATTTCGGTGTTCAATGCGGGAAGGAGCCCAGCTTTTGTAAATCCTCTATCATTCCTTCCCCTAACTGTAATCAGCACACCCACCCCACCCCACCCGTGCCATTGCAATTCCAAATCACCAATGCATATCTCCTTTCAGGGTGGGGATTTCTCCTGCACTTTGGGTTTCGTAACCCCGATGTTTGGGCTGCAGCTGACAATCATCTCTCCTGTGTCTGCAGGGCACACAATGGCTTCTCCCATTCCAAGTGCCAAGTGCAGCACGGTAGCTTTGTGGAGGTTTATCCAAGTTAGGACAAGTCTTCCTCCTTCGGGGAGATTTTGGAAGCATGAGGACAGGTTTTCTCACAATGGGCTAACTCTACTTTTAATATCATATTTCTAAAGGAGAATTCATTCACTTGCCTCAAATCCAGACAGCCTCAGGATTTTGCTTCTTGTGGAATTGGAGGCAGGTCAAACTCACAGTCCCACCTGACCATGTCTGAAAGGAGAAACAGGAGTGATCCCCAAGACATGACCCTTAGAGCCTTGAAAGTGTGACAAGCATACAATTAATAACAGACAAACTACTTCAGTGGGGTTTGGCAAGAAATCTCAGCCCCCCATCTTTGCTCCTGTCCAAAAGAGAGATGTTTGATATCCCTCTCTCAAAAGCAGTGATGAGCTTTACCATTTCTGTGCCTTCATCTCAGTTGTGTGAATCTGGACAATACTGGCAGGTGTTTGAACCATTTCCATACAGGGCTATAAAGATTTGGGAGAAAAGTGACTTGTGGTATCCTTCAGGTTGTGTCATCAAATCAAATCAAATCAAATCAAATCAAATCAAATCAAATCTTTTAGGAAATACATGTTCTTTAATAAAAGATGCTTGTTAGAAGAAGGGTTATAATAACCTGGAGACCTCAGAAGATCCTTGGGCACAGAAAGCAAGAGCATCCCTCTTAAAGGAGTGGAAGATTTTGCTCCAACCCCATGAAGTTCTTGTCAGAATGTGGCTCCCATCCCATCAGCTCATGCTGAGGCATTTGGATATTCCTGTTCCATGAGCTCTTTGGTTCCATTTGGGTTTGTATTGTTTTTTAAACTTTCTGTGCATTCAACCAAAGCAAACTCATGGCACAAGTTATTGAGTGAACTTCCCAAGGAGCCCTAACCCACAGGAATACTGCAGCAGTGGATAAAACTGCAGAAGTGTTTCAGCAGGATTTCTGGGAGTGTGGCTGCAGCAGGGAAATGAATCAGTTGTGTGTGCTTAGTGGAATTATCTTTATAAACAGTTCACTTGCAGGCTGAGGGGCATACCGTGAAAGCAGCCATGTGCAAAACAGCCGGAATATTTTCCCTCTATTCTTTATGCTGTTTGTCTAACTGCAACTCAAGCTGCCCCACATTTCCCCAGAGACTCGGGATGGTTTGGGAAACGCAGGGTCTCTCTCCAAAACGCAGATTCCGAGCGGTCTAATAATGAATCTCTTAGGATTAAGTGTACAGGAGAGTTCTGGTGGAGGATAAGGAGTGTCATTAAGGAAACCCATACTCTGAAGCACTCCTGGAAGTACCCGGTGTCAGTCTGCTGAGGAGCCCAGCGAGGCACTTCCCCCTTGGCTGTAAGGCCCAGCGTCCCCTGGCTGGACAGGCTGAGCACCACAGAGCAGGGAGGAAGAAGAGGGAAGAAATAAAACAGAGCAGTGGGAAACAAGAGGGATTAGTTAGAGGAGAACTGCAAGGAGAGTAGTGAGCAAAAGGGTGAGTAGGAGGAAAATCAATCTGAGCTGTAGGCGGGTAAGAGGTACATAAAGCCATGAAGATTGGTACCAGATTAGAGTCGTGAGTCAAACACTGAAGCGTGAAACAAAGGGTATCCCAGATCCTCCTAATTCAAAAACTTGGGGAAATAACCCCTCTGCCAGAGATCTGTTCCACAAACCCAATATTCATCATGTGCAGTAATGCTCAAAGGTGAGTCATGGAGCTGGTGCACATATGTGGGGTCAAGTGGTGGCACAGGCTCCAAATGTGCTCAAAATACAAGGAAAGAATAGAATGGGATTAAGAACTGTGTAAAAACGTAAAAACTGAAATTTCTTTGAAAGGCCTTACCCTGAAAAAGGAGGAATTTGTGTGGTTTATACTTACAGAGCCAGCTAAGGCTCTGAAGGGGAATCAGTTCAATCCACCCAGCCTCTGAATTACACCCATGGATTCATTTTTCCTCAACCAACCACACTGAGAGTAGAGACACTTACCCTGGCATACCAAAAATGGCCAGTGCCAGATTATACAAAACCTGTGATGTTTTTTCTCTTGCTGTAAAACCTCATCTGCCTTAGTATTTATTTCTGTAAGGTTACACTTCTCTATAGCACCTTCTAAACTTGTAGTGGCTATGGATGAAATTCAGTCCTGAGCTGGCTGAACATCATGTGGACACTTCTCCTGGTGTTTCCATGTTCATCTCCATCTGGTATGCTGGGAAGAAGAGGCAGGAGGATGCAGTGAGTGGCAGCTCCTCTTGCCAGGAGACCCTCCAGTGGCAGGACACGCTCTCCAGGGATGGGATCACGTACCTCACACACTGAAACCACCCTCAAAAGAGCAAACTGACACTGAAAGATCCAGAGAGAAATCTTCAGCAGCAGGCAAGACATACAGATCTGTCAAAAACACCATCTGAGACTACCTGAGGTTTGGAAGGCTGGCATTTCTGTACCAGGCAAACATGTTTTGCATTTTCTGTTCATAAATTCTGAGCACAGCCATTTGTGCTGACACTCACATGGCAGAGGGAAGCTGGGGACAGCACAGCTCCATCCACCCAAGTGAGGCTCCTCAGAGCTTCTCTTGCAGGAATTCTGAGAGCAAGAACAGGACATAGTAATCAGCCACAACCTGAATGTGTTGTTTATCCGAGGGTACAGCTCGAGCACTGCAGGCAGCCCGATTCCCAGCCTCCCTAAACAAGAGTCAGGAACAGTTCTCCAGAGATGTGTGAAATCATTCTAGAGTAAGGCTGATAGCGTGGCATCTGTGTGAGCCTGTTGTCTTGGTTCTAGAAGACAGGTGTCTGCTAGGGAGAGCAGGAGCCTCTCTTGGGATGAAAGAATGTAGACTCTCTCCCTCCGAATTATTATAATTTTGAAATCAAGGGGCTTTCAGGCAGAGATCTGGGGATAGGAATAACAGTTCTTTACTAGTATAACTAGGTAAATAAACAAACAATAACTACAGCAATAACAAGAAAACAGAACCAGGGACCCCGGGACAGCTTTCTCGGCTGAGACGGGATGGAGGAGAGGCTTTGTTTTCACAAACCCCTCGGGCAGTCAGTCCCGGTGCTCTTGCAGGGCTCCGAGGAAACAGTCAGCTGGAACAGCAGGGATGAGTTGAGATCCTGGGCTGGTGGCTGAGGTGTATCAGCAGCTCCACGGCGATGCCTGGCAGGACAGGGAGTGCGAGGCCACCAACCGAGAGGGGAGAAGGAGAAGAAGCAGCTCCGCGACTCAGCGCACGAACGTCCTTCTTCCCCGAAGCCGAGGAAAAAAGCTAGCTAAAAACTGTCCCCACCCTCTTTTTTCTGTCCCCTTCCCCGCCACCCTGGGCCCGGCTACTCTTTGTCCTTTGTGAGCACCCTTAAGTACCGGTAGTTAGGTTTCTCAGCACATAATGGGTAAAAATTCCCACCTAACCCTCAACACTATCCACCCCGAATTTTTTCCCATACCAAAATGTTACATCAAATATTAAACCTTTAAATTATACACAAACACATACTACTTTAACTATATACATATGTACATGCAGATACAGATACAAGCACAGTGTCATGGGTAGTTCACCCTAAAACCAGGTCCCCTTGAGGTATGCACCGGGTCTCTCTATCTTTTTGCATCACCCACCAAGTGCAACCCGGTCCTTGAGCAAAGACAACCCCACGGATTGGATTGTCTTTGCTGGAGGCAGAATTAACCCAAACAGTTTTTCTCAGCATACCTCTCATATGTACCACTGGAACTTTATCTCCATCTGTCGTTCTAAAGGGCTCAGATTGGGCAGGGCTTGCTCGGTTAGTGGAACCTCGGGTGTTCACTAACCATGTGGCTTTTGCTAAATTAATCTCTCAGTTCTTGAAAGTTCCCCCACTCAGTGCCTTCAAGCTGGTTTTAAGCAGGCCATTGCACCGTTCAACTTTTCCAGCAGCGGGTGCATGGTAGGGGATATGATACACCCACTCAATGCCATGTTCCCTAGCCCAGCTGTTTATAAGGCTGTTCTTGAAATGAGTCCCATTGTCTGACTCAATCTTCTCAGGGGTGCCATGCCTCTAAAGGACCTGCTTTTCAAGTCCCAGGATGGTGTTACGGGCTGTAGCATGAGGCACAGGGTAGGTTTCTAACCATCTAGTGGTGGCTTCTACCATCGTGAGCACGTAGCGCTTGCTTTGGCGGGTTTGGGGCAGTGTGATGTAGTCAATCTGCCAGGCCTCCCCATACTTGTATCTGGACCACCGCTCACCGTACCAGAGGGGCTTTAACCGCTTGGCCTGCTTGATCGCAGCACGTCTCACAGTCATGGATAACCTGGGAAATACTGTCCATGGTTAGATCCACCCTTCGGTCTCGTGCCCACTTATAGGTGGCATCTCTACCCTGATGACCTGAGGCGTCATGGGCCCATCGAGCTAGGAACAACTCTCTCTTGTGTTGCCAATTTAAGTCTGTCTTTGACACCTCTATCTTTGCAGCCTGATCCACCTGCTCATTGTTTCGGTGCTCTTCATTAGCCCTACTCTTGGGGACATGGGCATCTACATGACGGACCCTCACAGACAGTTTCTCTACCTTGGTGGCGATGTCTTTCTACTCATTAGCAGCTCAGATTGGCTTTCCTCTGCGTTGCCAGTTGGCCTTTTTCCACCTTTCCAGCCATCCCCACAGAGCATTGGCTACCATCCATGAATCAGTGTAGAGGTAGAGCTTTGGCCACCTCTCTCTTTCAGCAATGTCCAGGGCCAGTTGAACAGCTTTGAGTTCAGCAAGTTGGCTTGATCCACCTTCTCCTTCAGTGGCCTCTGCGACCTGTCGTGTGGGGCTCCATACGGCTGCTTTCCACTTCCGGTTCATCCCTACGATGCGACAGGAACTATCAGTGAACAGAGCGTAGCGTGTTTCTTCTGCTGGCAGTTGGTTGTACGGTGGAGCTTCTTCAGCCCGTGTCACTTGTTCCTGCTCCTCTTCATCAGTGAGACCAAAGTTTTCACCTTCAGGCCAGTTTGTAATTATCTCTAAAATCCCAGGGGGATTTGGGTTTCCAATACGGGCGTGCTGCGTGATGAGGGCAATCCACTTGCTCCATGTAGCGTCGGTGGCGTGGTGAGTAGCAGGAACTTTTCCTTTGAACATCCACCCCAGCACTGGCAGTCGGGGTGCCAGGAGGAGTTGTGCTTCTGTGCCAATCACTTCTGAGGCGGCTTGGACTCTTTCATAGGCAGCTAAGATTTCCTTTTTTGTGGGAGTGTAGTTGGCTTCGGACTCTCTGTAGCTTCGGCTCCAGAATCCCAGTGGTCGGCCTCGAGTCTCCCCAGGCACTTTCTGCCAAAGGCTCCAGGACAAACCATTGTTCCCAGCTGCAGAGTAGAGCACGTTCTTCACGTCTGGTCCTGTCTTGACTGGGCCAAGGGCTACTGCATGAGCAATCTCCTGTTTGATCTGAGCAAAGGCTTGCTGCTGTTCAGGGCCCCAGTGGAAATCATTCTTTTTTCGGGTAACTAGGTAGAGAGGGCTCACGATCTGGCTGTACTCAGGAATGTGCATCCTTCAAAAACTTATGGCACCTAGGAAAGCTTGTGTTTCCTTCTTGTTGGCTGGTGGAGACATTGCAGTGATTTTATTGACGACCTCAGTGGGAATCTGACGCCGCTCATCTTGCCACTTTACTATCAGGAACTGGATCTCTCGAGCAGGTCCTTTGACTTTGTTCTTCTTGATGGCAAAGCCGGCTTCTAGCAGAATCTGGATGATCTTTTCTCTTTTCTCAAATACTTCCACTGCTGTGTTCTCCCAGACAATGATGTCATCAATGTACTGCAGATGTTCTGGAGCCTCACCCTTTTCCAGTGCAGCCTGGATCAGTCCATGGCAGATGGTGGGGCTGTGCTTCCACCCCTGGGGCAGTCGGTTCTAGGTGTACTGCACTCCCCTCCACGTGAAGGCAAACTGAGGCCTGCATTCTGCTGCCAAGGGAATGGAGAAAAATGCATTAGCAATGTCGATAGTGGCGTACCACTTCGCTGCTTTGGACTCCAGCTCATACTGGAGCTCCAGCATGTCCGGCACGGCAGCGCTCAGCGGTGGAGTCACTTCATTTAATGCACGATAGTCCACAGTTAATCTCCATTCTCTGTCAGACTTGCGCACAGGCCAGATGGGGCTGTTGAAGGGTGAGTGGGTTTTGCTGACCACCCCTTGGCTCTCCAGTTCTCTGATCATCTTGTGGATGGGGATCACAGCATCTCGATTTGTCCTATACTGTCGGCGGTGCACCGTCGAGGTGGCAATTGGCACTCGCTGTTCTTCCACCTTCAGGAGTCCTACTGCAGATGGGTTCTCTGATAGTCCAGGCAAGGTGTTCAATTGCTTAATGTCCTCTGCCTCCACAGCAGCTATTCCAAAAGCCCACCTGAGTCCCTTTGGGTCTTTGTAATAGCCATTTCGAAGGAAGTCCATGCCCAGAATACACGGGGCCTCTGGGCCAGTCACAATGGGATGTTTCTGCCACTCTTTCCCAGTCAGGCTTACTTCAGCTTCTAACAGAGTCAACTGCTGTGATCCCCCCGTCACCCCAGCAATGGAAACAGGTTCTGCCCCCACATGTCCTGATGGCATTAGGGTACACTGTGCACCAGTATCAACTAAAGCTTCGTATTTTTGTGGCTCTGATGTGCCAGGCCATCGGATCCACACCGTCCAAAAGACCCGGTTTTCCCGTGCCTCTCTCTGGCTAGAGGCAGGGCCCCTCTAGCACTGGTCATCCTCTCCTCCCTGGGCATACATGCTAGAGGTTCTTTCAAGGGGATCATCCTCTTTTCTGTAATATCTGGCAGTTTCGTCACGGGAGGCTGAGGCTACTTTCACTTTAGTGGAACCTTTCTGGTTACTGGTTCTCTGCCTGAGTTGACGCACTCGTGCTGCCAGGGCAGAAGTGGGTTTCCCATCCCACTTTCTCATGTCTTCCCCATGGTCACGTAGAAAGAACCACAGCTCAGTTCGTGAGGTGTACCCTCTCTCTCTAGCTGGGGGGCGTGGGGCTTGGAGTTTTGGGCTTGTGACCCGCACTGGTGCCATATGGGAACTGCTCTTCCTCATCTCTTCCCTCATTTCCCTCATCTCCTCTTTGAGTTCCTTAATCACAGCAGAAATCTTAGCCTGATGTGGGCCATGGACCATACTGTCATAATTTCTAAGCCTGGTGGCAACAGAACCCACCGTCTCTCGGCCGTTATCGGCATTAATCGTTGCAATATAGGTGGTGTAGTCACGTGGCTCTAGATTTGCCAGACTCCACAACATCTGCCCAGTGCACCTGACTTTGTCGGGGTCATTATCATGCTGTCCACTCTTTCTAAAAAGGACCTCTAATATCGCCACTTCTCTCAGCTGTTGGATCTCTTCCTCAATGGTTTTCCATTCCCTTCTATGATAGTGCTCCTTCATTCTCTCTCTATGGACAAACCTTTCTCTTACACTCATCAAAAGCCGCTCCCAGAGGGAAAGGGTCCCTTGCTCCCTGACGAATATCTGATTCACACCTGAGTCCTGCGTCAAGGGTCCCACATTACTTGCCTCACCACCATCCAGCTGCACGCCTGTACCCATAAGGTCCCAGACCCAAAGTAACCAGGTGGTATAAGGCTCACGCCCCCGCCTCACAATGTCTTTTTGTAACTTACGGAGACTGTCATATGTCAGAGACTCAGTGATGATTTCAACTTCTGGCTCCCCTGTGGGTTGTGAGGACCTTCCTTTCTTATCTTTATCAGCAGGGTGCTGTGACTTCATCTTAGACTTCCTCGTTTCCACAGGGGCAACAGCTGCTGGCTGTGACTGCCCTTGTGGTTCAGCTGGAACCTGGATGGTTGTAACATCTGTGGGTTCCACTGCTGCACCATCAGACTCTCCCTCTTTGGGGCAGGGGGAGGGTTTCCCTGCAGCTGAGGAAATGCACTCCTTTAGCATCTCACGCATCTCTTTCACCAGAACCCCCACCCACTCTGGGTGGTTCATTTCTGAGGTGGGCTGTGGGGCAGGGACAGGCTCTGGGGCAGCACTCCCTGTCTCTGGGGCTGTGCCAGGCTCTGGAGCAGCACTCCCTGTCTCTGGGGTTGTGCCAGGCTCTGGGGCAGCACCTCCGGTCTCTTTCCCTTTGTCACTGAAGGCTAGGTAGAACAGGCTTATCAGCAACACCAGCTACTGTATGATGTCATTAGCATCCAGAGAAGATTTTAACCCTTTGAAAACTGGCGGGGTAGGCCCAAGGAACTGGGTGAAAGGTTGGGAGAAAATTTCCCCAGCTGTCTTTTTCTCCCAGTAGGTACCATTATTAAAGTAACCTGAAAACCATCCAGTTAGTGTGTGACAGCTCTGAATCCATGAGCCCGCCGTCCAGAGGACGTTAAACATCCATGAATTCTTCACCTTATCAACCCACAAAACAAGCTGGATAATAGCCACAGTAGCCTTAGTTATAGGACCCATATTTAGGTAAGGTGCAGCAAATGGGAGAAATATAGCTGTGACCACATGGCCCACGAACCTGGGTAAGCTAAACAACATGGTTCTACCTAACAAGGTTTCTAAATCCAGCACACAAAAGTTAGGTTATTTAAGAACTGTTATTCCTTTTTTGCCCTTTTTCTCTCAGTGCCCCACGTTGGGCGCCAAAATCTGTCTTGGTTCTAGAAGACAGGTGTCTGCTAGGGAGAGCAGGAGCCTCTCTTGGGATGAAAGAATGTAGACTCTCTCCCT
This sequence comes from Poecile atricapillus, assembly GCF_030490865.1. Classification (NCBI taxonomy): domain Eukaryota; kingdom Metazoa; phylum Chordata; class Aves; order Passeriformes; family Paridae; genus Poecile; species Poecile atricapillus. The sequence goes on along the minus strand of NC_081288.1, from coordinate 107,559,904 downwards.
CCGAATTATTATAATTTTGAAATCAAGGGGCTTTCAGGCAGAGATCTGGGGATAGGAATAACAGTTCTTTACTAGTATAACTAGGTAAACAAACAAACAATAACTACAGCAATAACAAGAAAACAGAACCAGGGACCCCGGGACAGCTTTCTCGGCTGAGACGGGATGGAGGAGAGGCTTTGTTTTCACAAACCCCTCGGGCAGTCAGTCCCGGTGCTCCTGCAGGGCTCCGAGGAAACAGTCAGCTGGAACAGCAGGGATGAGTTGAGATCCTGGGCTGGTGGCTGAGGTGTATCAGCAGCTCCACGGCGATGCCTGGCAGGACAGGGAGTGCGAGGCCACCAACCAAGAGGGGAGAAGGAGAAGAAGCAGCTCCGCGACCCAGCGCACGAACGTCCTTCTTCCCCGAAGCCGAGGAAAAAAGCTAGCTAAAAACTGTCCCCACCCTCTTTTTTCTGTCCCCTTCCCCGCCACCCTGGGCCCGGCTACTCTTTGTCTTTTGTGAGCACCCTTAAGTACCGGTAGTTAGGTTTCTCAGCACATAATGGGTAAAAATTCCCACCTAACCCTCAACACCTGTGCAGCGACTTTTCTTGCTGAGTGGGAGGAGGATTAGTGGAGAGAGAGAAAAAGACAGCAGGGAAGGTATTCTGTGTTGTCAAAAGCTCCAGCACATGTAACTCTGTGGGTGGCTGCACATCCTTACGGAGTCCCCGCGGATTGCGGCGGGCTCTGCCTCTTCTCTCATCAGCCAGAGCTGGATGCTTCCTCCTGGGGGCACACACCTAGAGCAGGAATATGTTATGCATTTCTTTTGGTCCAAATAGCAGCACTTTGGAAGAAGCTGCACAAATTTAATGCAGATGTGCCTACATCGAGATTGTTGATATTTTTATAGGCTGACACACACAAAGCATAAATCACATTTACCAGCAATCCAGTGCTTGGGCATTTCCACTCTGCTTACTCTGGAGTTTAATCAAATGAATGCAGTCACCATCTAACACCATTAATCACCCATTTTAAGCAATAATGGGGGCTTGAATGTAGGATGAGTGAGTGAATTTCTAGGTAGCTCATGCTTCTCTCCATATTCATTTTAAGTCTTGAATAGAGTCATAAAATATCCTAAATTGGACCCACAGGGAACAGCAGAGTCCAACTCCCAGCTGGGCAATACAACCTCTCCTTGCCCTCATTCTGATTCAAATCAGTCTTTGCCACAGCCCCACATGAGCTCTGCTCAGTGATTCCTCTTCTGGAATACTTTCCCCTTAGTTTCAGGCTTCAAGCCACATTTACAGGGAGCAGAATTTCAGCTTCCATAAGGCACCTTCCTTGGTGCAAAGACCAAAAGAATTTATTTTTCCTGTGTATGGAGTCTGCAAAAGAACCATGGGGGCTATAAGCCAGGAAAAGAAGGATGCTGTGACCAGTTACATGCTTATATATATATATAGATATAGATATATGTGTCCACTTTATTGTAATGACTCAAATATAAATATTTTTATATTATATATATATATATATTGTTGTAGTTAAGGCCTTGCGCTGCGGAAGAACTCGGGATGTAACGGGAAAGCTAGAAACCCACCCCTCTCTGTTAGGATAGCAAGGCCCCCTGCAATTAGCCAATAGCACCTAACTGTGAGGTAAGCAGATGGGAGTAACACAGTGACCCCCAGACTATAAAATGTTAAGTTTCCCTGCAATAAATCGCCATATTCGCCATCCATCACATTGATGCAGTGGGATATGGACCGCGCGGCTGAGGATAGCCGCCCGTGCTGGTTCCAGCCAGGGTACCAGCCTTGCTTGGACACCCACATATGGTGCCGAAACCCGGGAGGAAGAAAAGTGGGACAAGAAGAAAGCAAGGATACCCTGAGTCAAGGAACAGCGGTCAAGATAGTGAGTCTATTCTTGACGGGAGAGCCTGGGCCCAGAAGGATGATGGAATCATCGAAAAGGTTAGATTGTAAGTTGTAAATTAATTAAGTTGTAAACCTAATTCGCTTGTTATTACAAGGATTTGGGTTGTCAAAGTCGTAAATGAGTTTGTAAGGTTTATCCATCCTAAGGTGTGGGACAGATGTACTAAAACGCTTGCCAAAGAGATCTGGGGAACAACAAGGAACTGTATGCTGGCTACCCTGAAATTTAGGGTTAGACCTTTACAGCCCCCAGACGGGAGAAGCTCAACTGAGCTGGGAGGGGGGCCGGGAGTCCCCTCAGTCCCTAAATTCTTATCTGCTCTCAGAGAAACAGTGAAGAGCAGAAGATTTTTGGAAAAAGTTATCAGCAATAGCCAGAGGTGTGGCAAAAAAAAAAAAAAAAAAAAAAAAAAGAAGAAAGCATCCCCCCAAAGACATAAAGATGGCGCAGAGAAAGAAGTTGTAGCGCGGGAAAAATATGTCTCTAACAAAGAAAGAGGAATGTGATCGGGGGATGGGAAAGAAAAAGAATGTGAAGAAGAAAGATAAGGAATGTGAAAGAGATAAGACGCGGGAGGCACAGGGATTGGAATGCAGGAGAGGAGAGAGGGGGGAGCAGAAGGTGGAAGGAAAGGTGGGATGGAGGCGGAGTGGAACCAGGGGGGAGGGAACAGCCTGCCCACGGGGGTAGTAGCGAGGCCGGGGCCCGAGAAAAGGCACGGCAAACAGGAAGTAACCGACCAGTTTTGACTCTAACCGAGACACGAGCGGTTCGCACACACACCCCCCCCCCCCCACTCCCTCTCTGAGAAGCGGCGGGACAATACCGAGTTTGTTACAAAGTCATAATTTACTGAGTTTTTAAAAAGTGTTTATGTACCCTTTTGGAGTTAATTTTGTGTTTTAAGTAATTATGAGTTTATGCACTTGGAGTTTTCAGAGTTTTTCTCAGATTTAAAAAGTAGCCCGGCACAGCCCAGTTCAGGAAAACACACGGCAGTACGCTGTCGCCATGGCAACCACTGCTGAAACAAGTAACAGCTACTTCAATGGAACCGCGGAAAGTAAAACTACAAAACAAAAGAACAACAGAAAGCTGGACATTTTTGAGAAGGATAAGAAAAAGAGAGAGTTTTAATTAGACAATTTAAAAATTAGAAGCTTTGTAAATTGTATTGTTTATAAATTAGCAAATTGTTGTAATTAAAATTGAGATTTAAAAATAAGTTTCTATTAAATTGAGTGCCTTTAAAAATAGATTAAAAGATTTAAATGTTGTATTTTTGCATCCCAAGAAACTTAAAAGATTCTTGTTTTGTTTCAGTAATTTCAAAGTTATGTTAATCATATATTACCCATTTGCTGAGTTTTTGACAATTTTAATAAGGAAATTTTAATGTGAATATTTTTGTTATACAAAACACATATAACTGCATATATACCAATTTGGATTTTGGATTTTAGTTTAAAAATTGGACTTGATATTTTTGAGAAGTGCTACAAAAGCTAAATGACAACTTGCCCAATCCTGTATTGTGGCTTTTTTCTTTGGAAAGGCTGCACTTTGGAGTCTTAGCTAATTTGAACATATACTAGGCAAATTCTTGTTGTGAATGAGTGTTTTTAGTAACATTTGCAGTTATTACGGGTTATTTTCAAAGCTAGATGACATGGAATTGTGATGTATTTGTTAAATTTTTATAATTTTATAGTGAATCCATGTTTCTGTTGACTTAAATGTTTTTAAGTTAAGCTGTATAACTTAGATATTTTTTAAAGTTAGGTTTTGCTATTTCCTTTTGTTATAAATAATTATTATTAAGTTTAAATTTTTGTTTAATTTGAATTGTTTTATGTTTTATTGAAAACACTTGTTTAAATTGCAAAGTATAGTTATTTTCCTAGAAATATGAAGACAGCTACAACTGAAGCAACTGTGATAAACCACTGATGAACACCTGCTTGTGGACAGAAATGAATGCAGACTGTGACACCCTAGACTTCATTGGGAGTTCTATTTAGTTGTTGTAATTTTTGCAGTTTTGTTTGCTATAACTTTTTATTTTTCAGTGTTTTCAGAATTTTAAAAAGATGTACCATTGCTAAGGATTAGCTGCCATTGAAGAAGCCTCAAATTAAACCAACTGCTGGATGATTTAATTAGTCTGGTACCTAAGGTTTTTAATTATTTACTTTGTACAAATGCATTTTAACAGTTTGCTGTACTGTAAGCATCTCATAGCTGTTGCTATTGAAAACCTTGTTTTAGAAATGAGTTAAGAGGCATCTTTCCAGTTTAAAGCCAGGCCCTGGCCAAGCCTTGACTTTACCTGGATAGAATGTTTGCTAGTAGATCCAGATGTTTTCTATCCTAAATCAGTATTTGAGTTGCTTTTTAACTCAACAATTTGACCCTATTAATATGACAGCTGAATCAATTTTAAAGTGAGCTTGGAGAATCATTTCCGGAGATGATGATCCAATCCTTCACTGATGATTTTTGGTTTTGTTTGTTTGTTAACTATGAGATGCTGGTGCAGTGTTTTAATAATTAACAGTACCTTCATATTAATTGATTTTTAACTGTTATAGGTTTTTACTAATTGTATATAAGGTTTTATGTTAATGTTAAACAGAAATACATCTCATTTTTATTTTTTAGAAAACGGGGGAAATTGATTCCCTAAAAGCAATTTGATTAGTGTATTTCATTAACTTCAAGGAGAGAAGTGCCTGTGTTTTGTTGACAGATTCAGAAAGGTCACCTGTTCATCTGACCAGACTGTCTGCCTCTGAACACATGAGATCCAGTGAACAGAGAGGTCATCACACAGCCTTGGTACTCCAGACATGGATCAGAAGTGGACCTGTCAGGACACAGTTATGTCTGAACACTATACAGACAGTTGCCAACATAAATTTTATATTGTTATTATGATGTGGTGTTTTTATTAATTTTTTAGTTATCCTTTGTTTTAAGATTTAGAAGGGTTTGAGGAACAACTTGAACATCAAAGCCCTCAGTCACCGATCAGCTGCCAGCTGACATCATGGGAGCAGTGAACATTCCAGGACTGAATCGTGTTAAAAAAATTCTGTAGAAGATTTGGGAGGTGTAGAGACTCCATCTAACTATATATAAAGCAAATTGTAATTGTGTGTTTATTCTTTTAGCAAATTGTTTTCATGCTTAGACTACATATATACCAGAGCACGTGTGTTAAAGGTAGTTAGATAATAGTTTAAGATAAAGTGTTTAGCCTGTGTAATAATTATGTTAGTATAAAATATAAGTATTTGCCTTTAAGAGGTAGTGTAAGCATCTTTAAAGGTTCATTTAATGCTAAAAGTTTTAGCTGTAAGTTTGTAAGTATCGTGTCATTTACATGGTAAGCTGCTTATAGTAATTGTGCTGTTTATAGTTATAACACCTGAAGCAGTGAACCCCAACCTTGTGGTACAAGCTGAGAACCCATGATCCAATAGTTTATACCCGCTGCATAAACAAGAAGCTTCTCCCCAAAGATCTGAAGCCGCTGCTTTTGATTCACTCTATCGAATGTTAGATGCCACCTTTTTACCTCTGAATCAATCCAACCCTAATGCCACAGAATCCTGCTGGCTGTGTTATGACACACAGCCCCCTTACTATGAGGCTGTGGCCCTTAATAACCGGCTGCTGTGAGTTAATGCAGAAGCCCCAGTCCAGTGCTGCGGTAAGTCATCTTCTCGCAGAATCACCATCAGCCACATGACAGGGAGAGGGTTTTGCTTAGGCAAAGCCACTGTTGTTGACAAAAAGTTTGTGCGACCACCATGCAGGTGGACAGGTCCAAGAAATGGGCAATCGCCCCCTTGTCTGGCATGTGGGTTTGCAAGCGCAGTGGGATAAGCCCCTGCATTTATACCCAAAGCTTTAACTCCTCTGCTGACTTTTGTGTATTAGCTGTTATCATCCCCAGAGTCCTGTACCACCTGGATGAAGAGTGGAGCCTGCAAGTAGAGAGACTCACCCGACTTCAGAAAAGAGAAGTGATGACAGGTGTAACCATAGCGATGCTGCTTAACCTGAGAGCAACAGGTGCTGCCACAGGTGTCTCTGCCATCGTGACCCAACAACAGAGGCTGTTTCAGCTACAGATGACTGTAAATGAAGATCTACAGAGAATTGAGAAATCCATATCCTTTCTAGAAAAATCAGTCTCCTCACTCTCTGAAGTTGTTTTACAGAACAGGCGAGGTCTTGACCTTCTATTCATGCAGCAAGGAGGCCTCTGCATCGCCCTGAACGAAGAATGCTGCTTCTACGCTGACCACACCGGGGTAGTGAGAGACACCATGGCAAAGCTATGAGACAGGCTGTCTCAACGGAGAGCAGAGAGAGAAGCCCAGCAAAACTGGTTCCAGTCCTGGTTCAACCAATCTGTGTGGCTAACCACCCTGGTGTCTACCCTAATTAGACCAGTTGTGATGATTTTACTCGTGCTAATCTTTGAACTCAATTTTATATTATCCATTTTCAATACTTTTATATTTTAGCAAACTAGTTATTCATGGAGAGAGGGGATATGTTGTAGTTAAGGCCTTGCGCTGCGGAAGAACTCGGGATGTAACGGGAAAGCTAGAAACCCACCCCTCTCTGTTAGGATAGCAAGGCCCCCTGCAATTAGCCAATAGCACCTAACTGTGAGGTAAGCAGATGGGAGTAACACAGTGACCCCAGACTATAAAATGTTAAGTTTCCCTGCAATAAATCGCCATATTCGCCATCCATCACATTGATGCAGTGGGATATGGACCGCGCGGCTGAGGATAGCCGCCCGTGCTGGTTCCAGCCAGGGTACCAGCCTTGCTTGACCCCGACAATATATATATACACATCCATGGCTCTCGGTACAGGCCCACTCATGAACATGTTACATAAAATGTCATTGTGAGGTGGATAAAAGCAGTAACTTCCCTCAAAACCAAACAAACTGACTCAGTTTCACGTGTCTGTGGTGAAACAGGGATGGTGCCACATGCTGGATACACCCTGGGGATCCTGGAGCTGCATTCCCAGCCCCAGCAGAGCTGGGTGGTCCCATGGCTGCTCACAGGAGGCTCCTCACCTGTTCTGTGTGCACTGAGAAATCTGTGCACTGCAAACTGCTCCTGCCAGAGAGAAAAAATAACAATCCACATGACCTGTTGTTCCTTTTCAAACCTCTGCTGCCCTGCCCAGACAGGCCCATGTGGCCAGAGAGCAGCTGTAGGGCAGAAGAAGCCATTAGGAGCATCTGGATACATACCCTGCAGCCACAATTTGTCCTTGGTGTTCTCACTTTCTTCTCCTTAATTGAATTCCCTGCCTGCTGGTGTGTGAGCAGCATTTCAGTCACTGGAATCACTTCACTAGGACATATCACTTTGAAACTCTTCAGAGATTATTTAATCTTTGTACAATGCTTTGAATTTGTAAGTAAAATTATTACTCTGCACCTTGCTCTCTCCTGGAGGATTCACCTAGTACTGTGAATTTTCATGGAATTACGGCTAGAATTGCCTGGCAGACTGGTTTTTCCCATCTTTTTTTGCATGCCAGCCAGTCAGAGCAGCGATGTGTGGAGACTTTTGTGGCAAAATGGTTAGGCGAGAAAGGCCATGACTGTACAAACTTGCTAGAGATAAAACATAACTAGTGCAGAGATAGTCTCAAGGCCGGATTGCCCTTGAGATGTGGGGAGGAGAACAAGAATGTGGTAAACAGAACGAAAAAGAAGGAACAGGGACGGTCTGGTAATCGCAAGAATGCAAAGGCAGATAGCTATGTTTCGCAGTGTCGTAGATAGCAGAATAACCAATGATGAGCTATACTTTTGCAATATGTATGAGCTAATTAAATCATGTATTTAAACACGAGTATAAGGATCAATAAACGAGATTTGCTTGATGACCACCTGGTGTCTGCGTCTCCCTTCTCCGACAGCGATGTGCACTATCTGGGATAACATCCCAAAGGCAAAGCCCACACAAAGGGCTCTGAGTAATGTTGTAGTAATTCCTCCAGGGAAACGTGAGATGGATTCTCTTTTTAAACCACATAAAATAATAGCAGGGTTTTGTTGCTGCTTCAGTCAAGCCAACATACGTTCCCTTCCTTCAGAAAGTATGAAAGCAGCAAATTACCCGAAATGGGCCTGGTTTTGTGCAGACAACAATGCAAGTCATAAAATCAATAATATCCCAAAACAATAGCCCAGAGCTGAACAATGGCATTCACTGGGTGAAAGCTGAGCAGGAGTAATGCTCCCTTGAGGAAAGACTCATCACAATTCACAGAAGACAGGATACAGCCAGAAAAGCCTGAATTTTGATTTGTGGCAACACAGACTCATAGGGAAAACAAAAACAAACAAAAAACTCCTTCTAGTGTAAAAAACCCTAACAAAACCCCTAACAAAACAAACAAACAAAACCCCTCCAAAATCCCAAACAAACAAAAACCCACCCAAACAAGTAAAAGACTTCCTAAGTGTGCTCTGATGGGAACATTTCCACCTTCAAAAAGGTCCAATCTGAGTGTTATAAATGCAAAGGCAAATTTGGGATAAAATCAAAGAGAAATTTATTAATAAACAACATAGAAAAAAACAGAGAGAAAAACCACAATAAAAATGGTCAGCGCAGCGCTGGGTGGACAGGGTCTACACCCGAGGTGTAGGGTTCCCAAATCCACGTCTGAGCGCTCTCGGGATTGGAGTTTTATAGGATTTTTGAGTCCTCAGGCTAAAAATTCCAAGCAGGCTCCATTCACCAAGTGTTCTTGATTGCTCGGTGAATAGATTTCCTGGCTTGGAAGAATAGACCTGACTTGAGTCCGGACAGAGTCTCCTCATATGCAAAGAGACTCTGTATGTATTTTAATTTTGCGTTATCAAGGATGAAGTGGTGTGATCCGGGGTTGGTGCCGATGGGAATCTCGGCAGAGTCTCCCCCTTTGTTCCCAGTGATTGTATCTCCAACACTGGTCTGGCAGGTGGGCGATCCAAGACTAGCGGCGGATACTTTTCTGAGGCCCATCTTTGTCGACTTTGATTGTTTCACAATCGAGGTCTGCAGAGACGTTGGTCAGGTCCGGAGTTGGGTTCCTCCTCCGAGCTAGTCCTTTTGTTATCTTTGATGGCTCCCATCCTGCCTATTTTCCGAGTTAATGTTTGTTATCTGGGTGTTGGCTACAATCCTTTTTCTTTCAGAGGAGAGCTCTCAGCCAGGCTTGGGAGAGAGGTTTCTGTCTTTTTTTTTTATATACACATCTTTGGTTTTTATTTATTTCAACATATACATCTTATTTATATCTCTTACGAATTTTTATTTACACATAATTTATTACATGAGCAAAAGTCGCCTTCCCACTGAAATTCCAAGTGGGACGTGAGAAGGAATGAAGTGTTTGAACACTGCACAGCTCCAGGATCAAATCAGTTCGGCTCTTCCAGGGAACGGAAATTCAGAAAGGAAATAAAATGGAAACAGGCACAGAACTCGAGTCAGTGATTTTTAGTTCCTCAGTCTTATCCTTCATTTCCAAACACCCCTGCAAGGCCATGTGTATATTCTGCTCTGAATTGATCACTGTACTTGTTCCCAGATCCCAGGAGCTCCATTCCCTCCTGCTTCCCACACTAATCCCGAGTGTCGGCATGCAGATTTAACCCTTTAAAAGCCGGTTTTCCAGCCGGGAAGGGAGCGGAGGTGGCAGCAGCAGGTCGGGCTGGCACCAGAGCTCCGGGAATTCAGCGGAGTGCGTCCCCATCTGCTGGCAGAAACGAGGAGGAACACGGGAGCTCCTCGGGAAAACACCGGGATTCAGATGGAGTCGAGGGCCCCATCCTGTGCTCCTCAGAAACCTCAGCCCCCGGTTTCATTTCTTTTCCGGGAAAAAGAGCTGCTCTCTACAGGAAACGTCCCTGCCACGCGTGGTGGAGAGGCTTTACGGACTCATATAAAATCCACGCATTTCATGGATCACAGCCAGAAAAAGGAATGCACAGGAAACATTTTTTGAATAGCTGGAGTAGGAAAAATCTCCACACCTCGTGTCCTTGCCGTGAAATTGGCGTTGGGGTTTCTGTAAGCACGGGAGGATCCCTTATCCAGGGAATAACGAGGCACGCTCCAACACTCCGGCAGTCACCACTCCATCTCTGTACAATTCTCTGCTGGGCTGCACTCACCCAGCAGAGCTGCGGTAATTAATGGTAATTAATGGTAATTAATAATTCAGTTGGAGCAGAGCCTGATTAAAGCTGAGCTGTCTCCAGCTCAGAGGCAGAGAAAGCTCCCTGGAGAAAGCTGTACACCAACACACGAGTGTCCTGCTAACGTGTTCCTGGAACTTGTGAGGTTCTGGCACAAGATGAAGCTGCTCCTTTTATTGATTAGTGATCAGGATTCCATCTGAAATCACATGGCAGAGTGAGGAGGCACGAAGGCATCCCCCTGCCAAGGGTTATCTCTGCCACTGATTTGTTGGTTCTTTCTCTTTTAGATACTGGTGGTAGGAAATTGAAACTTCCAAAAGATCTGGGCTCAGCCTTCTTGACACTGAAACTGAGCTTTAGTCTAGGAAGACCTCGAATCTATCAATTTTGTCTGAAAGTTTTTCATTTGAATGGGGGAAGAAAGAAGGAAAAAGAGGAAATCCTCCATGTTTTAACACAGAAAAGCACAATCCTTTCAGCAGAATTGCCACCTCTTATCTTCTGCCTACAAACTATACAAGTTGTAGCATCTGCCCTTTCCTCAAATTAATGACTTTTAAAATTACCATCAAAATGACTTTTGATTCCAGGTTAGCTGAAAGATATAGAGAATTAAACTCTTTTCTCCCCGTTTGGATTAATTGCTAAAGAAAACAATAGAAAGATGATCAGGGAGAGGATTGCTTAGAAAGACAATCTACATTATCCCCTGGTTTCTGCATATTAGGAAATGAGTCAAATAAGAATGTGAATAAATAGGTGTGTTCAGAAGTGCTTAAATACAGAATTATTGTGATGGATAACCCTTTACACACAGTTGTGTCCCAAACCAAAGCGAGACACGCAGGAACAGAGGATGGGAAGGAGAGAAGGAGCAGTGGACAGAAAGGAGTGTATTTCTGACCAGGGCACGCTGCTGTTTTGGGGTGAAGGATGAGACTGAGGAATAAAGGAGAGGATGGAAGAGAAAAGTCCCAAAGCAGAAATACCTGCAGGAACTGACCAGGACCAGGCCCTGAGAGGGGCAGTGGAGGATGCTCCTCCTCATGGTCCCAGCGTGGGGAACAGCTGCTGTTTCCCTCAGACCTGGATCTGGACTGAGTGTAAAACTAATATTTGGGCTGGGCCATTAGTCACTGCTAAAGAACCCTTTTATCTCCAGTAAATTCCTTCCTGACAGTGTGTCTCACAAACCTTGCTTGTGAATATTGAAGTCAAAGCCAAATGTTCAGCCCTGGGCAGGAATTAACATCCTGCACAAAACAGGAATTGTCACAGGCACAAGTAACCTCTTCTGCTTTGCTAAGCCAAAATGTTCCTGATTTTCATTAAATTTGGTTTTATTCTGGTGTGAGGAATTTGAGGCAGGCAGTAAAATAGAAAAGTGCTGAAAGACAGCTCGGGAACTCAGCATCACATTTTTGGTCTAGGAAAACCAAGTCTGTTTGAACAAGACTTTTCTGGCACAGGAAAATTGAATATTGTTGCTGCTGAAAAAGAAACCGTGCAGTCTCTCCAATACCTGCCAGTCCAAAACAAAGATCACTTTTAGTACAGACCAGCAGCCCATCATCACTTTAAGAGACAGAATTTTCCAGACTTTTGTATTTAATCAGATCAGTAACCATATCTGCGTTCCACTTACCCTAAACTGCATTATTTGTGAACAAATGTGCATCTGGCAGAACAGCACTACTAATTAATTTATCTACTTATTACTGAGCAAAACCATGGGTTAACAATATCACTCCTGCGCATCCCCCGACTCTCCAGTCCTTCCTCAAAAGGGTTTGGGAACCAGGAGTCCATTCTGAGCTTTTGAAAGGCCAAAAGGTTAAAATCCCGCAGCGTTTCCAAAGCTCTCGGTAATGCTGTACAGTCCAGCGAATAAGGAGCGATGAAGCCACCCTGTCATTTACAACAACGCCAGGAGGGAGGTCCCAGCTATCACCAGAGCTCCAGCTCATCCTTCCCCCGGGCTGCTGCTGGAGCGGCCACCTCCTGAGCGCCCCGGTCCCGCAGGTAGCGTCTTCAGCGGGTCCCAGAACCCCGGTCCCGCAGGGCAGCATCTCCCGCAGGTACCAGAACCCCCGGTCCTTCACGGCAGCATCTCCCGCAGGTACCAGAACCCCCGGTCCTGCAGGGCAGCATCTCCCGCGGGTCCCAGAACCCCCGGTCCTGCAGGGCAGCATCTCCCGCGGGTACCAGAACCCGCAGGGCAGCATCTCCCGCAGATACCAGAACCCCCGGTCCCGCAGGGCAGCATCTCCCGCGGGTCCCAGAACCCCCGGTCCTTCACACCACATCTCCCGCAGGTACCAGCAGCGGCCGGAGGGTCCCGCCGCCCCCGAGCCCGAGCGGGGAGTTGGCGGCGGGAGCGGCCGCTCTGTGTCGGGCCGGGGCCCCTCCCCTGCTCCCCGCCCGGAGAACCGGGGGAACCCGTCCGGCCGGTCTGGCGGCGGCTCCCAGGGAGCCGGGGCGGGCGCGGGGCCGGCGGGGCTCGAGAGGAGCTGAGAGAGCGAGAGGGGACCCGGGGCACAGGTGGGGCCGGGGCCGGGGGGCTCCTGCCCAGCGGCGGCTGCGGGGCTACCGGAGAGGGACCGGGGATTTGTGGCTCCCGGAGAGGGGCCGGGGCTGCGGGGCTCCCGGCGAGGGGCCGGAGCTGCCGGAGAGGGGCAGCGGGTTCAGGGCAGGGCTGCCGGAGAGAGGCCGGGGGTTCAGGGCTGCCGGAGAGGGGCCGGGGCTGCCGGAGAGGGGCCGGAGCTGCCGGAGAGGGGCAGCGGGTTCAGGGCTGCCGGAGAGGGGCCGAGGGTTCAGGGCTGCCGGAGAGGGGCCGGGGCTCCCGGAGAGGGGCCGGGGCTGCGGGGCTCCCGGAGAGGGGCCGGGGCTGCCGGAGAGGGACCGGGAGTTCAGGGCTGCCGGAGAGGGGCCGGGGCTCCCGGAGAGGGGCCGGGGCTGCGGGGAGGTGCCGCCCCAGCCGCGGTACATCCATCCATCACCCCCGGACACGTCCAGCGCCACCTCCGCAAGAGCCGCGCTCGCTGCGGGCCGGGGGTCGGGGCAGGCTCTGTCCCGGCCCGCCCCGCCGCACAGGAGGGGCCGGAGCTGACCCAGGGCACACCCGGAACGCCTTTCTTTCTATTCTCTTTCCTTCCCAGAACATCAGCTGCTCGGAACGGTGATCCCACGCGTTGCTTCGGAGGGTTTAAAGCCCGGCGGAACAGAACGGCTGGCAGCGCCCACCCGAACCCCACGGGGATCGGCGTTCCCCTGGCTCCCAGCCGCGGGATGTGCGGCCGGTAATCGCGGAACCCCGAGTCTCTCCAGTTTAAAGAAGTTTAAAGAAGGTGCAGAAGTTTGCCGGGAGGTCAGGTAAGGCACGGGGAGCCTGCCCAGCTCGGCTGTCGCGGCCTCCCCGAACCCCCCAGGCACCGACTCCAGCTCGTGGCCCTGGGCTGGATGCCCTGCTCCCGGTTTTCATTCCCATACCTATAAATGATGAAAACAGCCTTCAGGGCTGCGGGGTGATTACTTATTAGTCAGTGTTTGTACAGCCGTCAGAGCAGCAATAGGTTTCTGCATTAAGGAACAGTAATTCTGCAATAGAAAATACTGGACAAGTTACCTGTGAGCTCAGTGACTTGCTTGCAAAACAAAACAAAACAAAGCAAAACAAAACAAAGCAAAAACAAACAAACAAAACACACACAAAAGAAATCGGTGTCTCGGTGCTGTTACCTCGTGCTCGTGCCTGTGGTTTAAACAGCATCCCTTCCCCGGAGCGGGGATGGAGCTGTGCTAAATGGAGCAGCTCATGGAGCGTTTCACCGCTGGCTCGGCTGGCAGCAGGAGAGCTCTGAAAGCCAAGAGGCCGAGCAGCGGTGGCAGCCGGGGCAGGGAGTGACGGCCAGGGCTGCTCGGTCCCTGCGGGGCTCGGCCGGGGGAGCCGGGGCTGCTGAGGCTTGCGGGGCTGCCTGGCCCTGGAGCATTCCCCAGCCGTGTGTGGCTGCTGCCCGAGCCCCTGGGTTAACTCTCTGTAAGTGCCTGTGCTGGATCAGCCTTGCTCAGCTTTCTCTCTGGCTGTGGGATTTGATCTGTCTTTCTCCTCAAAGCCTGGTTTAGAAGTTGTATCTGGCCATTTTTGAAGTTTTCCTTGTCAGCTTCTGTGCTGGTGATCACCTTAGAGCTTGCTCCTGTCCCAGGCCTCTGTTTCTGTGTTAACTTGTAGCTACCACCGAGATTATTTTCAGTAACTTCTAAACTGTTCTCACTTAATTCTGCCATATAAGACAGCGTGTGAATGTTCTGGACCTTTGCTTTGGGGTTTGGGATGGTGAATTCCAAAAGCCACTTGTGCTGAAGCTGTTTTAGAACGAGCTGCAGTTTATTTCTCTGCTCTCTTGTCGCTGTGCCTGTTGTTTGAGGGCCGAGAGTGTGAAGCTCTGCCTGCTCTTGAATGTGGAAAGGAGCTGTGTCGGTGTTGTTTCAGATCAGAGCGGTTTTGATGCTCTCCCTGGCCATGGGCTTTGTCAGACCTCTGTTAAATGAGATGCTTTGTGCAGCTGTAACTGAATGCAGGATGTTGGCCAGGAGCTTCTGAAACCCAACCCTGGCTCTGTCAGTGACTTACCCAATGGCCTTGGGCAAATCACTTAACCTCTGTGTTTCTGTGCTTGTCGGGGTGAAGGGTATGATTGTGGCTGGAGAGCGATCCTCTGAGCCCTGCTCGAGCTCTGTGGCAAGCTCACAGGATCCTTCTGCACTTCTGCAACCTCTGCTGCCTTTCAAACTCACAGGATCCTTCTGCAACCTCTGCTGGCTCTCAAACTCACAGGATCCTTCTGCAACATCTGCTGGCTTTCAAACTCACAGGATCCTTCTGCAACCTCCACTGGCTTTCAAACTCACAGGATCCTTCTGCAACATCTGCTGGCTTTCAAACTCACAGGATCCTTCTGCAACATCTGCTGGCTTTCAAACTCACAGGATCCTTCTGCAACCTCTGCTGGCTTTCAAACTCACAGGATCCTTCTGCAACCTCTGCAACATCTGCTGGCTTTCAAACTCACAGGATCCTTCTGCAACCTCCACTGGCTTTCAAACTCACAGGATCCTTCTGCAACATCTGCTGGCTTTCAAACTCACAGGATCCTTCTGCAACATCTGCTGGCTTTCAAACTCACAGGATCCTTCTGCAACCTCTGCTGGCTTTCAAACTCACAGGATCCTTCTGCAACATCTGCAACATCTGCTGGCTTTCAAACTCACAGGATCCTTCTGCAACCTCCACTGGCTTTCAAACTCACAGGATCCTTCTGCAACATCTGCTGGCTTTCAAACTCACAGGATCCTTCTGCAACATCTGCAACATCTGCTGGCTTTCAAACTCACAGGATCCTTCTGCAACCTCTGCTGGCTTTCAAACTCACAGGATCCTTCTGCAACATCTGCAACATCTGCTGGCTTTCAAACTCACAGGATCCTTCTGCAACATCTGCTGGCTTTCAAACTCACAGGATCCTTCTGCAACATCTGCTGGCTCTCAAACTCACAGCATCCTTCTGCAACATCTGCTGGCTTTCAAACTCACAGCATCCTTCTGCAACCTCTGCTGGCTTTCAAACTCACAGGATCCTTCTGCAACATCTGCTGGCTTTCAAACTCACAGCATCCTTCTGCAACCTCTGCTGGCTTTCAAACTCACAGCATCCTTCTGCAACCTCTGCTGGCTCTCAAACTCACAGGATCGTTCTGCAACATCTGCAACCTCTGCTGGCTTTCAAACTCACAGCATCCTTCTGCAACCTCTGCTGGCTCTCAAACTCACAGCATCCTTCTGCAACATCTGCTGGCTTTCAAACTCACAGGATCCTTCTGCAACATCTGCTGGCTTTCAAACTCACAGGATCGTTCTGCAACATCTGCTGGCTTTCAAACTCACAGGATCCTTCTGCAACATCTGCTGGCTTTCAAACTCACAGGATCGTTCTGCAACATCTGCAACCTCTGCTGGCTTTCAAACTCACAGGATCCTTCTGCACTTCTGCAACCTCTGCTGGCTTTCAAACTCACAGGATCCTTCTGCAACATCTGCTGGCTTTCAAACTCACAGGATCCTTCTGCAACCTCCACTGGCTTTCAAACTCACAGGATCCTTCTGCAACATCTGCTGGCTTTCAAACTCACAGGATCGTTCTGCAACATCTGCTGGCTTTCAAACTCACAGGATCCTTCTGCAACATCTGCTGGCTTTCAAACTCACAGGATCCTTCTGCAACCTCTGCTGGCTTTCAAACTCACAGGATCCTTCTGCAACATCTGCTGGCTTTCAAGCTCACAGAATCGTTTCTTTGCTGGCTTTTCCCCATGTCTTCTGACATGAAATATGTTTTTCATTTGAGTTTGAAGATTGATGGTGGTAGGAAAGATGTGCACTAATGTCTTTACAAACAGGGAGTTTGAAATGCCTCTGCCAGCCTCAAGGCCTGAGTTTATCACAGAGCCCAGACAGTGACTCCTGAACCTCAGGGTAATGGACAAGTGTTTCCTCACAAAGCCTATCACAGAGCTCAGAGAGCCTGAACGTCAGAGCTGGGGGTAAAATGCCAGGCACAAAGGGGGATGTGTGCCAGGTGTACCATCCTGGTACCTCAGCTGATGGGGAAAGGAAGAGCACAACACACACCCTGGAGTTTAGGATGAAAGGAGGCTGCGCCCTCCAAAACCCCCAGAGAGAAACTCCACAGGGGTGCACCCAGAGCACTCTCTCCCTTTATTTGAATAAAGTTGCAGCACTCCTCTGTCTCCTTGCTGGACACTGGCTTTTCATAGTGTGATTTTTCCTCACAATGGGCAATTTCAGCAAGTTTATGGGTGCTCTTGGGTACAAAATGCTGTACAGTGATGCACAGGGAGATGCTGAACAATGTATTAAAAATGAAAAAATGGGGGTGAGGAGAAGCACTGCAAGGGAAAACAGGAAACAAATCAAGAAAAGAACCATTTGCCAAAGGGACTGTCCCTGAAAGGAGGGACAGGAGCAGCACAGAAAGGTCTGGAGAACTAAGCAGAAATCTCTCTCCTAAGAAATTTCGCAAGGCAAATCAATTTCATGATTTTTTTAAAGAAGAGTTTTTTGTTGTTGTGTGCACACGAGGTGGAATCAGCCAATAAACCATTTTTTTACATTGTTTATTGCAGATGGAGCCTGAGTTGAATCTGAGCACAGGGAATTCCCTGTGAGTGGCCGGTGCCAGCATCTGTGATGCAGTCTGGGCTTCAGTCACACCCTCCATCGGATAAAGGTCAGGGAAATGGCTTTGGTGTCCATTGCAGATGCTGCCAGAAAAGGTGTATAAATGGAATTTCCAATCTTGGTAGCAGGAAGTAACCTTTATTTAGTCCAGTTAAAAATACCTGCTGGTTTTGATGATGACTGTGATTGCTAGGGAAAAAAACTCTATAAAGTTCCAAACATCTTCTACTCTAAACAATGCAGTTTAAGTGTGCACAAAAATAATTCTTTTTTCCTCTATGAACCTCAGTATGGGCTGTTATATAAGGTGAACCTCGAGAGCAAGGTAACACCCTCAAAAAAGCAGATTGAAACCCTTTCAGAGTACGTGGAAACTGCAGCTTGAGCAAAGGTTAGCAACCCCCTTATCTTCTGCAAAGATAGCTTGCCTTGCCTTGGACTTTAAATGACAGAGCTCTGCAGGTCTGTTAATGAGAAATCCCAGGGCAGATAATGGGGAAAATGATGATTTTGTTTATGCAATGGCACATCTTCACCCATTGTTGCGTAACTCTAGGCAGCTGGTCTGTAAGATGTGGGTGTCTTTCTCAGAGTGATTTTCTGTTAAATTCTTGGTGTCTGGTTAATCTCTTGTGTCAAATCCTGATGGCTTATTGGGATAAATTAATTCTATTGGAATGTCCTTCATACTTGTTTTCATACAAGTTTTAATAAATAGCTACACTGGGGAGTACACAACAACCTCTGCTTTCTATTTTTAATTTTTTCCCCAAGATGGGACTTGAAGATTTGTCAGCAGCGCAGAACTGCACCGTCTCTCCTCTCTCTAGAAAGTTTCAGGGTCTTAGTGTCTCAGCTTCCTTCACCAGGTGTGTGGTGTGTTCAGGAACTGTCACCTCCCAGCAGCTTTTTAAAGCAAGCTTTGCAGAGCTTGGTGGTGCCAGTGTTGCAGTTTTGCTCCTCCTTTGTTGTTTGCCTCCTGATGGTGCTGGTGATTTGGTTCCCTGCAAAGGAAACATCTGTGGGTGTTGCAGGTTTGGCTGTGCACGGTAGCAATTAAAAAGTCTCTTGGAGCTGGAATTAGTCCTTGGTGCTCAGAGTTTGTCCAGCCTCCAGAGCAGCAGTGGGTGCCTGTGTTCAGGTGTTACTGTGAATCAGATCCACTTTGTGTTTAAAATCGGTGTGTGGTGTGCTGGTGATGAGGGGCTGGGGCACAGCAGCACTCCATGGTGCAGGTGACTCGATGGTGACTCCTGGCACCTGCAGGATGGGGTCCCCAAGGATTTCCCACGTCTCAGGGACAGCTGGAGTCGGTGGTGGCTCTGCTGTGTGGAGATCTCGGGTATGACACGTTCTGCTGTCCTGGCTCGTGTGGGTGCACGGCTTCCCCAGGAGCCTTTTGGGTTTTTATCTGCAGCCATGCTGGAACTGCTCTGATTGGAACCTTTTGGGGAGGGACCTGAGCCACCCCGAGTTAGGCACGTGCTGGCAGGTTCCAGTGGGACTGTTTCCAGGCTCACAGTGCAGGGAAGATGTGTAGGGTCAGGAGCTGGGTTTCATTACCTCAATGCTCTCGAGTTCAGGTACCTGAACTCCTGGATTCACCTTCTCTGGGGCATCCCAGGAGCTGGGCTTTACCTTTCTTAGGGTGCATGTGGCAGCCAGTGGTGTTTCTGAACAAATGACTAAGGGAAATCATCCCCTTCAAGATATCATTTTTGGTGTTCAACTGCCATAAAGTAGTCATTCAGGGAAGTACTTGGAGCTGTGGTGTGTGAGATAGCTCTACAGATTGATCAGCTTTAAGCATGTCATTTACAGGGCAATCTCCCTGAAGCTCAGCAGTGTTTGGAGTGAAGGTTATTTCCTTGGTCTTTTTGTGCTGATTCATGCTGTTTTAGCTGCTGTTTGCTTTTCCTCTCCAAATGTCATAAAGATTACCTGGAAGGCTGGAGCTGTTCAGGAGACCCTTCTATCTGCCTGTCCAAGCACTTGTTCCCAGAAACATCTCATATCTGCTGTGAGTAATCAGTGACCCAGCTCACGGGTTGGAAGCAACCCCAGTTTCTGATTTGCTGGTTTCCCTGCAGCAGCTCTGGTTCCAGGGAATGAGTTGCTGAATACATTTTTCATGAAGGCCCATACCCTGTGAAAGCCCTTGGCCAGGATCCCTGAGGGGAGAGCACAAAGGCAATATCCTGCTGTGGGAGGCAGAGGGAATATGAGGGATATGAGCTCCTGCTCCCTCCCAGGCTGGCTCTGTCTGTGCTCCTGTTTTGGCTCTGACTCTCCGTTACTGCCGAGGAGAGCAGAGTGGGACAGCTGAGGATGGCAGCATCATTACTGAGGGAAAATCCAATTGGGGTGCTCCTGCATCTGCCAGCAGGTCCTTGTGGGACAGCTGAGGATGGCAGCATCATTACTGAGGGAAAATCCAATTGAGGTGCTCATGTATCTGCCAGCAGGTCCTTGTGGGACACCCCAGCCCAGAGCAGCTCTGGGAGTTTGTATTCAGCCCTCCTGTCAGCAGGTTTTGTTTTGCAATGCCGGATGTAACATCTAGCAAAGAAATTAATCTTACGTGTCTGAGGATCAGGCTCTGCATTTAAATACTTTTTAAAATGCCAAGTTAAATCAGTGAAATATCTTGCTGTAGCTTTTTTGTCCTAATTGAACTCCAGAGACCTAAAGCAGTTCAGAAGGGTCTCTCTGGGTTACTTTTTGTACTATTTGAGTTTGCTTTATGTTTCTGCTGCTGTGCTCTGAAAGAGCAGTGTGTGGCCAGGTTTGAGCAGCTGTTGAGCTTGGCACTGCCAGGGTGAGTGAGGTAGTGCAGAATACAGTGCCAAGGACAGGAACATGCAGGTGTGGGCTGTGCACGGGCTGTGCTGGCCAGCAGGTGTGTGATGGTGAGGTTTGTGCTTCACATCTGAGGTCTTCATAGCCATAATAAACACAAAATAACAGCTTTAGGGGCATTTTAATCCTTCTACTATGCATGTCCCTTCGTTAACTTCCAGGGCACTTTGAGTGATGATCTGATTTGCAAGAAGTCACCCCAGGTTCTCACAGCACTGTCATGTTCAGTGACTCTCCAGAGAGGAATTTAGAGTAAGATTGCTTTGGGTTGCTGTTTACTGCCTTGAAACAAATGCATTAAGTGGAGTTTTTACAAGGTTTAATTTATTCCAAATTATCTGGTGCGTGCCCTGAGGCAGAAGTAGACACCAAACCTGAGTGGAATTTGCCCTTTAAGTAAATAAACTGGATCAGGTGTACCTAAACCTGTGATTAATACTATTTTGATCTCCTTTACCTCCCCATGTATCCATAGCACTATTGAATCAGCAGGATTTCCTGAGCTAGAGGCAGAGCTGGGAGCTGGGCATTGCTCCCCACCCACCCAGGCAGTGTGAGCTGACACTTCCTCTAGGCTGAGGTGCTCAGTGTGAGGTTTTCTGTTCTGAAGCTGACCTGAAACAGTGTGAAAGCCCCTGCTGTCAAGTCAGGAACTAGAAAATGAGGGCCTTGCAGCCAAGAACCAGCTTTTTAAAGTATTCTCTGAGTAACAGCAGCTGTGTTGTTCCATCTCCATGAGCTGTTTCCACAGTCCTCAGGATGGTGACTGCATCAAAAAACCAGTAGTGGCCTCCTCTGTTCTTGCCATGTTTGTTCCCCTTTAGTTTCTGCTGGGTGCTGCTGGGTGCAGGTTCTGCTGGCTGTGTGCTGCCCTCTGTTCCCGCTGCCTCAGGCCCAGCTGGCATCTCTGCAGCTCCTGGCATCTCCCCTTTCACACACCTTCCTCTCAACCTGCGGCACGTCCCAGCCAGCCCTTCCCTTCCAGACCAGGTGTCAAGAAACCTAACTCGAAACCAATTTGTCAGCCTGTCACGGGAGGGTTCCTGTGCCCTGGGTCCCGCAGCAGCTCTTGTCTTGTCTCTCCCAGCTGCGGGAGCTTTTCCTCAGGCTCCGGGCTGGCTCCTCCTGCAGCATGCTAATGCTGTGCCCGCAGCACAGAGCGTTTGTGCTGCCTGCAGGGGAACTCTTAATGACATCTCCTCTCTTAACGAGGTTTTCCAGTCGGCAGTTCAGTTCTCTGAGGAGGGAAAGTGACTGCAGTTAATTTATCCTTACCCCAGATCACTTTGCTGGCGTCTGTTCCCGGTGAGCATCACCTCTGGTGGCTCTGCAGGAATTGCCGTGGAGCCACACATCTGTCATGGAAAACAAAAGCAGCACGGTTTTAACATCTCATCTGACCCTTCTCATTACTAATTCGTTCATTAATCATTAAGCAGTTAATCAGTAAAGTTTAATAGACTAACAGCTGAATCTCTGTGTGCCAGGAATATGAGCTTGTTTCGGTTGCTGTGGAGTCAAAGACCTGGTGGCATTTTGTGTTCCAGGCACAGTGTGTGGGAGGAACTTGTTCCCCACAGCACAAGGGGCGTCAGCAGGACAGAAAGAGCTAAAGCACCAAAAAGAAATAAATCAAAATATCACAGTGAGGTATTCAGGGGCCTGAGTTGAAGCTTGAGGTGTATTCCCTGACTGCAAGGCTATTTAGGAAAACACGATCTGTAACAGGTTCTACACCTGTTAGGGACCAGCTGTCATTCTCCTGGGTAATTCCATCAGGGAGAAGCCTCCAGCAGCTTGGCTGGGAGAAGTGGTGTGGGTTCCTGCACACTTGTCCTGGTGGATTTGTTGTGTTTTGTGGGCTGTCAGTGTGTGCTGGGCAGGCCCTGCAGCGCTGTGGCTCGCAGCGTGGCGTGCCTCGGGCTACCTGCCAGCAGCCTGCCACCGGAGCAGCGCGGGCCGTGCTCATGGAATATTTATCTCACTCTTACCGCAGATATTAGGGAGGGGAGGTGATTCAGCTTGGCAAAAAGCAGAAGCTGAGGGGGTGTCAGCAGCTTTGGTGCCTGCCCTGCTGGTTGCTGGGTTTGTTAGCTAGGGCCATGCCTGGTGGTGAGGCAGGGGAAGCTGCTGTGCAGTTCAGGGTTAGGCTCCCCCCCAGCGATGGCTGGAGATTCCAGACTCCAGGCACATGGGCACAGCTCAGCTGGAGACCATCCCTCCTCTGCTACAGCTCAGGCCTGAGCCAGAATGCGTCCTGTGGTGTGCTGGGGTGTTTGCACCAACAAGTGGGATCCTGCAGTGACAAACACTGCTGCTCAGCCCGTGCAAGAGAGAGGAACGAGGCTGCTTTGGGCAGGCTGGGATGGAGGATCAGCTGTGTGACCTGAGCCCTGCATGTCTGACCTGGCTCTCGGTGCTCAGTTCCGTGTCCCCCTGTGGCCAAGCAGGGCTCCAGCTCCTGTGGCTCCTCACGGTGCAGTGGCCAGACGTGTCCGTGCGCTCCCCGGCTCCTCCGCCCTGCGTCAGAGCACACGGTGCTGCGGTGTGTAATTAATCACACGTAGCACAGCAGTAATGAGGGGCTGGCTGGGGCAACAACTGTCCCCTGACTCTGCTCAGTGCTGGAAAACTGAGCCCGTGCCCTGGGCTGTTCTGGAGAGACTGGTTTCATATGTGGGGTTTGGTGAGCGGTACCAGCAGAGGAAAATTAGAGATGTGGTTTGCGGCACTCGCTACGTGAGCTCTTTTCCCTAACTTGTCCCAAACCCTGGCAGGCTGCTAGCAGGATGATCCCAGAAAGGGATTCAGAGACCACCTTCGAGGAGGATTCCCAGCCCAACGATGAGGTGGTGCCCTACAGTGACGATGAAACAGAGGACGAGTTGGACGCTCGGCAGCCTGGGAATGAGCTGGGACCGAAACAAGCCAGCAGGGAGGCTGAGGAGATCCGAAATCCTGGGAAAAAAGGTAACAACATCCTGAACTGGATTTGGGCAGTACAAGATGCTGGATGCAGAGGCTGAGCCTCAGGGACCCATTGGACTCATGTGTTTATTTGTCAGGTATGGTTTGGGATGGCTTATCTGACTCTGGAGGAGTAACTGATGGTGGCTCAGTTTAACAAATGCCAGAATGAAACTCAGCTTCATTCCATCCTGCAGCTCTGTGCCACTGCTCCTTGCGTAAAGATAATGAGCTGCGTGGTGACCTCCTCTTAATTAAGGCAGGCCCTGGATGTGCGTGGCCTGTGCTCTGGGAACTGTTCACACAGACCTTCAGCTGCTTGTTTTCCCAATCCTCTGGGCTCCAGCATAACCATTTTGCTGTGCTCAGTCAGTGTTTTGCCTGGATTTCTGCTTGTGCAGAGCAGATTTCCAGCTCACTGCTCATTTTGTAGGCTCCTGAGTTTCCTGAAAGGTAAAAGGTGAGTGGGAGGAGTTCGAAGGAACCGGCAGGTACAGCTTGTGGCTGCTGCCGTAGGAACAGTGGGAGGAGCCTTTCTGGCATCCCTGTTCTGAACCTCTGCCCAAAAAAACATCTGGAGCTCCCCTAAATTCCCTTTTCTCATGCTGCAACACGAGGATTTTCAATGTAACCAGAGCCTGTGTCATTTATACAGATTTTCTCCTCTTTGTGTGGGAACAGTTGATCGGCTCTCATTTCATAACCACCTGTTGTTATGTTTTCATTTTACAAGCACCTGTCACATGTTTAGCTTAAGATTTTTTTAATGATGACATCCTTTAAAGTTGATGAATTACCAAAGCAGCCTGCCAAAACATTACGTGTTAGCACCACAGTTTAAAGTAATTTTGAGGAGGTTGCTTCCTGCAGGTTTTACCTCAGACCTCATTTACCAGTTTTCCATCAGTTTTATCAGCACAGCAATGTTTTTGGAATGTGTAAAAGAAAAGTTTATGTTTTTCTTTATGTCCTGTCATTTTGACAAAATTTAGGAACTTTCTCAATTTATGGGTATAATCTTTCAGATCAAAACGTGATTCTTTGAAATAAATATTTCTCTATTATCTTCTGGGCTTGAAAGCAAGCCTCTGGAAATGAAAGTTGTGTAGTCACGGGAAAAGTCCAGATACATCAGTCTGGAATTTCCTCTGTGGTGGGTGAGGGGGAAAAAAAAAGGTCTTTGGATTTGGGTTTTGAGGTGTGAGTCACGGCCGTGGCACTCCTCTGCCGCCGGGAGTTTCACCCCGTCCATGGGTGAAGAGGATCTGGTGAAACAGGGAAGAGCATCCAGCAGGGACAGTCACTCCAGCTGGAGGACAGAGGGGATGCTTGGCCGCTGAGTCAGGAAAGCTGCATTTCAAAATCTGCCTTCCTCACCCTCCCCAGGCAGGCAGAGCTGCCGGGAACCGCCTTCCAAAGCTGGGGAATGAATTCCTGGGATGGGAAACCTCGAGGTTTCCCGAGGGTGTTGCTGGAATGGGAGCGAAAGCGGTGAAAGAGCAGGCACAGACAATTATTTGATAGATGCAGCTCCTGCTCCTGAGTGCTCTCACAATCAAACAAAGCGGTGGCTGAAGAAATAAAATGAGCCCTTCAGATTTGTACTTTTTTATGGGTGTGAACAAATACTTGCCTTCAAAAGATGAGCTGACCTCTTCCAGCAAGACGGACAGCCGGGTTGGAGCGCTCAGCGCTTCACGGGCCTCACAGAAGTGAACTAAAAGAGGGGAGAGAAGGGAATTTAACATGAATAAACGTTACCCTGCAGCTTTCCCACAGAACTTTCAAATGTTAAGCAACGCTTCTTCCTCTGAATGTACTTGAATTGCTGGGAAAGACAAACAGGCTGGAAACTGAAAAGGTTTTTTTAAGGATATGTACTATAAAGCAGGTACCAGCCGAGCTTCGTTGAAAGTACCTTTAAAATGTGGATTTGAGAGAAAACCTGAAAGTGGCAGATTTGTTCCCTCATGTTTATAATGCTTTTCGATCCCTTTTATCCCTTACAGACTGCAGCTGGCAAGTTAAAGCAAACGATCAGCGCTTCTATGAGCAGCCGGGCTTCAAGAGAACAATCTTCCTGTGCTTCAAAAAAAGCAAATATGCGGTAAGCTGTTTTATCCCAATGAGGTGCTAAATGTCGGGTGAATGCTTCCTTAATCCCTGAAGATCTTTTTGGGATGGTGAGTGGTGTAAAAAACCACCGTTCACAATTCCTCAGTGCTTCCAGCGGGGGGGGGGGGGGGGGGGAGGAATAACTGGGCTGGGGTTTTGGAATGGTAAATCAAAGTATCAAGAGACTTGTTTAAGGTGAGGTGGAGAATTAAGAGCTTAAAAATACACACTGTGCATTTGTGTTGGAAGGAGAGGCTCTGCTGTGTGACTGATGTTTGGATTTCTCCCACAGGGAAACGCAATTAAGACGTACAAGTACAACCCCATCACTTTTTTACCTCTGAATCTGTTTGAACAGTTCAAGAGAGCAGCCAACTTTTACTTCCTTGTTCTTCTCATATTGCAGGTAAGCGAGATGGAGAATACTCGCTGGGAAGGGAATCTGAGCTCAGTAATATTTATGACACAATTCAGTGCTGTCCTGTCAGGGAATTGAGGGGCACTGTCTGCCGAGACCAAACCCATCATAGCAGAAACTGCAATAAATGTGGATGAGCTATAGCACAGCTCTGGGATGAGCTAGCTGCACAGAATTAGAATGAACTCGTTGCAGAGCTCATGAATTTCATGAGGAAAAGATGTCTCTTGAGTTCATCTCATAAATCAGAAGCACCAACAGTATATGAGCCAGTGCAATTGTGAAGGGGAAGCTGATTCCTAAGCAGTGTAACAGCCAAACTCCTCCCACAGAGTTTTGTTCATTTTCAAAACCTGACTTAAAATTGTCTCTGATGTGGTGTTTTTTTCTCTAGTCAGGTGACTATGAAATACCTCTGATTGATGATCCTGTACTGAACTGATTTTATTGGTCTTTTGTAGTCGATTCCTCAAATAACGACGCTGTCGTGGTACACAACGCTGGTGCCCTTGCTCTTGGTGCTGGGAATAACTGCAGTCAAAGACCTGGCGGATGACATTGTAAGAACCACGTTCTGTTCACTGAAAAGCAAAACCCACCCAGTGTAGCTCATTTCTCCTGTTGTGACAGAGCAGGGAGTTCATTCTTTGCTCCGCTTTCAGGCTCGTCACAGGATGGACAATGAGGTTAATAACAGGACATGTGATGTCATCAAGGATGGAAGGTTGGTGTGTTCCCCTCTGAGCTCTGTGAGTGATGAGCGTTGCCCTGTTGCTAAGCTTTGCCCCAGATCTGAAGCTGTAGGTGATAGGAAAGGTTCAGCTCTGATCTCCACTGCCTGCCTGAAAACCTCATTGAAGCTGGAAGAGAATTGCTTAAAGGAGTGATTTAAAATTAATTCACTGGGACTAAATCTGTGCTAAGAGCAACAGATCTCTTGTCTCCTCTTTGGAGAGAAGGACAGGAATTCCTAACTCAGTGAAGTGGGAAGAAAAGAGCTGGGCTGACTTTCTGAGCTGTAGACCCTCAACGAAATTGCAGTTTCTGAAAAGCAAACCCACAGCGCACCAAGAGCTCATTTTTGTTCTAAGCAAAGTTCAGTCCTAGAAGATTTATAGAGTGCATCGTGTTCTAGATTAAAGAATAATAATTATTAAACTATCTTGATATTAGGTTCAAAGCCACTAAATGGAAAGATATTAAAGTTGGTGATATCATTCGTCTGAAGAAAAATGCTTTTGTTCCTGTAAGTGCTTCAGATACATTTGTTTCATGTTTCTAGAGAGTTCAGGAGGAGTCTGGCTTTATTTGAGGTCTGTTTATTTATTCCCTAGGCTGATATTTTGCTGCTGTCCAGCTCAGAACCGAACAGTCTGTGCTACGTGGAGACAGCTGAACTGGATGGGTGAGGCTCTGCTTAGGGATGTCTGGCAGTTCATTTGGGCTGAGTAGGAAAAGAGCAAGGAATGTGTATGTGCTTGTTAAACCACACATGGGTAAATGTATCCAGCTGCTGATTCCCACAATTGAAGAATCACTCAAAACTGTCCACTGCAGACACATCAAAAGTGTTGGAGAATGTGGCATGGGAAGAAAGGGAAAGGATATGGACTTATTTTTTACTTTAGTATAGGTTGCCCAGAGAGGTAGTGCTACCTTAATTTAATTGTGCTTAAACTTCTCTCCTGTATCAGTGGCTTTAATAAAATCACCTTTTAATCCTTTCTTCTTAGAGAGACCAACTTGAAATTCAAAATGGCTCTAGAGGTGACACACAGACACCTTCAGGAAGAAAGTGCCCTGGCAGACTTTGATGGTGGGTACATCTCTAACCTAATGCTGTTAGAACGTAGCTCAAATTGTTTGCAAGTCAATAAATGTAAAGCTACTTCCATGGTGGGTACAAATCAGTGCATTTGGATTTAATTTGTACATTAAACACATTCTCCAAATTTTCTAGGTCTGGTTGAATGTGAAGAACCCAATAATCGACTGGATAAGTTTACAGGAACATTATCCTGGAGAAACTCAAATTATTCCCTGGATGCTGATAAGGTTTTGTTGCGTGGCTGTAAGATCAGGAATACAGATTTCTGCCATGGAATGGTCATATTTGCAGGTGAGTAATATTTCCCCACTAAGAGCACACCTGTAGAGTGAAAAAGGATCTTCATCTTACAGACACCAACTGTATTTCATATCCCACTTTGGTAAAACTATAATACTGATGTGTGTTTGCTTATCCTATCTTTCCTTTTTTTTAATTTTTCACTCTTTATTTTTAGGTGCTGACACAAAAATAATGAAAAATAGTGGAAAGACAAGATTTAAAAGGACAAAAATTGACTCCCTCATGAACTACATGGTTTATACTGTAAGCCTTTTTGTTTAAAATTCAGATTTTAAGTGAATAGTGAATGCAAAGTTAGGCAGCCTCTTCCTGTGTGTGTGTAATAAATATATTTTGGCTTTTTTCTGGCCTGCTGAGCTGGGATGGAGTAGGAGGAAGTGTGAAAGGTGCCTTTGTGGGAAACATTTGCTCCATTTCTCCCCACAAATACCCGTCACATTCTGTTTGGAACAAGGGGATTTGGGATTCGAGTGGAGCAAGTGTTTCTGAAGAGTGAGAATCCTGTGTGTGCCCTGCAGATCATCGTGGTCCTCATCCTGCTGTCGGCCGGGCTGGCCATCGGGCACACCTACTGGGAGCAGCAGGTTGGCAACTCCTCCTGGTACCTGTACGATGCGCAGGACTTCAGCCCTGCCTACCGGGGCTTCCTCAACTTCTGGGGGTACATCATTGTCCTCAACACCATGGTGCCCATCTCCCTCTACGTGAGGTAGGAAATCCCTCAGGAGGTGTTGCTGCGCGGATGCGCGAGCTGCGGCCGCGAGTCAGAACGTTCCCTCTCTTTCATTCAGCGTGGAAGTGATTCGCTTTGGCCAAAGCTATTTCATCAACTGGGACCTGCAGATGTACTACCCCGAGAAGGACACGGCTGCCAAGGCCAGGACCACCACGCTCAACGAGCAGCTGGGACAAATCCAGTACATCTTCTCAGACAAGACTGGAACCCTTACACAGAACATCATGACCTTCAAAAAGTGTTGCATAAACGGGCAAACATACGGTAAGTTGTGCAAAGCCTGTGCAAGGAGGATGAGGAATTGTTGGAAATCAGGTACATACGAGTTCTCTTAGTTCCAGCTGAACTTCCACAATTCACACTTGGCATTGGGTAAAGCATAGGGTTGAATTGTTGAGGTTTTTTCCCCACTTACAGAGTGGAAATTAAGGAACTTTACCAGGAACTTCTCAGCTTTCAGAAAAACTGAAAATTGGCAATTTGCACAATTTTTTGTACAAATTTACTTTCACTAGGAAGGCTTTGGGGCCAAAGTCAAGGAGCAGACAGGAGCAGCAGTTTGTCCTTTTCCTTTCCTTGCAGTGCTAGGGCAGTTCACGTTGTAGATGTGCTGAGCTCTGCTGTGCCTGCTCCCCTGACCGCGGGTGCTTCCCTTGCAGGAGACAGCCGGGACGCAGCGGGGCAGCTCCAGAGCCACCCAGAGGTAGGTTGAGCCCAGCTGGATCCCTGGAACGGGAACGCTCCCTCGGCAGAGCGCAGAGAGGCGCGGGTGGGCACACAGCAACGGCGCCTGGGCTAACTCAGACTCTCTTCCCCTGGGTTCTAAGCAGCAAGTCGATTTCAGCTGGAATACGTACGCTGATGGAAAGTTCTTATTCTATGATCAATATCTGATAGAGCAAATAAAGTCTGGAAAGGAGCCAGAAATCCAGAAGTTCTTTTTTCTGCTTGCAATTTGTCACACAGTCATGGCTGACACTTCTGATGGTGAGTGCAGCTTTTGGTTGGTTTGTTTTCCTTGTGTAGCAGAAAACAATAATTCAAATTCAGTTCTACAAGGGAGAGATCTGCACCTAATGCTGATATATTAAGGGAGGAGTGTTAGGCTGCCCTTTTAAATTAAACAAAACTAAATGGAGGGGAGATCAGCTGTTGAATTTGTGAATCACTGGTCAGAAGTTTCGATTAAAACATGGAATATTAATATTGCTTTACTCCCATCTTTGTGAAATCTCCATGGAACCAACTGTGTCCTGTCCTTTCTTGTTCCTAATGTTTTTGGGGTTGTTTCCACTCACTGTATTGGTGTCTCTGGCCAAGGATTTGTCTTCTGGAGTTCTTTTTGGAAGTGGTTCAATGACCAGATTGAGAAATTAGGATATTGAGGTAGAAGGCATGGGGGTTTGCATTAATCTGTGTGGGGAAGCAGGCTGAGGACTGATTCAGGTGTGAGGGCTGGGTGGGTTCACAGTCACTGCTCTGTGTGTGTGTGTGAGCTGCAGCAGTGCCCAGCTGGATCCTGAGCATTTCCTGCCTGCAATCCCACAGGTCAGCTCCATTACCAGGCAGCGTCCCCGGACGAGGGGGCCCTGGTGACGGCCGCCCGGAACTTCGGCTACGTTTTCCTCTCCCGAACACAGAACACCATCACCATCAGTGAGATGGGGGTCGAGAGGACCTACGATGTCCTGGCCATCCTGGATTTCAACAGCGACAGGAAGAGGATGTCTGTCATCGGTAAGCTGATGGCCGCCAGCGCGCACGGAGAATTTCAGGGGTGAAAAGGGGCGTGCAAAGGAAGCTGGCGTCGAGAATTAACAGCTGTGTGACAGCCCTGGGACACCTCTGAGTCCACTGAAGAAGGAATGCCATCTTGTGCTTTGGGACGTGGCAGTAGGCTGAAAAAGCCAATCTGAAATGATTCCTTTATCTGAGGGTGCCACCTGTGCTGTTTCCCTCTGCAGTAAGAGAGACCGGTGGCAATATCAGGCTGTACTGCAAAGGGGCCGATACGGTGATTTACGAGCGGCTGCACCCCAGCAATCTAAAGAGAGAAGCCACAGAAGAGGCACTCGATGTATGTTTTTTTAGTTTGTATGCTCTTTTTTAAAAAAAATTGTTTATTTCTGACAATAATGTTATTAATTTCCTTTTCCTAAGCTATTAAGACAAATGGAAACCTGCAATTAGTTCTGAAAGTTGGATTTGTTTTGTCGAACTTGTCAAATGCTTATGTTCTTACCCTCATGTTTGGATTGCAAATGAGGAGTTTTCTTTTGTGGATATGTGTGGTTTTAATTATTTTTAAGGTCTTTGCAAATGAAACTCTCAGGACACTCTGCCTGTGCTACAGAGACATAAGCCAGGATGAATTTGAAGTGTGGAATAAAAAGTTTGTGGAGGCCAGTTTAGCTACAAGTCACCGGGATGAAGCTCTGGACAAAGTGTATGAAGAAATAGAAAAAAACCTGATTGTAAGGAGCTGTGCATTTTTAGTACATTTCAATTGTGTTATTAAAAGAAAGTTTCAATGTTTCAATGCTACTGACCACCTGTATTTCAAATCCCTTCCAGCTGCTTGGTGCAACAGCTATTGAAGACAAACTACAGGATGGAGTTCCAGAAACTATCTCCAGACTCTCCAAAGCAGACATTAAAATCTGGGTGCTTACTGGTGACAAAAAAGGTGGGGTTGCTTACACCAAAGAGCTGAAAACTGGAGGGTTTTATCCTGTTCATATGCACTGCGGCATTGAAAGGCAATTCTCATACTGAAACATAAATCAGAAATTACCTAAGAGCACTTGAGCTGCTTCTGGCTGCTCCTAACAATTTCTTGTGACAGAACTTTCAGTAAATACTTTCCTCTCTTAATTTTTTTGGTAGAAACTGCTGAAAATATTGGATTTTCTTGTGAACTCTTAACAGAGGAAACGGCCATCTGCTATGGAGAAGATACCAGGCAAGTGAAAACACAGAGGAGTTCATTTTTGGGATTTGCAGTCTGAGCCTGACCTTGGCTTTTCTGTAACAGTTTCTCCGTCTCTTTCCAGTGCTCTCCTTCAAACGAGGCTGGAAAACCAGAGGAACAGCGCTGGATCCAGTCCACATTCCTCTCTCAGGATGAACGAGCCCTTCTTCCAGGGCAGCAGAGATCGGGCTCTAATCATCACTGGCTCCTGGCTGGTATGTACCAAGGCTGTTCCCCCGAGTGTCTGGGGTTTTGGGGCACCATCAGGCTACAGTGCCTCTCACTGAGGATTCCGTTCCTTTGTCTGCTCGAGCAGTTCATTAAAATGCCAGAAATGGACACTGGGAGCATAATGACCTCAGGTGTGATGTTAGTGCCTGGAGCAGGACTGGAAACGGTGCAGAAGGGAACTTAGTAAGTTTTACTTTTTTCACAGAATGAAATCCTGCTGGAGAAGAAAAAGAAGAAAAAGAAACTTAAACTGAAATTCCCCAGAACAGCAGAAGAAAAGAAGAAACAAACGGAAAAAAGGAGAAGGGCAGAGGCCTACAAGGAGCAGCAGCAGAAGAACTTTGTTGATCTGGCCTGTGAGTGCAGGGCTGTGATCTGCTGCCGCGTGACGCCCAAGCAGAAGGCCATGGTGGTGGATTTGGTGAAGAAGTACAAGAAGGCCATCACCCTGGCCATCGGAGATGGGGCCAATGATGTGAACATGATCAAAAGTAAGGCAGCTGTCGAGCTCTCTTGCTAGGACAGATCTCCTCTGGCCTGCTCCTGCAGTCTCTCCACTGTCCCTCTCTGTCAGAAGACTCTTCCATCTGCTTTGCTGCCGTGGGGCTTTTACCTTCTGTGCCTGTTTCCCTTTCTGAGGAAGCACTTTAGGAAATGGTTAGTGGTTTTTTTCCTGATCTATTTTAATTTTTTATTCTGTATGCATCCCCTGAGCAGGGACTTGAATCCCATCTGTTCTCATGCTGTGTGTTACAGAAGTGTAACATAAAGACCAAAGCAGCAGCTTGGCTGCCCCTTGCCTGGTGGCATTAGCCATCCCAGATTGTACCTGCTACTCTTTGAACAGCTTCTCAAGAGACCCCAGTGAGAAACAAACATCTAGGATAGGGTTTATGTGCCAAGGGTGTTTGTAAACTGCCTGGCCAGTTTGTTCTGGACTTTACTCCCTCCGTCCCATCGCTTGGTTCTCTTTGGTGAATTTCCCAGGTGCATTCTGACAGAACAAGCACTGAGAGAGAATCCAGGTGACAGTAGAAATGTGCCCCCGGTCCTGCTCCTGTCCCTTTGTCCAACCTGGTGTGTGGTGTTTGTGTCCTTCACCCAGCTGCCCACATTGGAGTTGGGATCAGTGGCCAGGAGGGGATGCAGGCTGTCATGTCCAGTGACTACTCCTTCGGACAGTTCCGCTACCTGCAGCGGCTGCTGCTGGTGCACGGGCGCTGGTCGTACATCAGGATGTGCAAGTTTCTGAGATACTTCTTCTACAAAAACTTTGCCTTCACGCTGGTCCACATCTGGTACTCGTTCTTCAATGGCTTCTCTGCCCAGGTAGGAAGGTCTGCTCGTGTGGGATAACAACAGGCGGATGCTTCTGTCACTGTGGAACAGCAAAGACAGCCTGGGAAGTGCCAGGAATGTGAGGCTGTCACCAGTGGTCTCTGCAGGAGGATGTGATGGGTGCTGAGCGAGTTAGTTAAGAGCAGTTAGGTATGATTGCAGAGCACTGAAGTCAGGATCATTGTTGTAGAGGGAGGAAGATTTGCAAGGAGTGGGGCAGCTCAACACAGACTAAAGAGCTTTAGCAGAGCCTTGAGCCAAGGTGCTGCTGCCTCTGGGTGAACTTAAAGCTGTAGCAGAGCCCATGTGAGCTTTCTCAGGAACTGGAGGGGAAGGATGTAATAAAATGAAATCCCTAAATCCTGCAATTCCCCCTCTGTTGCAGACAGCCTACGAGGACTGGTTCATCACTCTGTACAACGTGCTGTATTCCAGTCTCCCGGTCCTGCTCGTCGGCTTGCTCGACCAGGTATGCCCGTGTTGTTAGAGAAGATGAATCCAAAGGCATCTGCCACCACGTCTTTAGGTTACACTGGTTGCCGTGAAACAAGAGGAGTTTGGTTTTGTGGCTGTTAAGAATGTCTTCCTTTTGCATTGCTCAGTGCAAATCCCTGTTGTTGGAAGGAGAAAGGGATCTGCCGTTCCCTTTGGGACACGGTATAGTTCAGCTTCTCTCTCTTCAGAGCTCACGCTGAGAACAACAATTCACAACAACTTTCTTTTTCTTTTTCCTCTTTATTAAGGATGTGAGCGACAAACTGAGCCTTCGATTCCCCAGGCTTTATATTTTGGGTCAGAGAGATTTACTTTTCAACTACAAGAAGTTCTTTTTAAGTCTGCTCCATGGAGCTGTGACTTCACTGATCATCTTCTTCATCCCGTACGGAGCCTACCTTAAATCTATGGGACAAGACGGAGAAGCCCCTGCAGATTATCAGTCCTTTGCTGTCACAGCAGCATCCTCTCTGATATTTGTTGTCAATTTTCAGGCAAGTAAGCTTGGTTTCCTGAGCTCTGGTGCTCTGAGAACACTTTCTGTTCACTGCTCTAAAATTTCTACACTAAAAATGTAGCAACATGCAAAAAGTTGTCATTATTTGGAATCAGTAAACTCATTTGGCGCTTCTGTTTGCTTTTAGATTGGCCTGGATACGTGTTACTGGACTTTTGTTAATGCTTTCTCAGTATTTGGGAGTATTGCACTTTACTTTGGGATCACATTTGACTTACACAGTGCTGGAATCCACGTTCTCTTCCCTTCTGGTTTTCAGTTCACAGGTCAGTCCTTGTGGTTTGTGCTTCTCAGTCCTGTCTCATGTAGCTTTGCCATAATTACCTTTTGCTCTTTTTATTCCCAGGAACTGCTCCGAATGCTCTGCGCCAGCCCTACCTTTGGCTTACCATGATTTTATCCATTGCTATTTGCTTACTGCCTGTCGTGGCCCAGCGCTTCTTATCCATGACAATCTGGCCTTCGGAGAGCGACAAAGTGTGTGAAATCTGTGTTATGTGGGTGACTATGGCAGGAGCGTGTTTACAGGGGCTGCTGTCACTGCTAAGCTGTGCTGTCCCTGTGTGGAAGGTTTCCCTGTCCATGGCAGGGGTGGGATGGGATGGGCTTTTCCATTCCAAGCCGTTCTGGGATTTTGTGCTAATGTTAGAGACAAGTAAGTGATGATGCCCTTGGGAGAGGTTCACAAGCCTGGCTTGGGTCCTGGGGGAGGAGGAATGGCTGCAGGGCTGGCCAGAGGCAGCAGCTCAGTGAGGGCTGTTTCCTTTTGTGCCTGGCTGAGATCTGGTGATGCCACCGACACCTCGTGAGGCTGCTGAGGGCCCCGGTTTGGGCTTGATTTAGGTTCTGCTGGAGTGCCAGGGTTCATGTCAAGAGTGTAGGGGGATAGGTTTGGCTGCTTCTGCTCTGCCTTGAGCCAGCACAGCTACGAAAAGAGTTCAGGCTGTGCCGATGTGCTAACGCACGACCCACCGCGTGTTTGCCTGCAGATCCAGAGGAACCGTCGGAAGTACCTGCTGGAGGAGCAGCAGTGGAAGAGGCGGCAGAGCGCGTTCCGCCGCGGGGTCTCGGCTCGCCGCTCCGCCTACGCCTTCTCCCACCAGCGCGGCTACGCCGACCTGATCGCGTCGGGGCGCAGCATCCGCAAGCGGCGCGCCCCGCTGGCCGCGGTGCTGGCCGGCCCCGCCACGGGCTCCGGGGACACCGGCTCCTGATGGGCTGTGCTCGGCGCGCCCCGCTGGCCGCGGTGCTGGCCGGCCCCGCCACGGGCTCCGGGGACCCGCGGGACACCGGCCCGTGATGGACTGTGTGCGGCGAGCCCCGCTGGCCGCGGTGCTGGCCGGCCCCGCCACCGGCTCCGGGGACCCGCGGGACACCGGCTCCGGGGACCCGCGGGACACCGGCTCCGGGGACCCTCGGGACACCGGCTCCGGGGACCCGCGGGACACCGGCTCCGGGGACCCGCGGGACACCGGCTCCGGGGACACGCGGGACACCGGCCCGTGATGGGCTCTGCTCACTGCTGGCCACGAGCTGCCGCACCCAACCTCTCCGGACTAACAGAGAGCCTTTCTTAACTACGTGGCATAAGGATGTGAAGATTTTTGTCTTATCACAAAGGTTTCTGGGTTTGGACTCCTGGGAACGCAGAAAGACCGAGAGCTCTCCGTGGAGCTACTGATCCTTGTGTGACAGTGAAGGATACATGTGCTGGGAACGAAAACCCAGCAGTGTCGGTTTTTAGCGATGCCTGGAATTGCAGACTTTTCACTTTTTAATACTGTGTTGGTACACAGCTGTATCTACATTTCATATTCGTCACTGAGAGCAATTTCGCCTGTGTGCTCCATGTCATGAACTGCTCAGACACAATGGCACACGGGGTGCTCGGCCTGGGGAGAGCCCTGGATGCTCCCATGGGAGCTGCCACAGCTGAGCTGGGATGTCTTTGCTGATAAACCCCAGCCAGCGTCAGAGTGGATTAGGAATCAGGATAGATCTCAGCTCTGGAAGCTGCCCCCAGAGCTGGCACAAGCTATTCATTTCAGTTCTGGACACAGTGATGGATAACTAGAAATCAGTCACTCTCATTGAAATGTATTTCACTTGCTGGTGCCTCAGTTCTTACAGTGTAAAAAGTGTTTTTATGAGTCTCTTTACTTTTGCACATTCCTGGAGGTGTTGGAATGTTTCACTTTTATCTACTTCCCCCTCCCAAACTAAAGTTAATTATTGAAATGGTTTTATAGTAAAAAATTATCACCGACAGCTCTCATTCAATGAAATGTACATTTCAAAAGTGTGATGCAAATAAATATCCGAAAGTCTAGTTCCTTGCAATGAGTCCGGGCATTAGACTCGACCATGCTGGAGTGTCAGCACCTCCCGGGGACAACCGGGAAGGGAAGGTGCGGGAAGGGAAGGTGCGGGAAGGGAAGGTGCGGGAAGGGAAGGTGCGGGAAGGGAAGGTGCGGGAAGGGAAGGTGCGGGAAGGGAAGGGAAGGTGCGGGAAGGGAAGGTGCGGGAAGGGAAGGGAAGGTGCGGGAAGGGAAGGTGCGGGAAGGGAAGGTGCGGGAAGGGAAGGGAAGGGAAGGGAAGGGAAGGGAAGGGAAGGGAAGGGAAGGGAAGGGAAGGGAAGGGAAGGGAAGGGAAGGGAAGGGAAGGGAAGGGAAGGGAAGGGAAGGGCGGGCCGGCTGACGCAAGGCGGCGGCGGGTTGGCTCAGCCCGCCCGCCTTGGCTCAGCCCGCCCGTGATGCAGTTCCTGCGCCGCGGCCATGGCGGGGGACGTGCTGGGCAGGACGGCGGCTCTGGCCCTCGGTGAGAGCCCGGGGGGCCCGGCCCCGCACGGCGGAGCCCCCGCCTGTGCCGGTGCCCGGGGGGCCGGGCGGGACCGGGCGGGGAGCACCGGGAGCGGCCGCAGCGCCGGGCCCGCAGCGCCGGGGCCTCCCCGGGCACGGGAGGGGTCGCTTCCCATTTCGGCTGGGGCCGGGCCCGGGCCGAGCGCTGCCCTGGCTGGTCCCAGGCCCCGTGGCCCTGCTGGGCTGCACAGAGCTGTTCCCGGAGAGAACAGAGAGGGGCTGTTCCCGGAGAGAACAGAGAGGGGCTGTTCCCGGAGGGGCTGTTCCCGGAGGGGCTGCTCCCTGTGGGGCTGTTCCCTGAGGGGCTGCTCCCGGTTCCCCGTGTGCAGCCAGTGGCTCCCGGTACCTTGGGAGCCCTTGGGATTTTAGCGAGCGCACTGCATCGGTTGATTTTTTTAAATGAAAGATATGAAATAATTGTTATCCTGACTGACCAGCTAGTGCCTTTGAAGGTTTATCGCTGCTGATAAGCATTAGATTTGGTATAATAGAAAGGGTTGGGTTCGGTTGGGTTGGAAGAGGCCTTTAAAGGCCTCGTTCAGCCCTTGCAGTGAGCAGGGACACATCCATGTGTGTCCAGTTTCTTTCTCATAATTTTTTTTTGAGTAATTGTCCACATTATATATCCCAGAAGAGCTGTATGTGTCTGAACGAGAGGGCAACGACTCCACTGGTGATGGGACACAAAAGAAACCGTTCAAGACTGTGCTGAAGGTGAGTGTGGAATGTGTCTGGGGCGATGGCCCTTGTATTTTTACATGTGAGTTTTGAACCTGTTTTTGCAACCTGAGTGCCTGCTCAGGCTCTGTAAGGATGATTTTGGTTATTTTCCCCTCTTTTCAGGCATTGATGACAGCAGGAAAAGAGCCATTTCCTACAATTTATGTGGATTCCCAAAAAGAAAACGAGGTGCTGTGGCATTGAAGGGTTTCCTAGTGGGAATTATTTTACTGCTTCTTGGTGTGAAGGGACACAATGTAATCTGCTGAATTTTGTTCTCTCCTTGAATTCTTTAGAGATGGGCCATCATTTCCAAATCACAGATGAAAAATGTCAAAAAGCTGTGGCACAGGGAGCAGATGAAAAATGAAGCTAAGGAGAAGAAGGAGGTAGGCTGCAGAAGGAGCAGAGCACCATTGTTTTCCAAAAACATTACAGTGTCATCATCATTCCTGCCCCTGCAAAAAAGCTGCAGGTTGCTCCTCACTGGTGCTGTTGTTTCACATGTTATTTACAACTGGCCTGGTTACAGCTATTTAATAAGTTATTTCTTTCAAACCAGGCAGAAGATCTCCTGAGAAGAGAGAAGAACCTGGAGGAAGCCAAGAAGGTTGTTATCAAGAATGATCCCAGTCTTCCAGAGCCCAAGTGTGTGAGTATGATCCCGTGCCTTGGCACATGGTCTGTGCTAGGGCATCCGGCCAGCACAGAGATTGTGCTGCTCTGGGATGGGTCTGGATGAACTCTAAGAGGTGTGAACCATTCCCCTATTTAATGGCTTTCATTCCCTGCCTCACAGGTGAAGATCGATGCTCTGGACGCTTACAGAGGGCAGAGAGTGAAGATTTTTGGCTGGATCCACAGGTTACGGAGGCAAGGTAAAGCATGAGCAGTGCTGAGCCTGTGCAGGGAGATAGGACAAGTACAGTGGCCTTCAAAATTGGGACACAGAATGAGTCTGACAGCACCTGGTCTCAAATTTTCAAACCAGTTAAGTGCCCTCTTTGGTTGATGTCAATGATGGCTGTGACACTAACAATTCCCCCTGATGTGTGGGCATACAGACATTTCTTAGTTCAGATCCTATTGGAGGCTAATCCTACAGGATTTCCTCAACTTGTTCTGTGTTTTAAGCTAATCCTGCCAAATGAGGAGCTAACCAGTACCTGCTCATAGTGAAACCAAATCCCTTCTCTTTTTAACTAGGGAAAAATCTGATGTTTATTGTCTTGAGAGATGGCACAGGGTTTCTTCAGTGTGTCCTTTCTGATGAGCTGGTAAGTTGTGTTGATTCTGTTCTGTCACTGATTGATACACCTCATGTGTCGGTGTGGTTATGTTCTCAGCCTACTGACTCAGTTGTGTTCCTGTTAAATTGTCCTCTCACTGCAGTTTGTCAGTGTGAGAGCTCTTTAGAAGTGACTGTGAGCTACTCTGTGACTCCAGTAGGAAAGTTAGGAATAAAAACGTGCTCACCTGTGCCTTTGTGTGTCTCCTTGCAGTGCCAGTGCTACAACGGGCTGGTGCTGTCCACGGAGAGCAGCGTGGTGGTGTACGGCACGCTGAACCTCCTGCCCCAGGGCAAGCAGGTACGGGAGCTGCTCCGGCTTCTCCTCCTCCCTCTCGGGTCACTGGTGTCCTGAGGGAGGCACAAGCAGAGGTGGAAGGAGTCACTGCATTATTTCAGAGGGAATTAGGGCTGGAGAAAGAACAAAGCTCCCAAAGCTGTGCTGTCACCCCCTGTTCAGTGTGAGACAGGTGAACTGTGTGACTGTTCTGCTTCTGCCTGAAACGATTTTGCACTGATGGACAATTCCTAGAGTATAACGTGGAGAACTGTGTTAAATAAATTACATGGCTTCATTTTCCTTAGCAGGTTTGTTCAGTTCTTATTTTGTGAGGCTAAGAATTTTTCCACATCTCTTTTACTGAGATGTGTTTGTAGGATAGATCCAAGGTGAGGTAATGTGAGCCCCCACTATTACATTTTGGTAAAAATCTGTGGGTTAACCTTTGAAAATCTGTGTTTCTACCCTAAAAATGCTGTGATTGAAGTAAAAATGCCATTTGTCAGGGTCAGAAGGCCCCTGAGATCCACACGGGGGAGCTGGTGAGAGCAGAACTCGGTGACAGACTGTCTGGGCTGGAAGGACCTTACAGCTCGTGCAGTGCCACCCCTGCACCGAGAGGGACACCTCCCACTGTCCCAGGTTGCTCCAAGGCCCGTCCATCCTGGCCTTGGGCACTGCCAGGCAGCTACAGCTTCTCTGGACACCCTGTGCCAGGGCCTCACCACCCTCACAGGGAGGAATCTCTTCCTAATATCCCATCTGCCCTGCCCTCTGTCCACGGGAAGCCGTTCCCCCTTGTCCCATCACTCCAAGCCCTTGTGAAAAGACACCCAAGGGGCAAGCAGTGGATTTTCCCCCAGTGTTCGCTTCTCTCCCGCTGCAGGCTCCGGGAGGCCACGAGCTGAGCTGTGATTACTGGGAGCTCATCGGCCTGGCCCCGGCAGGAGGGGCTGACAATCTGCTCAACGAGGACTCGGAGGTGGACGTGCAGCTCAACAACAGGCACATGATGATTCGAGGTGAGAACATGTCCAAGATCTTCAAGGTGCGCTCCATGGTGGTGCAGGCCTTCAGGGATCACTTCTTTGCCAACGGATACTATGAAGTAAGTGTGTGTTCCTGGGCAGCAAGCGGCTGCTCTGGTGGCCTGGCTCACACACGTCCTCAGCTCTTCACCCAGCAGTGACAGCCCTGTTCTCCACCAGGTCACACCACCAACCTTAGTGCAGACGCAGGTGGAGGGAGGCTCCACCCTGTTCAAGCTGGATTACTTTGGTGAAGAGGCATACCTGACCCAGTCATCCCAGCTCTACCTGGAGACCTGCCTGCCAGCTCTGGGAGATGTCTTCTGCATTGCTCAGTCCTACAGAGCTGAGCAGTCCAGGACCCGCAGGCACTTGGCAGAGTATGGACAGCTGTCCTTGTTTCTTTTTAAAGAGCTTGATTTCCTTCCCAGTGTGGGAGTAAAAGGGGGTGAGAAGTGTGTGTTGGGGTTGTGGGTTTTGTTAAGAGTTTGTTTCGTGGCGAAAGGTGTGGTGCTTGTATGTGACAATGGCAATGCTGTGGCTCTGTTTCAGGTACACTCACATTGAAGCTGAATGTCCTTTTATAAGTTTTGAGGATTTGTTGGACCGTCTGGAGAACTTGGTGTGTGATGTCGTAGACAGAGTCTTGAAATCACCTGCAGCGAGCTTACTGTATGACCTCAACCCGGTAGGCAGCCATGGGAACACCCAGGAAATTGGGATTCTAAGCCTTTCCTACTCCTTTGGGAGATGCAGGGCACGGCAGAGAGCTTACTTACTATTAGTAATGATAAGGAGAATATTAAACATAATAAGAATGAAAAGTCTGCAGGGCTGGTAATGACCAAAGCAGGGAACTGTGGGGGAAGATGTCCCCTGCTGGCATGGTCCAGAAGCCAGCAGCGTGCTGGCATTTAGGGAAGTGTGGGCTGTGCCAGTGGAATAAAAACCTCCATCCCAGAGAGCAGATACTGACCTGCTGCTTGCTGATGGAGCGTGAGGGAGTGATGAAACAAGCAGTGTTCCAGTTCCTCACCTGCAACATGGAGCCCTAAAGCTCTGGAAGTACTTCCTTATCTTTCCTCACAGGTGATCTGTGAGTGTTTCTGGGCTTGAGATGGTTGTGTTTGGTTCTGGCTTTGTGGTACTGAGTTTGATTTGTTCATTTAAG
This sequence comes from Poecile atricapillus, assembly GCF_030490865.1. Taxonomy (NCBI): domain Eukaryota; kingdom Metazoa; phylum Chordata; class Aves; order Passeriformes; family Paridae; genus Poecile; species Poecile atricapillus. The sequence continues at coordinate 107,518,346 of NC_081288.1, read as the reverse complement.
CGATAATTTGATGATGTGTGAGCTAGGAAAGGCTGTGGACGTGCTGATTAAAAGAGTATCCATTTTAAAATAGTGCCTTCCACCCCCTGCAGGGTTTCCAGCCCCCCAAACGTCCCTTCCGACGCATGAACTACGCTGAAGCCATCGAGTGGCTGAAAGAACATGATGTGAAGAAGGAAGATGGCACTTACTATGAGTTTGGGGAGGTAATGCAGCTGTGGCTTGGGGTTTGACTGATGTCCTTCAAACATTGGGGTAAAAACCTGTGTTGTCACCTGTCATCAGTTCCCTGGCCACACTTCTCCAGCACGTGAGACAGTTGTTTGAAGGAGCTCAGGACAATTTGACAGCATAGCCAGGATGTTTTTTTCCCCTTGCTTTTCTGTCTCACATATTGGGGAGACTTAGATTTTAATTGAACAGGTTTTTTTTCCCCAGACATGTGGGTTTTTATGTCTTCTAAAATAAGTTTGTTTTAAGAGTTTAGGTGCATTAGGATGAAAGCGTGGTCATGAGCGGTCTGAAACGGTTTCTGTTTCATGCTCTCTTCATGTGGGACTTGTTTATGGGAGTAGTTTTGGTGCTGAGTATGAGTAAAGCCTTCTCTGACCACAGGATATTCCCGAAGCTCCCGAGAGACTGATGACAGACACCATCAACGAGCCCATCCTGCTGTGCCGCTTTCCTGCGGAGATCAAATCTTTCTACATGCAGCGCTGCAGCGACGACTCGCGCCTCACCGAGTCTGTGAGTTGTTTTATCTGGCACCTTCTGTGAGTTGTTTTAGCTGGCACCCTGGAGCAGTGGGGACGCTGGAGTGCCCCAGGGGACTGTCAGAGAATCTGTGCTGGGCTGTGTCAGGGTGCCTTGGCGCGGGGCCCGGCTGCTCCCCGGCGGTGTTGCTGTAAGCGCGCCGTGCTGCGCTGTGTTGCAGGTGGATGTGCTGATGCCCAACGTGGGTGAGATCGTGGGGGGTTCCATGCGCATCTGGGACAGCGAGGAGCTGCTCCAGGGCTACAAGAGAGAGGGCATCGATCCCACACCCTACTACTGGTACACGGACCAGGTCAGTACAGCACGCTGCTGCTCGCCTGGGGCTGCAGCTCCCTCCTGGAGGGCTCGGTTGGTTCGTTTTGGTGCTATTACTGCAATTGTTAATTACAAGAAAATGTGTAATATCCCTGAACTTCACAGAGGAAATACGGTACGTGCCCTCACGGAGGATACGGTTTGGGATTGGAGCGGTTCCTGACCTGGATTCTGAACAGACACCATATCCGAGATGTCTGTCTCTATCCACGCTTTGTCCAGCGCTGCAAACCTTAGCCAGCCTTAGGAAAACGTGTGGAAAACTGAGCGGCTGATACTTGGGAAAGAGTGATGCACGCTGCTGTACTACAGCCTGTCTGACAACAACACTTCTGCAACCTGTTGCTAATTCAAATACCATTTTAGGATGTGAAAAGGAAAAAAAAACAAAACCTCTTTTTTAAAACAGAAATGCTAGTAATTAACTGGAAAAAAACTTAGAAAAATGGTTTAGGAGCATTTATGCTCTTGAGTCATCACAAAACAAAGATCCTGATAAATTGCCATTTAAAAAACAAGATACACGTCTGCTTTTAATATCTGTGATTTAAAATATGCTGGGCATTTGATAATTTTGTTTTTAAATTTGCTTTAATTTTAATGTCTCTTCTTTTGGGGTTTCTTTTTGGAGAAGTCAGGAGTTCTAGCTCTTGAAATTCCCTAAGAACGCCCTGTGAGAATGGTATAGGAGAGACACGAACAAAGGATAAAAACGGGAATAAGTATCTTGAGCACTGCACGTTTTTGGTTCCTGCTGATGGTAGTGGGGGTTCTCAGAGTGGATTGGGCAGCAGGGTGTGTAGCACAGTGCACAGCATTGCACTGTCAGGGGGTGGGCTGGGGCTCTGGGGCTTTTTTCAGGTTATTTATTGCTCAGCAGTGCTGAGGCTGCTGGCCAGGCGGGCTTTGCTGCCTTTCCCAAGGGCTGTGGACGGGGCACACACCCAGCTGGACGTGTCTGAGGGCTCCTGGGCACGGGGGGGCCTTGTGCTCCCTGTTTGCAGCCAGAAATGCCTGCCTGAGCCCAGAGGAGCAGCAGCTGAGGCACGCTGGATTTGCAGACTGTAGTCCCAGCAGTGCTTTCCCATGTCTCGCTGAGGTGTGTTCATAGAGCAGCCCCCTGTCCCCTTGTGCTACTGCAGCTGAGCAGCTTCCCTGGCTGTAATGAACTTAGCAAGTAGGGATAATGAAATACTTCATGTCTTGAGTCGTCATTTATCGTTTCTAGCCATAAAGCAATTCCTTTAGCAGAGAGAAAATGGAAAGGTGGGTGCATCATTTGCCACCTGCACTGACACTTGAGCTGGATTTGCCATGCACTCCTGGAATTGTTGAGCTCTGGATACCCATATTTTTGTAACAAGTGATTGGTTTTCTTCATCTTGCATGTTATATGAACTGGTCTAAATCAGCAACCAATAAATTATGGCAACAGAAGCTGGTGTGCGAGACAGTACTTGACATTAATGCCTGTTCTTTTACTGAGTCTTTGGAGCATGTTGCTTGATACATTGTGGATAAAAAACCAGGAAAAGGGAATTTTCATGGGCAGTAAACGTATCCCAAGAGCTTTTTTCCCTTTTTAAACAAAATCCCCATTAATTAACTTAAAAGCATGATTTTTTTTTAATTGGAGGGACCACCTCAGCTGCCCAGTGAAATGTCCTGGAGAGAAACTGGTGCTGACTAGGGTTGCTGAGGCAGCAGTGCTGGGGGAGCAGCCTGGACCTCTGGCACCAGGTAAAGATTTTATAAAATGCTTTCCTTTTAGTGCCTAGAGTGGTGGGAAGGGAGGAGGGTCGGGAAAAGATGATTCTAGAAAAACATCCCTTGTTTAGGCTGAGTTTTCAGTCCTTAAACCTGGCAGGGCTGAGCTGCTGTGTAAAGGTTAAAGGCCTCCTTATCAGGGGAGCTGCTAGAGGAAGGACTGAGGACTTAAGAAGTGCTCATGGAAGAGGCAGATCAGATAAGGAGCTTAAAAGGTGACTGGATGGATGAAAGATGCTGTGGAACTTACCAGAGACTGCTGTGCAATTCCCTCTGCAGCTGGTGGAGAGAGGTATGGGGTGGAATCTGGGAAAGATCTTGCTTGGAACACAAGAGAACCTGAATTTATTTTTATTAGAAAGGGAAAACAAACCTGCAGAAGAGAAGAAGATGTGTAATCAGAACTTGGATCTCTCCTCATCCTCACTTTCATTTTCCTCCACAGTGTCTCCAGACAGTCAGATTGGTAATTGGATTAGGAACTGGTAAACTGGCCTGCCAGCACTGGTTTCAGGACCTTTCAGCCTTTTGGCAGCTTTGGGATGACTGTCCTTTAGCTTTGAGTAGATTGCCCCCTCCTTACAATCACTTAATTTTACATTTATCTATGTTAAAGCCTACCTGGCCCCTCTTTGTAAGGCACTTTTGAGGACAACACGGTGCTGCCAGCCTTTGGCACCGAGAACTGGCTCTGCCCTTGGCCCTCCCATGAGGTATCCAAAGCTGCTGCTGGAGATGTGGGATGCAAACCACCCACAAGTGCAGGATAAGTGCTGTGGTGTTTGTTTCTTTGTGTTTAAATTACAGTGTCATTATCACAGAACCATCGAGTCTAACCACCAACCTAGCACCACCTCTGGAATTCCTAAACCACTAAACCACATTACACAGTGCCAGATCCAGATGCCTTTTAAACACCTCCGGGGATGGTGACTCCACCACCTCCCTGGGCAACCTTTTCCAATGCCTGAATTGCAGTGCCTGAATTTCTGCTGGGAGTGGAGGTTACCAGCTGAGCTCTGCTCCTGCACCAATGTGTCTGACGGGGCGCAGAGCCGAACCCTCATCTCTCATGAGGCGCCCGCTGAGAAAGCCCCCAGCATTTTTTACAGTAACATTTTAAATCTCTTTTTAAAACGTTTTGCACTTCTAAAACGTTTTGCAGTCACTTCAAACCGGGAGTCACCCTCCCTCACTCCGTGGGAGTCCACAGGGGCTATGGAGGGCAGCCGGAGCAGCGCCGCTAACGGGACACCTGCCTCAGGACCGCCGCGGCTCTCCCCGGACCGGCCCCTCTGCCGTGCGGGTACCGGGGCGGTACCGGGGCGGTGTAACGCGAGGGCCGGTGCCGGAGTCCGTGCCGGGGGCGGTACCGGGGGCGGTGTAACGCGAGGGCCGGTGCCGGAGGCCGTGGCGGGGGCGGTACCGGGGCGGTACCGGGGGCGGTGTAACGCGAGGGCCGGTGCCGGAGGCCGTGCCGGGGGCGGTACCGGGGCGGTGTAACGCGAGGGCCGGTGCCGGAGGCCGTGCCGGGGGCGGTATCGGGGCGGTACCGGGGCGGTGTAACGCGAGGGGCGGTGCCGGGGCTGTCTGAGGGAATGCGGGCGGCCAAGATGGCTGCTGCCACCGCCGCTGCCGCTGCTGCTGCCGGGCGTCACCGTGAGTGTGGGGGCGCCGCGGCGATGGCGGGAACGGGGGCCCGGGGGCGGCGGGCGGCCTGAGGGCTGCCTGGACACAGCGGGTCCTGCGCGGGCCGGAGCGCGGCGGCAGCGCCGGCACGGCGTTACACAACGGCCGAGAGGCGCCTTTCATAACGCTGACCCGCGCTGGGGCCGCGCAGGCAGCCGGCTGGCTTACCGGGGGGTGCTGGAAGGGGCCGGCTGCGTGGGGGCGACTTCCCGCCGGGACGCTGTGGGCTCCGTGAGCGCCGCGAGTTCTGTGGGCTCCGCGGGCTCTGTGGGCTCCGTGATCTCTGTGGGCTCCGCGGGCTCTGTGGGCTCCGCGGGCTCTGTGGGCTCCGCGATCTCTGTGGGCTCCGCGATCTCTGTGGGCTCCGTGGGCTCCGCGATTTCTGTGGGCTCGGGGGTCTCCGCGGGGCTGAGGGGTCTCCGCGGGCTCTGTGGGCTCTGTGGGCTCGGGGGTCTCCGCGCGGCTCAGGGGTCTCCGCGATCTCTGTGGGCTCCGCGGGCTCTGTGAGCTCAGGGGTCTCTGTGGGCTCAGGGGTCTCTGTGGGCTCTGTGGGCTCGGGGGTCTCCGCGCGGGCTCGGGGGTCTCCGCGATCTCTGTGGGCTCCGCGGGCTCCGCGGGCTCTGTGGGCTCTGTGAGCTCAGGGGTCTCTGTGGGCTCAGGGGTCTCTGTGGGCTCGGGGGTCTCCGCGGGGCTCAGGGGTCTCTGTGAGCTCAGGGGTCTCTGTGGGGCTCAGGGGTCTCTGTGGGCTCTGTGAGCTCAGGGGTCTCTGTGGGCTCTGTGAGCTCAGGGGTCTCTGTGGGGCTCAGGGGTCTCTGTGGGCTCTGTGAGCTCAGGGGTCTCTGTGAGCTCAGGGGTCTCTGTGAGCTCAGGGGTCTCTGTGGGCTCTGTGGGCTCCGCGGGGCTCCGGGGTCTCTGTGAGCTCAGGGGTCTCTGTGGGCTCCGCGGGGCTCAGGGGTCTCTGTGGGGCTCAGGGGTCTCCGCGGCCGCCGCGCAGGGGCTCCTCACGGCGGGGGCTGCCGCGCTCGGGTGCCGCCACCCGCGGCCGAGGGGCTCCTGTGGGGCTCCTGTGGGCCTCGGCCTCTCGCCCACTGTCGGTACAGCTGTGTGTTTCACCCTGCGTGGAATTTTCAACTCGAGCCACCCTCCCGTTTGAAGGAGTTTGTGTGGAAATGCTGCCCGTGTCGCGGTTGGCTGCAGGTGCGGCGGGAGGTGTGAGCCCCGGCCGCGCAGCGCTCTCCCCGTGTCCTGCCCACAGGCATTGCGTGCTCCCCATCTCAGTTTTCACTTTAGACTTTGATACCGCAGTGCCACTGCTGGAACACACGAATGAACACTTTTACCAGTGTTCCATCAAGCTGGGATCATCCTCGCTGCTCATCCCGTTCTGCGCCGTGTCCTTCACGATGCAGGTGGAAACATGAATAAACCTCACCTTAAGTCAGACAATTGCAGAACGTCCCATCCCTAATCCCACCCTAGAGTGTTATCCAAGTGTTCCTGGAGCTCTGGCACCCTTGGGACCATTTCCTGGAGATCAGTTCCCAGCCACCCTCTGACACGCAGCCTTTGAAACTTCCCTTTTTATTGTTCTCTATAACTGACACAGTGTCAGCACCTCAGAAAGTAATAACCTAAGAACTGGAAGTCAAAAATAAATATTTGAAAAGAGCCTTTCAGGCATCGGTGATGCTTGAAGTTCTGTAGTTTGCAGCCTTTTGTGTCGGTGCAGATGCAGGCATCCACAGCTACGCACTGGTAATCCCAAGTGAGAGGCTGGATTTGCAGGATGACTTTTGTTGCCATTGATTTGGGCAGGTTTTGAGGCCGTTCAGCATCTGTTCAGGAGGTTATTAGAGAGCTGTGAGCTGTAAGATGCTCTTCCCAGCGGGTGGCTCGCTGTGTGCTATTGGGGCTCAATTGCTGCTGAGCCCCTGCGGTCTAACAGGGGAAATGTCGCTCTGAACAATGGTCGGAGAGACGGGGATGCAGAATTGAACCTTTTCTTTTTTCACCACGAGCAATTCACACTATATTTGCACTAAAAGAATACCATGTAATAACAATGAACTCCCGAGGAGAATGAAGTGTGCCTTTGAAAAGGCAGGCTGTAAGCAGCAGGGAATTGTATGGAATGGGTTGGAAGGAACCTTTAGGATAATCTAGTTGTGTTCAGCTGCAGGGCCCCCGACAATGAGGACATGGAGATGCTGGAGTGAGCCCAGAGGAGGCCACGGAGCTGCTGCCAGGGCTGGAGCCCCTCTGCTCTGGAGCCTTTAGCCTGGAGAAGAGGAGGATCCAGGGAGACCTTGGAGCTCTTTCCAGTGGCTAAAGGGGGCTCCAGAAGAGCTGGAGAGGGGGGTGGATGTGCTCAAACTTGTAAAATCCTGGGGTTTGTCTGATGCTGAAGTCCAGATGAAAACCATCACCTGGCTGGGTAGTGAGAAGGAAGATCTCCATGTAAATGGATTCTGGAGCTGCTGCTCGCTGCTCCTGCCATAGGGTCAAACAGGAGCAGATGTCTAACCTACGCTGCAGACACGCTGAGGAAATCCTGTGCTTGCCTGGGTTAGCCCAGGTGTGTCTGACCCACGAAGAGTCACAGCCTGTGGCGTCAGCCCCTTGTTTCTGCTCTGTTGTCAGCACTTGGAGCTCTGACTGGAGCTCACAGCCCAGGCAGGCTTTGCTTTGGGGTTTGGCTGCTGCCTGGTACCTGCAGATAAATACAGAAGTGTTCCAAGGAAGACAGCAGCAGCCTGTGCTTTCCTGCCCGATTCCAGGGGGCTGAGTGGGGAAGGCTCTGTGTGGCCGGGGGGTGTGAGAGCTGTGGGGCCCCAGGGCAGCGAGGCTCAGGGCTGTTCTCTCTCCTCACCAAGGCTCAGGGCTGTTCTCTCTCCTCACCAAGGCTCAGGGCTGTTCTCTCTCCACAGAGGCTCAGGGCTGTTCTCTCTCCACAGAGGCTCAGGGCTGTTCTCTCTCCACAGAGGCTCAGGGCTGTTCTCTCTCCTCACCAAGGCTCAGGGCTGTTCTCTCTCCACAGAGGCTCAGGGCTGTTCTCTCTCCTCACCAAGGCTCAGGGCTGTTCTCTCTCCTCACCAAGGCTCAGGGCTATTCTCTCTCCACAGAGGCTCAGGGCTGTTCTCTCTCCTCACCAAGGCTCAGGGCTGTTCTCTCTCCTCACCAAGGCTCAGGGCTGTTCTCTCTCCACAGAGGCTCAGGGCTGTTCTCTCTCCTCACCAAGGCTCAGGGCTGTTCTCTCTCCACAGAGGCTCAGGGCTGTTCTCTCTCCTCACCAAGGCTCAGGGCTGTTCTCTCTCCTCACCAAGGCTCAGGGCTGTTCTCTCTCCTCACCAAGGCTCAGGGCTGTTCTCTCTCCTCACCAAGGCTCAGGGCTGTTCTCTCTCCTCACCAAGGCTCAGGGCTGTTCTCTCTCCTCACCAAGGCTCAGGGCTGTTCTCTCTCCTCACCAAGGCTCAGGGCTGTTCTCTCTCCACAGAGGCTCAGGGCTGTTCTCTCTCCTCACCAAGGCTCAGGGCTGTTCTCTCTCCTCACCAAGGCTCAGGGCTGTTCTCTCTCCTCACCAAGGCTCAGGGCTGTTCTCTCTCCTCACCAAGGCTCAGGGCTGTTCTCTCTCCACAGAGGCTCAGGGCTGTTCTCTCTCCTCACCAAGGCTCAGGGCTGTTCTCTCTCCTCACCAAGGCTCAGGGCTGTTCTCTCTCCTCACCAAGGCTCAGGGCTGTTCTCTCTCCACAGAGGCTCAGGGCTGTTCTCTCTCCACAGAGGCTCAGGGCTGTTCTCTCTCCTCACCAAGGCTCAGGGCTGTTCTCTCTCCTCACCAAGGCTCAGGGCTATTCTCTCTCCACAGAGGCTCAGGGCTGTTCTCTCTCCTCACCAAGGCTCAGGGCTGTTCTCTCTCCTCACCAAGGCTCAGGGCTGTTCTCTCTCCTCACCAAGGCTCAGGGCTGTTCTCTCTCCACAGAGGCTCAGGGCTGTTCTCTCTCCACAGAGGCTCAGGGCTGTTCTCTCTCCTCACCAAGGCTCAGGGCTGTTCTCTCTCCACAGAGGCTCAGGGCTGTTCTCTCTCCTCACCAAGGCTCAGGGCTGTTCTCTCTCCACAGAGGCTCAGGGCTGTTCTCTCTCCTCACCAAGGCTCAGGGCTGTTCTCTCTCCACAGAGGCTCAGGGCTGTTCTCTCTCCACAGAGGCTCAGGGCTGTTCTCTCTCCACAGAGGCTCAGGGCTGTTCTCTCTCCTCACCAAGGCTCAGGGCTGTTCTCTCTCCTCACCAAGGCTCAGGGCTGTTCTCTCTCCTCACCAAGGCTCAGGGCTGTTCTCTCTCCTCACCAAGGCTCAGGGCTGTTCTCTCTCCACAGAGGCTCAGGGCTGTTCTCTCTCCACAGAGGCTCAGGGCTGTTCTCTCTCCTCACCAAGGCTCAGGGCTGTTCTCTCTCCTCACCAAGGCTCAGGGCTGTTCTCTCTCCACAGAGGCTCAGGGCTGTTCTCTCTCCTCACCAAGGCTCAGGGCTGTTCTCTCTCCACAGAGGCTCAGGGCTGTTCTCTCTCCTCACCAAGGCTCAGGGCTGTTCTCTCTCCTCACCAAGGCTCAGGGCTGTTCTCTCTCCACAGAGGCTCAGGGCTGTTCTCTCTCCTCACCAAGGCTCAGGGCTGTTCTCTCTCCTCACCAAGGCTCAGGGCTGTTCTCTCTCCTCACCAAGGCTCAGGGCTGTTCTCTCTCCACAGAGGCTCAGGGCTGTTCTCTCTCCTCACCAAGGCTCAGGGCTGTTCTCTCTCCTCACCAAGGCTCAGGGCTGTTCTCTCTCCACAGAGGCTCAGGGCTGTTCTCTCTCCTCACCAAGGCTCAGGGCTGTTCTCTCTCCTCACCAAGGCTCAGGGCTGTTCTCTCTCCACAGAGGCTCAGGGCTGTTCTCTCTCTCCACAGAGGCTCAGGGCTGTTCTCTCTCCACAGAGGCTCAGGGCTGTTCTCTCTCCTCACCAAGGCTCAGGGCTGTTCTCTCTCCTCACCAAGGCTCAGGGCTGTTCTCTCTCCACAGAGGCTCAGGGCTGTTCTCTCTCCACAGAGGCTCAGGGCTGTTCTCTCTCCTCACCAAGGCTCAGGGCTGTTCTCTCTCCTCACCAAGGCTCAGGGCTGTTCTCTCTCCTCACCAAGGCTCAGGGCTGTTCTCTCTCCACAGAGGCTCAGGGCTGTTCTCTCTCCACAGAGGCTCAGGGCTGTTCTCTCTCCTCACCAAGGCTCAGGGCTGTTCTCTCTCCACAGAGGCTCAGGGCTGTTCTCTCTCCACAGAGGCTCAGGGCTGTTCTCTCTCCTCACCAAGGCTCAGGGCTGTTCTCTCTCCACAGAGGCTCAGGGCTGTTCTCTCTCCTCACCAAGGCTCAGGGCTGTTCTCTCTCCACAGAGGCTCAGGGCTGTTCTCTCTCCACAGAGGCTCAGGGCTGTTCTCTCTCCTCACCAAGGCTCAGGGCTGTTCTCTCTCCACAGAGGCTCAGGGCTGTTCTCTCTCCACAGAGGCTCAGGGCTGTTCTCTCTCCTCACCAAGGCTCAGGGCTGTTCTCTCTCCTCACCAAGGCTCAGGGCTGTTCTCTCTCCACAGAGGCTCAGGGCTGTTCTCTCTCCACAGAGGCTCAGGGCTGTTCTCTCCTCACCAAGGCTCAGGGCTGTTCTCTCTCCACAGAGGCTCAGGGCTGTTCTCTCTCCTCACCAAGGCTCAGGGCTGTTCTCTCCTCACCAAGGCTCAGGGCTGTTCTCTCTCCACAGAGGCTCAGGGCTGTTCTCTCTCCTCACCAAGGCTCAGGGCTGTTCTCTCTCCTCACCAAGGCTCAGGGCTATTCTCTCTCCACAGAGGCTCAGGGCTGTTCTCTCTCCTCACCAAGGCTCAGGGCTGTTCTCTCTCCACAGAGGCTCAGGGCTGTTCTCTCTCCACAGAGGCTCAGGGCTGTTCTCTCTCCTCACCAAGGCTCAGGGCTGTTCTCTCTCCTCACCAAGGCTCAGGGCTGTTCTCTCTCCTCACCAAGGCTCAGGGCTGTTCTCTCTCCACAGAGGCTCAGGGCTGTTCTCTCTCCACAGAGGCTCAGGGCTGTTCTCTCTCCTCACCAAGGCTCAGGGCTGTTCTCTCTCCTCACCAAGGCTCAGGGCTGTTCTCTCTCCACAGAGGCTCAGGGCTGTTCTCTCTCCACAGAGGCTCAGGGCTGTTCTCTCTCCTCACCAAGGCTCAGGGCTGTTCTCTCTCCACAGAGGCTCAGGGCTGTTCTCTCTCCACAGAGGCTCAGGGCTGTTCTCTCTCCACAGAGGCTCAGGGCTGTTCTCTCTCCTCACCAAGGCTCAGGGCTGTTCTCTCTCCTCACCAAGGCTCAGGGCTGTTCTCTCTCCACAGAGGCTCAGGGCTGTTCTCTCTCCACAGAGGCTCAGGGCTGTTCTCTCTCCTCACCAAGGCTCAGGGCTGTTCTCTCTCCTCACCAAGGCTCAGGGCTGTTCTCTCTCCACAGAGGCTCAGGGCTGTTCTCTCTCCACAGAGGCTCAGGGCTGTTCTCTCTCCTCACCAAGGCTCAGGGCTGTTCTCTCTCCTCACCAAGGCTCAGGGCTGTTCTCTCTCCACAGAGGCTCAGGGCTGTTCTCTCTCCACAGAGGCTCAGGGCTGTTCTCTCTCCTCACCAAGGCTCAGGGCTGTTCTCTCTCCTCACCAAGGCTCAGGGCTGTTCTCTCTCCTCACCAAGGCTCAGGGCTGTTCTCTCTCCACAGAGGCTCAGGGCTGTTCTCTCTCCACAGAGGCTCAGGGCTGTTCTCTCTCCTCACCAAGGCTCAGGGCTGTTCTCTCTCCACAGAGGCTCAGGGCTGTTCTCTCTCCTCACCAAGGCTCAGGGCTGTTCTCTCTCCTCACCAAGGCTCAGGGCTGTTCTCTCTCCTCACCAAGGCTCAGGGCTGTTCTCTCTCCTCACCAAGGCTCAGGGCTGTTCTCTCTCCTCACCAAGGCTCAGGGCTGTTCTCTCTCCTCACCAAGGCTCAGGGCTGTTCTCTCTCCTCACCAAGGCTCAGGGCTGTTCTCTCTCCACAGAGGCTCAGGGCTGTTCTCTCTCCACAGAGGCTCAGGGCTGTTCTCTCTCCTCACCAAGGCTCAGGGCTGTTCTCTCTCCTCACCAAGGCTCAGGGCTGTTCTCTCTCCACAGAGGCTCAGGGCTGTTCTCTCTCCACAGAGGCTCAGGGCTGTTCTCTCTCCTCACCAAGGCTCAGGGCTGTTCTCTCTCCTCACCAAGGCTCAGGGCTGTTCTCTCTCCTCACCAAGGCTCAGGGCTGTTCTCTCTCCACAGAGGCTCAGGGCTGTTCTCTCTCCACAGAGGCTCAGGGCTGTTCTCTCTCCTCACCAAGGCTCAGGGCTGTTCTCTCTCCTCACCAAGGCTCAGGGCTGTTCTCTCTCCTCACCAAGGCTCAGGGCTGTTCTCTCTCCACAGAGGCTCAGGGCTGTTCTCTCTCCACAGAGGCTCAGGGCTGTTCTCTCTCCTCACCAAGGCTCAGGGCTGTTCTCTCTCCACAGAGGCTCAGGGCTGTTCTCTCTCCACAGAGGCTCAGGGCTGTTCTCTCTCCTCACCAAGGCTCAGGGCTGTTCTCTCTCCTCACCAAGGCTCAGGGCTGTTCTCTCTCCACAGAGGCTCAGGGCTGTTCTCTCTCCACAGAGGCTCAGGGCTGTTCTCTCTCCTCACCAAGGCTCAGGGCTGTTCTCTCTCCTCACCAAGGCTCAGGGCTGTTCTCTCCTCACCAAGGCTCAGGGCTGTTCTCTCTCCGCAGTGCTGAGGAGCTGCAGCCAGCTGCGGGTGCCGCTGCGATGGAGAGGCCAGGCCACGGCCGCCGCTGTGCCGGAGAGCACCAAGGCCCAGATCCAGCCCCAGGAGCGGTAGGTGTGCGTGGTGGGGTCTCGGGTAGCTGTGGGGCAGCTGTGGGGCAGCTGTGGGACAGCCATGGGGTCTCCTCTGCCCCGTGGGGGGGATTGTTTATCTGCCTGCCTCTGCTCTCGCTCAGGGGCAAGGACAGCCCTGTCCCTGCAGGGCCCACGTCAGGCCTGGGGCAGGGTAGGAGCAGTGGAAGGACATTCGTTATCACTATCATTTGAAGTTCTGGTTCCTGCTTTCCTGGGTTTTATTCAGCAGCCTTCTGATGCACGCTCCGGCAGAAGGGGAACAGAAACTGAGGTTCCAAAACACCGGGGATCCTCTCAATGCCCTGTTGTAAGACTTTGGCTTTAACGAGAGGAGGGCGAAGCTCCCTGTGCAGCCGAAACCATCTGCTGGGGAAGTGAGAGGTCCTGGTCTGTGGGCTCCCTTGGGCAGGGGAAACAATTCCCTGGGGAGATTGGGTGAGAGTTGTGATCAGCAGCCATTCTGTAAACGCTGATAGCCCCATCTGTGTTGCTGTGCAGGATGTTATCCGTACAGCAGCCTGCCAGACCTGCACCTGGATAGAAAACCCATTCTGGAAAAACCCCACCCAAACACAACTGGCCCTACAGTGAAGTGTAGAAAGGCTTCTTGCTTCTGGCACTGCTGCAGGAGATGAGATGTTTCTCCATAGTAAAGAAGGCAAAGACCTGTGCGAGTGGCTCATCTGTTTTGCAGGGAAGCTGCTGCTTAGTTTGGTTGGAAACCGCAGCCGAGACTGTTTTATAACCTCCCTTAGAGACAGCAGCTGCCAGACAGCTTTCTGTGTTTCCAGCTAAAGTTTGTGCTCCAGAGTGGTTACTTTTTAAAAAAGCAGAGATCATGTAGATACTTGTGTCTGGTCATTCCTGTTCCTAGCACAAGAGTTTACATAAGCAGGAGGAGCCTTGGCATGGGAGCTGCCTGTGTGAAAGGCAAATGCGGGAGGATAAACTGGTTGCTTTGCCATTGTAATAAAAATAAAAGCAATGGGTCACTAGGATCTGCAACATCTCTTTCTTTCCATAGAAAACCTAAGACGGGAATCTTGATGTTGAACATGGGAGGCCCGGAGCGGCTGGATGACGTCCACGATTTCCTGCTGCGTCTCTTCCTGGACAGAGACCTAATGACGCTTCCAGCTCAAAAGTGAGGAGTGCTGGGATCTCCTGTGCTCCAGGGGGGCTGGGTGTCCCTGCCTGAGCTGGAGGCTCTGATATTTACCCTGTGCAGAGAGCAGTGTTCCCTAAGACTGCTTCATCCTGGGAGCAGCGCAAGAGGCAGTGCCAGAACTCTCTGGAAGTAGCTGTGCCGTGGTGGCTCTCTTTTAATTGCACACTGCGGTGTGGGAAGGGCGGTGGAACTGAACACCAAACAAGCCTTGCTGCTTTGCTGTAGTTTGTGGGGATGGCAGGGAAAGGCTGCTGCAGCAGAGCTCTGGGGAGGGGTGGCTGGGGCTGTGCTGTTAACGTGTCCCTCTCCATGCTGCAGTCAATTAGCTCCGCTCATTGCCAAGCGCCGCACCCCGAAAATCCAGGAGCAGTACAGCAGGATCGGCGGGGGCTCCCCCATCAAGAAGTGGACGGCGGTGCAGGGAGAGGGCATGGTGAAACTGCTGGACAGCATGTCTCCTCACACTGGTACTGCTCTGCTCAGCCTCCTGCGGGCTGCTGCTGCCTCTGCCGCCAAACCTGTGCTTGCAGAGCGGCTTTGGCCTCTCGCTTTTCACTGTGGGCTGCTGTGGGTCTCAGCCCTGCTGGGAAGGTGGCACAGAAGGGAGTGAGTTCGTTGTAGGGCCCTTCTCGAGTCACCTGTCCCTCCTGTGATGGAGGGAAGATGACTGCCATAGACTGTCGTTCTAATTGGGAACGGCGGAAAGAACGACACGGACTCTCAAAGGAGTCAGAACAGAAGAGAATCTCTAGTTTATTGTTACAGCCATGTTATATAGACTAGTTCGTGAAGAGTACAGAAAGGAAACTCTTATTGGTTAGTAAAGTACTACATTACCATCATTGGTCAGTGGGGTTTACCACCCCCTGACCTTCTCCTGCAAGGAAAACACGGGAATCAGAAAACAGTACCTGCAGGCTGTTTTCTGTCTTTGAGGATTGTTTTGAATCCTCCCATGAATTTCCCAGGCTAGCTTCTCAGGCAGGGCTGGCAGGCCATGGGCCTACAGCCTGCTCCAAAGCTAGCTTCCATAATAGACCAGGTGTGTTATTTTTGGGTGTCCAGAGGCAGGTGCCAGGGCTCTCCCTCGGTGTGTGGCACTGCCCTGTAAGCCCTGCCTGAGCCCGAGGAAGCCTGTGCTGGAGACCAGCGCCTGAGGCTTACATGGGAAGGAAAGGGAATGTATCATGAGCCACTAAGGCGGGTGTGGGAGGCTCAGAACTCTCAGCAGCTGTTTCAGGGCTGAAAGGAGGACAGCTGGAGAAAAGACAAGGCTTTGCAGCTGAGCAGTGCAGGGCACGGCTGAGCGATAGCAGCGAGCCCCACCCAGGACACAGCAGGAGATAAGGCTGGGCAGTTTGGCTGCGGTGGAAAGAAATGTTCTTTTTGCCAGTCCTGCATGAGGAGAAAACCTCAAACATGAACACAGCTGCCCTCCCTGTTCTCAGTGTCACAGAATCCCTCTGAAGCTCTCTCCCTCCCAGCAAGGGGTGCTGGCTGGTACAGGACAGCCTGTGGCACTGCCTGCTAGCACGGCTGGGATTGGAAACGGGTGCAGATGTTTCTGGCAATGTCCTTTTGTGCAGGACTGGACTGTAGCTCTTTGTGGCACGTGCCTCAGGCTTGGCTAGAGGAAAAGGACTGCTAAAAGGGTCTGGAAGGATAAAAGCAATGTTCTTGGAAGGCTAGAACTAAATTTATTTCATCCATGGAGAAGGTGGTGTGTCACTGGTGCCTCCATTCAGGTGATGTTCAGTCCTTTCTGCACAGATGTGAGTCCCTAGCGTCGCTGGAGCTGTGCTCCCTGCAGGTGCAGTCAGAGCCTGAGCCCTGCTCTGTCACCAGGGCAGGAGCGTGCCTGGAGCCCCTGAAGGGTCAGCCTTGCAGCAGGTTCTGCAGATAAGGCTTGGAAGGTTTATCTGCTTTCCCCAGTGTCCCACTCCCGCTTGCTTTTGTTTGGTGACCACTCTGTGTGCAGTCACACCCTTCTCTGGGCACCTCTCCCACCTGATAAGTCCTTTGGAAGCTTCTTTTTCACTTGACAGCAGCTGCAGTTTAAGAATAGAAAGTGCTGAGTGCCTCCCACCGTTTCCTTGGGCATCCCAAGGGTGCAGAGCTCCTGTCCCCTCAGAACAGCTGGAACAGCTGGATGTGCTTGCAGACAGCATTTGGGAATTTGGGTGTGCTCAGAGGCAGCACTTCGGAAGTGCTGAGCCCTCTCACTGAGTGACTGCAGGAGGCACTGGTCTCGTGTGAAATGTGGCAGAAAGGAAATACTTTGGGGGTCATTTTGCCTTGGTGTGGTGTGGGCAAGTGAAACCTCGGTGTGTCAGCAGCACTGCTCTCATCCTAAATGCAGGCACAGCACTGTGCCAGCTGCTGGGAGGGAATGGCTCTATCCTACAGGACCACGGCAGGACGTCACTGTCATTTAAAGTCTGTGTACACAGGCACCAACATCTCATTTTGCTGCCCATGAACAAAACCTGACACTGCCAGGGTATTGCTTCCAGGTTCCAGGCCATGTTCTTCCCAAAATGTCCTTTCCCAGGTTGAACTCCTTCGGTCCCTGCTGTGGTTAGTCAGACTTTTGTCTTTAATGCCGTTCAAAGATGTTAATGAGGTTTCTGGCTCAAGGGCTCCTGAAGTTGGGTTTTTATTTGCTGCTGCTCCCAGCTGGGAGCTCTCCCGCCTCCTGCAGGGAACTGGGGCTGACTAAACCTGTTTTCTGAATCCTGCATAAATGTATGGAGTGGAGCCCAAGCACGGGACATCTGCTTCCTTCAGAAACCTGCTGAATGTTATTTCAGAGCCACTGACCCGGAAACCCTCAAAAAGAAACTTTGCTTTTGTTCTCCTAAGAACCTCTGACCTCCACTTAAAAAAACAAAACAGCAAACCTCCCGTCCTCTAACCAAGCCATGCTCCCAAAGCTGACACCCAAAAGATTAGAGATAAAAACTGGAGGAACCTGAGATGTCTCCAGGGAGAATCATATCGCTGCCAAAATTAGGTGTTAAAGCCATGAAGCTTTTTATGAAACCCCTCCAAAATGGGAATTTTGGGAGAGCAGGTGTCCCTGCCAGCAGTTTCAGCCTGCCTGTTCCTGTGTGTTTGAGATTCAAAGCTGTGTTTCTGTGAATTCTCCCCTCTGCTGTGGTCTGTGTCCCGTGCTGGCAGCGCCTCACAAGTACTACATCGGCTTTCGGTACGTGCACCCGCTGACGGAGGAGGCCATCGCCGACATGGAGAGCGATGGCATCGAGAGAGCCGTGGCCTTCACCCAGTACCCCCAGTACAGCTGCTCCACCACGGGTGAGCAGGGCACGGCTGCTGGGGGCACGTGGCTGGGGATGAACCCTCTGAGCTCTGAGCACACCGCTGCATTGTACGGCCTGGGATAAAATCCTTCCCCCTGCGGACTCACAGCTCTGATTTACGGTTGCATTTTAATTGGGGAGCATTTTAAAATATGATAATTGCTTTGCTGCCAGGCTGTTTTGGTCTGACAGCTCGCTGTGGCCTGGCTGAACCCGTGTTGTTAATTCTCTGTTGCAGGAAGCAGTTTAAATGCCATTTATCGCTACTATAACGAGAAAGGGGAGAAGCCAAAGATGAAGTGGAGCATAATTGACCGATGGCCCACACATCCCCTTCTCATTCAGGTGTGGATCTGAAGGCTTTGAGCTTTTATTCTAAAATCTAGAAAAGAATGCTGAGGAAGGATAGCAGGAAGGCTTCAATCTGAGGGTTGTGTGATGAAATGGGTCTTGTCTACCATGTCTGAAATGACAGAAGGAGGGTTATTTCACACCCCACGCTTTGGCAAGGTAACGTGTGAAAGTGACCACTGGGCACATCCTGTTTTAAAAGCTGGGTGATGTTGCCCTGATGGTGGTGGCTGGAAGGAACCTCTTCAGGCTGTTAGTCCAAATTCCTGCTCAGAGCAGGTTTGTGATCAGCACACCCACAGATTATGGTGTTTTGGCAGATTCTCCTCTGGCAGCAAGGAGTAACTCCTGGCTGTGGCAGGAAGGGAAGCCTTCTTGCTGCTTTCTTTCCAGAGAAAACGGCTCTTTGGTCTTTTTCAGGGAGCTTCTGCTCCCTTTCCTGTGGGGTGCTGAGCAGATGGAAAAGGCGCTGAAGACAGGGGGGCAGAGCTGCCTGTGCTGGGGGCTGCTCCCTGCACACACTGAGGGAACTGGGGGTTCCTGAGGCAGCAGGGAACACAGGAGCTGCCTGTCTGCATCCCCAGAGCAGGGGTGCCTGACTCTGGCCTCAGGAACTGGGAACTGGGAGCTCCTGAGGGAGCACAGAACACAGGAGCTGCCTGTCTGCATCCCCAGAGCAGGGGTGCCTGACTCTGGCCTCAGGAACTGGGAACTGGGAGCTCCTGAGGGAGCACAGAACACAGGAGCTGCCTGTCTGCATCCCCAGAGCAGGGGTGCCTGACTCTGGCCTTGGTTTGTTTCCCTGAGCAGTGCTTTGCTGATCACATCCAGAAGGAGCTGAACCTGTTCCCCCCGGACAAAAGGAAAGAGGTGGTCATCCTGTTCTCAGCGCACTCGCTGCCCATGTCTGTGAGTTCCCTGGGGCAGGGTGTGGGGACACAGCTGAGCTGCTCCTTGCCCAGAGTGTCCCCTGGTGCCAAGGGCTGCTGTGTTTGTGCTGCAGGTGGTGAATCGCGGTGATCCCTACCCTCAGGAGGTGGGAGCCACTGTCCAGAGGGTCATGGAGAAGCTCAACTACTCCAACCCTTACAGGCTGGTGTGGCAGTCCAAGGTATGTGCTCAGGGAGCAGCTAAACCCTGTGCAGGCTCTTACTGGACTGAAAAGAATTCACCTTTATCTACATTTTCAGTTCTTTTACTCAGCCTTGCTCAGGCCAGCCCAGGTTCTGCTCCTTTGAGATGTAACGGTGGGAGGTGTGTCTTCATTAGACATTTAATGGAGAAAGTGAGAAGTACAAGCAAAAGCAGGGAAATAGAAATAGCTGTTTCTGTCCCACCCATAACTGCTCTGTCATCCTGCCTAGGGAAATGTTCTTTGTAAGAATGATGTGATGAGGGTTCCTCTCTTACCTCTGCTCTTGGTGCCAGGTTGGCCCAATGCCTTGGCTCGGCCCCCAGACAGACGAGACCATTAAAGGACTGTGCCAGCGAGGAAAGAAGAACATGTTGCTGGTCCCAATTGCATTTACGAGTGATCACATTGAAACTCTGTACGAGCTGGATATCGAGTATGCCCAGGTTTTAGCCAGAGAGGTGAGTGCTCTGTGGGTTTGGTCCCTGCTCGGGCAGTGCTGCTCTGAAATGATTTCTACTGGGCTGAAATTGCCTTTGTAGTTGCTGCTTCTGGTATTATTTGGGATTTGCTTTATTTTCCTATAAATCAGAAATTAATCAGAAACAGCTTAACCACAAAAGAGGATGGGAGTTTGTCTTTCTAGGCTGAGATCTTTAAACCATTACAAATCCTGCTAAAAAAGAATGAATGGTTTTTGGCAGCAAGATGTAATGTTGCCCCGCAGTAATTTTTGCTGTACTGAAGACCACAATCCTGCATTTAATCCTGTCATTTTGGGGCAACCTCTGAATGAACAGGCAGATTTTGAAGGCTACCCAGTGAAGGATCAGATTAACAGGTTTCTCTCTTTCCTCCTTATTTTTGATTCAGTGTGGAGTTGAGAACATCAGAAGAGCGGAGTCTCTCAATGGAAACCCGCTGTTCTCCAAGGTATCTGCTGCGTCGCAGGGGCTGCAGGGGTCTGCAGTTGTGTTTCCTGCTGGCTGTGGGTGTTTGCAGGTAGACTGAATGTATGTTGAGTTCAGGAGCACAGGTGGAGCCCCTTGTGGATCCTGTCCAGCTCAGAGGGGCTCACAGTGCCGCAGTCTGTGTGCTGCTGGCAGAAGGGGGCTCGGGCTGCCCGGCTTGGGCTGGGGGGGTTGCACAGCTGGATTTGCTCCCTCTGACCGTTCCCCCTGCCCCACAGGCCCTGGCAGACCTGGTGTGCTCCCACCTGCGCTCCAACGAGGTGTGCTCCCGCCAGCTGACCCTGTGCTGCCCGCTCTGCGTCAACCCCGTGTGCAGGGAGAGCAAGGCGTTCTTCAGCAGCCAGCCCCTGTGAGCCCCGGCCCGGGGCAGGGCTGGCCAGCAGCAGGCACAGCCTGCCTTTGGCTTCCTCCTCCCCATCATTTCTTTCTTTGAGAAGAGCTGTAGGAAGTAGGGGAATAAGGGCATTTCTCCTGTCGGGTGTGAGGAGATGTCGTGTCACCGACCCCGGCTGGAGTTAGCGTGAGCCCAGCAGGATGCACTGAAAACCTTACACGGCTTTTTTTACAATTAGCTTCTATTTCTATGCAGGGATTCCTTTGTATGCAGGGTGGGCACCAGTGCACTCTCTGGCCAGCTCCAAGGTTCTTTTGCTTTTGTTTAAGGTGCACTCTGACCAGCACAGCCTGTTTGTTCTGAGAGGGACTTTGCAGCTGGCTTTGGAGATTTTGGAGATCAAGTGACTCCTAATGCTTTTCAATAATGTGTGTGTATATATATACATATATATATATATATTTGGGTTTTTTTCAGAACTTAAGGCTTTGTTTTGGTTTGGTTTTCTCCTGCCAAAAACTCCGGTGAAAGCTTAGCTGGGATAGTAGAACGCACAAAACTTGTTTACATTTTCTAGGAAAAACATTTTCATTATCTGCAGGAAAGCATTTGAAGAGCATAAATTGAAAGGCATTTGCCTGCTTGGGTGATACTGGAGAATTTGCTCCATTGTGTTTCAAGTCTAGCAGGAGCACGTGTGGAAACGTGTTGGCTTATCTGTTAAGCAGAACGGCTTTTAAAATTCTTATTTTTATTAAAAAGGGCTTTTTGTGTTTGGTGAAGTAAATTTAGGAAGTCAGGCTTGTTCTCCAGGGGGTTTACAGCTCTGCTCTGTGCTTTCTGCTGTGCTGCAGCAGTGTGGTTTTGTGGGATACCTGTGGAGTGCCGTGGGTAGGGCTGTAATTGCTGTTATTTAAAGGGAGAGGATCGGTCAGGAGTCACTCAGAGTTTCACACTGCAGATCCCTGAGAGCAGGCAGGGCTCTCCTGAAAGGCTGCCAGCCCCAGCAGGGCAGGGCCCTGGCACTGAGTGACCCCGTGCCCTTGGGAGCCACACGTTTACTTGATGTCCTTAGCACTGAAATGCCAGGACCTGGGCACTGCAGCCTGGGCACTGCAGCCTGGGCACTGCTGCTGCAGCCTGGGAGCTGCTGCTGCTTCCTGGGCACTGCTGCTGTGCCTGGGAGCTGCTGCTGCTGCCTGGGCACTGCTGCTGCTGCCTGGGCACTGCTGCTGCTGCCTGGGCACTGCTGCTGTGCCTGGGAGCTGCTGCTGCTGCCTGGGAATTGCTGCCGTGCTGCTCAGGTGAGGCACGAGCAGTTTGGAGCTCTGCTCTTGGGAGAACAGGGTGTTTAGAGAGAGAAGAGGCCTCCTGTGGTGCAGCAGGGGTTTGTGGAGTTCTGTTGGGTTGCTGGAGTTAAGGATGGGGTGCTGGAGGAACGGCTGGATGCTGTGGAGTGCTGTACATCCCTGATACCTCTGGAGAGCTGCTTGCTCACTGCCATACCTGCTTCCCAGGGTGAGACAGATTCCTCCAGTGCCAGAACCTCCTGCAGCACCCTGGCCCTCTCAGAAAGAAGTCTTCCTCGACCCTTCATGCCTGTGCCTGTTGCAGGGAGCCAGAAGCTTCTCTTGTCCCTCCTCTCCCTCCCCTTGGGCTCTTCTCGCTGCCTGGGCAGGAGGAAGGAGCACAGATGTCCAGTCTGTCCACTGGCCTTACATCTCCCTGGACAAAGAACCTCCTCTGTTCCACTTCTCTGCCTGACACTTAGTGGAGAACAGTCTGCTCTGTCAAATCTTCCTCCTCACTCCTGCTTCCTCCCAGCTGGAGGGAACGTGGACCTTCAGGTGCTCCAGGCTGTGACCAGCGCATTCACAAGTGTGGAAAGCGAAGGTTAGCTTTGTATGAACCTTGTGGTGTTATAAATACAGATGGCTTTTCATTTTCATACTGGAGAGAGCCTTGAAACTACCAGCTGGCACTGATCCTGAGGCATTACCTTGGTCCCCAGTAATAAAAGGTACTTAAAATTCACTTTTGAGTGTTCTAACCGCAAGTGGGATAATTACTCTGTTGCTGCTATTACACCATCATGCAGAAATCACTTAATTTTCCAGCCTTGAGCAGCTGGGGCCCATCTCACAGAGCTGTGGTGCTGGTTGCTGTCAGAGTTCTCTTGGAGGTTTCTGAGTTCCCGAGGAGAGAGGAATCCCAGGGTGCAGGTGCCTTCCTGCGCCCTCCTGGGCGCGGTGTCCCGCGGAGCTGCGGCTGTTGGGAGCCGTGTGAGGACTGGGCTGTTCCTGGCTGCAGGAGTTCCTGCAGTGCCACAGCCTGTGCAGCAACCCTGGAGCTCCTCTGCTCATCCCTGGGGTCCCACAGCCTGTGCAGCAACCCTGGAGCTCCTCTGCTCATCCCTGGGGTCCCACAGCCTGTGCAGCAACCCTGGAGCTCCTCTGCTCATCCCTGGGGTCCCACAGCCTGTGCAGCAACCCTGGAGCTCCTCTGCTCATCCCTGGGGTCCCACAGCCTGTGCAGCAACCCTGGAGCTCCTCTGCTCATCCCTGGGGTCCCACAGCCTGTGCAGCATCCCTGGAGCTCCTCTGCTCATCCCTGGGGTCCCACAGCCTGTGCAGCATCCCTGGAGCTCCTCTGCTCATCCCTGGGGTCCCACAGCCTGTGCAGCAACCCTGGAGCTGCTCTGCTCATCCCTGGGGTCCCACAGCCTGGGCAGCTCCTCTGCTCATCCCTGGGGTCCCACAGCCTGTGCAGCTCCTCTGCTCATCCCTGGGGTCCCACAGCCTGGGCTGCAGCCCTGGGGGCTCTGGGGGTGCCAGGGGGTCACTGTCCTCCTGCCCCAGGACTCAGCTGGGACCTGCCCCCCAGAGCTCCTGGGTATCCCTCAGGATACCTGCTGGAAGCTGAGGAGTTAGGAACAGTGTCCTGAGGGAAGGAAGAAGGGGGAAGTGAAGGGCTGAGCTTGTTTTCCTGCTTTCACACTGCAGTTTGGCGGTTTTTTTCATTATTGAGTGATTTTTTTCTCTTTTGAGTTTCTTTTTAACCTGTCCCTCGGTCCTGGCTGCATTTCAGAGAAGGTAGGAGCTTCCAAAAGGTGCTGTGACACCAAAAGCTGTGTGGATGGTGTCAGAGCTGCCGTCCTCTGGAGAGGAGGATGGCACAGCTGAGCTCAGGGCAGGCAGGGTTTCCCTAGGAGCACCTAAAAGCTCGGTGAATTCTCCCCTGCCACATGCCCAGAGAGCTGGGGATCACCATGAAGCTGCAGGACAGAGCAGCTCCTTTCATTTTGTCCGTGCCAGATGTGTACAGATCCTTGCTTTTAGCCCAACATATGCATTTCAGATTAACAAGGACTTCCAGCTGGTGTAACACAGCAAATTTGGATAATCCTACTGCGTGTCATTTGCCATAAGGATGGAATTCCAATTAAACTTGTTTGTTTTTTTTTAAGAAATACCTGAGCTGTGTGTCTTTGTCTTTATGCTGGTGTTTGAATCTCTGGTGCCAGGCTGGGGTGAGTTCCACCTCCTGAAGAGGCTGGGGAAGACGTGGGCCGTGGATTTGCCCTGGTGATGGATAATTCACCCTGCTCCCCGTTAGCGGTCTCTGGGCAGCTCCTTGCCGATGTTGCTAACGAAGTGCTGGATTGATTATTTTCTGGAGCAGGGATTGGGGGTGTTGGATGCTTCGGCTGATCCATGAGTGAGCTCTTGTGGCTGGGTTGTGACGGGGCAGAGAGCAGGATGCAAACCCAGCACGGTGGAAGCTGGGAAATGAGGAGGAGAGCAGGGAAGGTTCTTTTCTCCTGGAATCTGAGCCCAAGCTCTGCTGTTTCACCTCTGAGCGGGGATTTGGCTGCGGGAGCTTTAGCGATGTGCTCAGCTGTAGCTGCCAGGAGAAGTTATTGAGTTGGGGTCCACTGGCCCGGCTGATGAGCATCCTTTCCATGCCTGTGTGGAGATGGATTGTCTGTCCAGAGAGGGATCAGCTCTGAGCGCGTGGCCTTTGATCCCCGCGCTCAGAGCGGCTGCCCGGGGACATCTGAGCCCCAAAGGCCAGGAGAGCGCAGGGTGGGGAGGGAGAGCTCCTGCTGTTCCTGGAGTGTTCAGGAGCAGCCCTGGAGCTCGGCTCCCGGGGGAGGGGTCCCTGCCCGTGGTCTTCAGGCTCCCCCCAAGGCTGATCAAGGCTGGGGGGCTCTGTGAGATCCCGCCCGGGCAGGGACAGGGGCTGCAGAGGTTCCCGGAATGATGGAGAGGAGCTGTCACGGGCAATCCAGAGCGCTCCATTCTCCTGTCACTTGTGAGGATGATCCATAACGTGTGAACATCACCCGCAACGGGGCCTAATTGCGATTCTGCAGCGAGCGGGAGGCGCTGCCAGGGCAGTTTAAAGGAGCACTTAAGGGATAATGCCCGGAGCATCGGGGGGGCAGTGCCCAGGCCGGGCTCCTCACACACAACTCCCCCAGCGCTTTTAGCCCGGACTTACTGGGCCATTACGCTTGTCTTTTACTGCCAGGCGGAGGGGAGGGATGTGTAACATGACCCAAAGTGGTCTTGTATGTTTTAATCTGCTGGTTTAATATCTTATGGCTTCCTGCCATTATCCCTTTCTGGGCTGGGCCCTGGAGTCCCTCCTGGAGGTTTGCAGCGTGCTCAGGCTGAAGGCGGCTTCCAACAGGGGCAGCTTCCATCAGGGGCAGCTTCTTCCAGCAGGGGCAGCTTCTTCCAGCAGGGGCAGCTTCTTCCAGCAGGGGCAGCTTCCGGCAGGGGCAGCTTCCAGCAAGGAGAAGCTTCCAGCAGGCAGAGCCATCCAGCCCGGCTGCCAGGGGCTGGTCCTGCAGCCCTGGGATGGGAGAGCTGCCCCGCTGCTCGGGGTTTTACCTTTGTTCCCCAAAGCGAGGCGGGTTTTGGAGCAGCTGTGACTCTCGGCAGGGTTAGGAAAGAGCGAGTTGAGGGGAATTCAGAGGAATGAGCTCCGTGGGTACAGAGCCTGGCACTGGGAAAAGCTGCTGCTGATCCGGCTGCAATCCCAGCACGCATCCTCCAGCTCGGCTTAATGAAATGGTCCCATTTCCTTCTTCCAGCTGTGCCCGCTGCTAAGTGCCTGGAAAAGGCGTTCCCGAGGGAACAATCCTGCGAGTGAGATGGGAACGACCTGCCGAGCCTGCATTAGTCTCGGTGTCACCACTTTGGCCTCTGCTGTTCAAGCGATTTTCCCTTTCCTGGTTCCACCATGGCGAGGGGCTTGGGAAAACACTCCTCGGGCAGCACAGGGGGCTCAGGACCCTCCTGCTCCCCCTGCACACCCGGCCCGAGGGGAAGGAGAGGGGCTGGGAAGAGCCGGTGCTGGGCTCTGCCTTCATCTGCAGCCGGGGCTGCTCAGCAAAGTGAAACCAAGCGGCGGAAATTTAATTGATGGCAGAATCTGGCTCAGTGTCGAGAGAGGGATGCAGAATGAGCGTGAAAACAGATTTTTCAGTGAGTTTATTAACCCCGAGGTTAGATCCCAGACAATAAACCCTGCAGCTACAGCTCTGGGGCTGGGGGCTCTGGGGGCTCTGGGGTCCCCCCGTGCCCTCCCCAGGCTGGCCCTGCTCCAGGTGGGCAGAGAGGAGCCAGTCAGGGCAAGAAAGGTCTGGTTTGGTTTGCTTTTTAAAGACAGAAATACAGCAAAGCCAGGGTAAGTGACTGACTGAATGAAGGCAAACCTGCTACATCCTCCTTGCCATGGAATTTCAGCTCCAGGAACCTCCTGCCTCCTCCTGCAGAGCTGCTTCAGGGAAAGAAAGCGCAGTAACTGACATCATTTTACAGTAATTACATTGAATCATAAAATTCTATGAGTTACATGAACAGAAAGCGACTTCTGCTGTAATATCACAGCTCCTGGGAGAAGGTGCCACATCTTTTCCCAAGCACTTTTGCTCGTGCTTGGCCAGGCCCTCGTTCCCAGGCAGCGTTTTTGGGATGTGCTCGGCTCTCCTCATCCTCCCTGTCCCTGGGAGCTGCAGCAGCCCAAGCCCTGCTGGGCTCCACCCCTGCTGTGGGACGGGGCTGTGGCAGAAAAAAACCCTGGGGAAAAACCAGGAACTTCTGATGGCACAAGGAAGCGAAAGCATCGTTTTCCTCCTTTATTGAACTTTGGCAAATAATATGTGTGTGTGGGTTTTACATCAATAGCTATAAATAAAACTTTGAAAGCAATGTAATACTTGTCATTGAGATAAAGGACATCTATTGGCACAAATCAGTGAGTAAAAACCCTTTAATGATAAAATAACATTCACTCTTGAGCTACTTTATTTGTCTGAAAAACTCAGCTTACACTCAGTTCAACATACCACCTTCCACAAAGTTAAAAAATGACATAAAATGACATAATAAAATAGACCTTAAATTTCATAATACAAGTGAGTACCTTGGCAAACTGCAGCCGGCTGGAGCAGCTGGTGGCAGCCCCGCCGTGGCCTTGCCATGGGCTCAGGTCCCCCAATGTCCCCTGTGCTGCTCAGGACTGAGGGATGCAGGGGACTGGGGGATGCAGGGGACTGAGGGATGCAGGTGTCCCCACGCTCTTGCCATGGCCTCAGGTCCCCTGTGCCACTCAAGACTGAGGGATGCAGTGTCCCTGTGCCCTTGCCATGGCCTCAGGTCCCCTGTGCCACTCAGGACTGAGGGATGCAGTGTCCCTGTGCCCTTGCCATGGCCTCAGGTCCCCTGTGCCACTCAGGACTGAGGGATGCAGTGTCCCTGTGCCCTTGCCATGGCCTCAGGTCCCCTGTGCCACTCAGGACTGAGGGATGCAGTGTCCCTGTGCCCTTGCCATGGCCTCATGTCCCCCAATGTCCCCCGTGCCACTCAGGACTGAGGGATTCAGGTGTCCCCGTGTCCCCGTGCCCCGTTTGGTGACGAGTGCTGGCATCTGCCAGCAGGGCTCTGCCCGAGCATCCCGGCTCTGCTTATTGCAGAAGAATGTGGAAAGCTTTTGGGAAGATTAACCACTGTTACAATCATCAACTGTCTTACAAAAACCCCTCCAGATTCTTGTCTTTGGCAGAGAAATCAGCAAATATCCCGGCTGGGTTACACAGCTTGCGTTACCATCACAGCTGAGCGAGTGAGGGTGTCCTGGAGCTAAGGACAGAACATCTCAGGGACAGCTGAGAGAGTGAGGGGTGTCCTGGAGCTAAGGACAGAACATCTCAGGGACAGCTGAGAGAGTGAGAGGTGTCCTGGAGCTCAGGAGAGCTCATCTCAGGGACAGCTGAGAGAGTGAGGGGTGTCCTGGAGCTAAGGACAGAACATCTCAGGGACAGCTGAGAGAGTGAGAGGTGTCCTGGAGCTCAGGAGAGCTCATCTCAGGGACAGCTGAGAGAGTGAGGGGTGTCCTGGAGCTAAGGACAGAACATCTCAGGGACAGCTGAGAGAGTGAGGGGTGTCCTGGAGCTCAGGAGAGCTCATCTCAGGGACAGCCGTGCTGACACTCGGTGCTGACACTTGGTGCTGACAGCACTCACAGAGCTCCCCTGGCCACAGCTCCACGCAGAGCGCAGGGCACGGAGAGCTTTGGCTTTAAATCAGCCACGGCCTGGCACCAGGGGCACAAGAAGGGGTTCCAGGGGGATGTGAAGAGGTCCAGGGGGGTGTGAAGGGGTCCCAGGAGGACATCAAGGGGTCCCAGGGGGATGTGAAGGGGTCCAGGGGGACATGAAGAGGTCCCAGGGGGACATGGGGGGCTCCAGAGACCAGCAGAGCAAAGCCATCCTTAACAGGGGCGGCTGGAGCGTCAGTGTGGCCCACAGCAGGGACAGAGCAAATGGGATAAAACACCTCTAGACCCGGCTCAGGGCAGGGTGAGGGGCTGCAGGAACCAGGGGGGTAAAGCAAAGGGGATAAAACACCTCTAACCCCTCTTGGGGCAGGGTGAGGGACTGCAGGAGCCAGGGGGATAAAACACCTCTAAACCTGGCTCAGGGCAGGGTGAGAGCTCTGGAGCCAGGGCCCAGCCCAGCTGAGGGACCAGGGCACAGTGGCAGCTCTGCTGTCCCCAGGCCTGTGTCCCTGCCCGAGCTGGCACAGCAGCAGCTGAGAACCCATCCTGTCCATCCCGGGGCTGCCATAAAGCCAGAGGAGCTCCTGATCCCGGGAAAAGCTCCCGGTGAGGAGCAGGGTGGGCACTGCCACGAGGCCGAGCCGATGGGTGGCCAAACTTCTCCTCAGCTGGAGAAGGGAGTGAACACCCCACGCCACTGGAGCTGAATTTGGGTGTGCTGGACACGGGCACGGTGCAGAGCCGGTGCTGAGCTCACGGGGTGAACGATGGCGATGTCACAGCGTCGCCGCAAACGCGACCGCGCCGCGCTGCCAACGGGCTCCACGCAGAGAGAAATCCCAACAAAGCAAAGAGCTCGACCCAGAGGCAGAGGAAGAGGTCGCCATCAAGAACCACGATGCATCATCACACTGCTAAGGGTTTGCCTCATGCATAAACACGGCAGCGCTGATTGGAGGTTGCTAATTATAATATTACACCGTCACACAGGACAATCAGCTCTTCAGACCAAGCAGCACAAATGTAGAAAAGAATTAATTTTTTTTCCTCTTTTGGTTTTCTTTTTCTTTCTTTTTTTTTATTTTTTTCAATTTTTTTTTTTAATTTTATTTTCCAACAGAGCAAATGAACACAGATTGTTTCTTCAGCAAAATATGAAACTGTAAACTTTGGGCTCATTCTGCAACTTTTCCCCGATCCATAATAACAAAAAAAAACCCAATGGGAAGAAAGACTGACGTACATTTTTAAGCGCACCTTCTCCGTCTAGTACAAAAGCACAACCTAAAACATATAAAGCTTCTTCTTCTTCTTCTGTTTTTTTTTGGTTTTTTTTTTTCCTTTTAAATCACAGTTACCAAAAAAGAACCAGTGAATAATTTCTTACATACGCTATAATAACATTACTCTAAACAGCTAATTCTCTATGAGGTATATCTGAGAAAATTCGGTGAGGGATTGCACGGTCTGCGTTGCCAACATGCCCAGTTCGTTATAAAGCTTTGGAACCATGGAGGAGGAGAAATCAGGGGAGGAGGAGGAGGAGGGGGAGGAGGAGGAGGAGGAGGAGGAGGAGGAGGAGGAGGAGGAGGAGGAGGGGGAGGAGGAGGAGGAGGAGAGCCTTTGGTATCATCAGGAGTCTGTTCTTTGCAGGGCTGCATTGCAAAGCACCGCGGTACAAAAGCCACCAGGTACAATTCTGCGGCCCGCTCCAAGCTGAGGTATTCACAGGAAGAATTAAAAAGAAAATCACAGAGAGGTCTAGAGTGGCAAAATGGTTGCTTTGGTTCAAGCAAGGCACTCGTCCCGTGGTGAGATCACTCTTTGCAAGTGAAGCAGGAGTTGGGGGCCGCGGGGACCCTGCCAGCTCTGGGGACTGTCTGTGTCCCAGGGCACGGGGACACTCGGCTCCCCCCGCCCTGAAGGCATCCTGAGAATTATTATAGCTTTGTAGTGAAGGAACACAGAGACAGAGAGAAAAGCACACTTGGCGAGTCCTACCGTTTCCAACCCAGACTTCAACCCCCGAAGAGATAGGAAATAAAAGGCAACAGTTGATGAAAGCTCCGTGAAGCTGAAGATTGCTCGGGGAAGGGCCCGGGACCCAGAGCTGCTGTCCTGGCTGGGGGAGCACCCAGGGCTGGCTCAGCATCCTCAGAGCATCCTCAGAGCATCCTCAGAGCATCCTCAGGGCATCCTCAGAGCATCCTCAGAGCATCCTCAGAGCATCCTCAGAGCATCCTCAGAGCATCCTCAGAGCAACCTCAGAGCATCCTCAGAGCATCCTCAGAGCAACCTCAGAGCATCCTCAGAGCATCCTCAGAGCATCCTCAGAGCATCCTCAGAGCAACCTCAGAGCATCCTCAGAGCATCCTCAGAGCATCCTCAGAGCATCCTCAGAGCATCCTCAGAGCATCCTGCAGACAGCAGCACAGCCTCAGAACCGAGAGCCGAAGGACATTCCCCAACAAACAGCTTGGAGAGAATCGCTCAGGGACGTCCTGCTAATGGAGCTTCATGCAGCCTCGCTTCATTGCTGACTTGACAAAAGGAATTAATTGGTTTTGATCTGAAAACTGCAATTGTAAACAACGAGCAAAGGTGAGGAGAGGGAGCGGCTCCCGGTGGGGACAGCCCCGAGACCCCAGCAGCCCTGGGATCTGCTCAAGGCAGGCAAAAACAAGAACCAGCACTGCTGCAAACCCCCCAGGGCAGAGCCCAGAGCCCTTCCCGGGAGGATGAGGATGCACAGAGCCCTTCCCGGGAGGATGAGGATGCACAAATCCCATCCCGGGAAGCTGAGGATGCACAGAGCCCATCCTCGGAGGCTGAGGATGGATTCACAGATCCCTTCCTGGGAGGATGAGGATGCACAGAGCCCATCCGAGGAAGCTGAGGATGCACAGAGCCCATCCCATGAAGCTGAGGATTCACAGATCCCTTTCCTGGAGGATGAGGATGGATTCACAGATCACATCCCGGGAAGCTGAGGATGCACAGAGCCCATCCTTGGAGGCTGAGGATGGATTCACAGATCCCATCCTTGGAGGCTGAGGATGGATTCACAGATCCCTTCCCAGGAAGCTGAGGATGGATTCACAGATCCCTTCCCAGGAAGCTGAGGATGGATTCACAGATCCCATCCCATGAAGCTGAGGATGCACAGATCCCATCCTTGAGGCTGAGGATGGATTCACAGATCCATCATGATCTGTGATGAGGATGCACAGATCAATCCCATGAAGCTGAGGATTCACAGATGCCATCCTTGGAGGATGAGGATGGATTCACAGAGCCCATCCCATGAAGCTGAGGATGGATTCACAGAGCCTGAGGATGATTCACAGAGCCTGATTCAGAGGCTGAGGATGCAAAGATCCCATCCCGGGAAGCTGAGGATTCACAGATGCCATCCTTGGAGGATGAGGATGGATTCACAGAGCCCATCCCATGAAGCTGAGGATGGATTCACAGATCCCATCCTTGAGGCTGAGGATGGATTCACAGATCCCACCCCATGAAGCTGAGGATTCACAGATCCCATCCCTGGAGGATGAGGATGATTCACAGATCCCATCCTTGGGGCTGAGGATGCTCAGAGCCCATCCTTGGAGGCTGAGGATGGATTCACAGAGCCTGAGGATGATTCACAGAGCCCATCCTTGGGGATGAGGATGATTCACAGATCCCATCCTTGGGGATGAGGATGGATTCACAGATCCCATCCTTGGGGCTGAGGATGATTCACAGATCCCATCCTTGGGGATGAGGATGGATTCACAGATCCCATCCTTGGGGCTGAGGATGGATTCACAGATCCCATCCTTGGGGCTGAGGATGGATTCACAGATCCCATCCTTGGGGCTGAGGATGCTCAGAAGCAGAGCCAGCCCCCGGCACACGCAGCTCCCCGCGGCCGGACGGGCTGCAGGTCCCCGGGCTGGCAGGAGGAGAAGGGAACACAGAGAAGGGCAGCAGCAGAACCAGCAGCTTCCAGGGAAGCGTTTCTTTGGGAATCTGGGCTCTGCTGGACCTTTCTGGGCGTGGGAGAGAACACTGGGAGTCATCAGAGAGCACATGCAGAATGCAGACCGCACAGAGAAAGAAATCTTTGGTATCTTTGGTATCATCAACACGATTAAAATTACAAATGGAAAAGTCAGTGAGGTAGCCTCTTTGGTTCTCACTAGAAATAGAAAGGTTTTTTTGGGTTTTTTTCTTTTTTCTTTTTTTTTTTTTTTTAAATCTTTTTCTTTTCTTTTTTTTTCCACACACAGAAGTTCATTCTTGGAAGCAGCTAGTTTAAGGGTTTCTCTCTTTTTTGCTCTTTCCCCCCCAGCTTAAGTTTTCAGAAGCCACAAAGTTCAGGCAAAGTATCCCAGTGTCTTTTTTCTGGGGGGGTTTGTTCTTTTTTTGGTTTTTCTATTTTTCTGAATGCACAGTTTAAGGTTGAATATTCATTGCTTGTCCTCAAAGTTCGCTCTGCTGTTCTTGCAGGAAATCAGCTGTAGTGCTTTATAGATAATTCTAAATAAAAAATAAAAACTCTACCAGGGCATCCCCGGATAACGACGAATAAGTTAAATAAATAAGTTATATTCTGAAAGTTTCATGTGCCATAATAAAGGTATGTCACGCACTCTAATCAGGAGGGAAAATAATAACTTAAATAATTTAAGCTTTGATATTTAAACAATTAAAATGAATGAAAAGAAAGAATTAAAACTAGATTTCTGTTTAGTGGGATGAGTTGTTTCTTGCCCTGTCTGACAGAACCTGGCTGATGCCAACTCTGAAGCGAATTTCCTAACGGGCTTCGCATCCCCAATGCGCTACAACAGTGCTATGGAAAATAAAGGAAATTAATCCCAAATGAATTCACAACAGCTGAATTAAATAGATATAAATAGCTAAACATCACAGCCTGATTCCCCCTTTCAACATTCAGGCAAAACTGCCACTGAATTCAAAAGCTAAACACAACACAATGGGATTCAGACTCGACAGAGTTCTCAGAACCTGCCCTAAGACTAAATTAAATAAATTACATTATCCATAGATAATAATATATCAGGTTAAAACCCACAAGTGTCCGGAAAATAAAAAATAAAACCATTCTAAGCTTTGCCTTCTTAAAAAATGTAACCAATAAAAAATTCCCCACAATAAATATAAAGGAGGCCAAGTAGAAAGTTTCCCCAGGTGACAGAAACAGTCGGGAGCTGTGAGAAGCGGGGAAGCGCCGGCCGTGCCCGGCTCTCTCTGGATCCCGTGGGGTTCCTGAGCCTTCCCGCGGGAGGGGAGCGGCTCCCAGAGTCCTCGGGGCGTCTTTGGCTTCAGCTGAAGGTAAGAGACATCCAGGATAAAGCTTTGAAACCCAAGTCACTGAGCACATTCTTTGTTCAGGGGAGATCCAGTGATGCCCGAGGCTTCTCCAAAGTCCAGCTCATCCCGGCCGTGCCCGAGGATGTGAGCGCGCGCTCGTGGAGACGCTCCGGAGTTACAGGACACGGCTCTGTGGATCCAGGGAAGTGTCCCCTCTGTGGATCCAGGGAAGTGTCCCCTCTGTGGATCCATGGAAGTGTCCCCTCTGTGGATCCATGGAAGTGTCCCCTCTGTGGATCCACAGAAGTGTCCCCTCTGTGGATCCATGGAAGTGTCCCCTCTCTGGATCCACAGAAGTGTCCCCTCTGTGGATCCATGGAAGTGTCCCCTCTCTGGATCCACAGAAGTGTCCCCTCTCTGGATCCACAGAAGTGTCCCCATCTCTGGATCCACGGAAATGTCCCCTCTGTGGATTCACAGAAGTGTCCCCTCTCTGGATCCACAGAAGTGTCCCCTCTCTGGATCCACAGAAGTGTCCCCTCTCTGGATCCACAGAAGTGTCCCCATCTCTGGATCCATGGAAGTGTCCCCTCTGCGGATCCACAGAAATGTCCCCTCTGTGGATCCACAGAAGTGTCCCCTCTCTGGATTCACAGAAGTGTCCCCTCTGTGGATCCACAGAAGTGTCCCCTCTGGGGATCCAGGGAAGTGTCCCCTCTGTGGATCCACAGAAATGTCCCCTCTGTGGATCCAGGGACACACACACACCCCAGACACGCGGCTGGCCGCGGTTGTGCGCCGTGCTGGGACACAGACAATGATCGGCACCACGGTCTCTGGCCCCCGGGCTCTGCTACATAAAAACCTCCAGGAGCAGACAGTGAAATGGAAGACGTCACACGGGGCGTGAGAGATGCAGGGATAGAAAATGCAGTGGGATTTTGGGCTGAAAATGGATCGTGACCCAGCAGACTCCAGGCCCCAGCCCAGAGAAGCCTCGTGCGTGTTGCTGGTCTGCAATGCTGTGTAACAAACGCTTCCACGACTTGGAGAGAACTTCTCTGAGCAGAAATGTGTGAGGAATCCTGCTCTGAACTCCCTTTGCTGGGAATATCGGATGAGCTCTGAGCTTCACCAGGAGCCGTGGGCAGCTCTGCCTCTGGGGCAGGTGGGAGGCAGAGCTGTGACACTCTGGATGTCCCCAAGGTGAGGTGAGCCCCTGAGGCAGAGCTGTGACACTCTGGATGTCCCCAAGGTGAGGTGAGCCCCTGAGGCAGAGCTGTGGCACTCTGGATGTCCCCAGGGTGAGGTGATCCCCTGAGGAGTGCCACACGCTCAGAGGATGCCCGGGACACGACACACTCCTCTCACTGCAGGAAGGGGAGGTGAGGAGTGAGCACTGGCGCTTTCAGTGCTCCTTCATCATCCTCCACCACCCTGCAGATTGCAGGGGGACACTTCCAGCACAGCTCCCCTGAGGGCAATGCCGAGTTCCAAACGCACCAGGGGCCGCTCTGATGGACACTGGGGTGGGAATGAAACTTGAGAATGACCACATCACCTCAGCTGGGCCCTGCTCCGCAGCCTGCTGGCTCCAAACTCCACACTCAGGTACCTGGAATTTGGGTGAGCAGCCCTCAGAACACATCAGCTCAGATTGGGACCCTCTCTTGGTGACTTTATTCTGTGTCTGGCTACAAGGATTCTCCAGATCTCTTTGGGATCTGCCTGGAAATCTCTGCCAAAGGATCCTTTGATTCCCAGAGCAGGCACATGCTGCCAAGTCAGCTGTGAGGATCCTGAATTTGCTTTCCAGAAGCTTTTCCCATCCTGAGCAGACGAGGTTTTATGATATTTTTTTCCATTTTGAGTGGTTGGGAAGCGACCGCAGCAGTTCTGTGGGGCAGTTCAGATGAAGCCCTGGTTTAAACACAGAGAGGAGCAAGATGTGCTCCGGTTCTGAGGATAAATTTGGACAAGTCACGATCCAGATCGAACATCAGGAGGCTGAGGAGCAGCTCCTGAAGTGCCCCACGAGCTGCTGGACAGTCGGGTTTGTGGCAGGCGCAGGTTTGGAGCCGGGCTCAGCCCTCACAGTGACACGGGTGGGAACACACACATATTGCAAGCTTTAGCCCTGGGGAAGAGGAGGAAGGGTGGAGGTCACGGCACCGACACCACGCACGGGAGAGGGGCTGTTCACAGCCCCAGACACACACCAGACCAACACACGGGCCACAGCCGAGCCACGAGCGCTTCCTGCAGGGAGGACACGCGGCAGCCCGGCACCCCAACACCCTGCAGCGGAGTCCACGCGGCTCTTGGAGAGATGTGAGTGGGGCAGGAGCGGGGAGAACAGAAATAAACCCACCCTTCTGGCTGTGCCAACACTCACCAGGGTTACCTGTCCAGAGATCCGTGGGTTATGTGCATTAGTCGTGCAAGAGGAGAAACAAACCCAAACACAAGTGGTGAGAATCCTCATCTTTGGTATGGTAGCTGTTGAGGTTTTGGTTGCTCTGTTCCTTGTTCTTTTGAAAAAACTGCATAGGCACAAATTAAAGACAATCTTCAACTTTATAAGATGACTTGAGTTGTCAAATGAAGCAGCAATTGTACTGGCTTTGCTTTGTTCTCGTTCTTGTCAACCCTTTCTTTGAGATCTGCTTCCGAAAATGTCCAAGATGTCTGTAGAACACAGTGTGGGACTCGTTTGTTTCCTGACATGCTTCCTTGTTTTTTTTTTTAATTTTTATTTTATCTTTCAATGGAACAGTTCGTTGCAGAAGAAGTAGGTGCAGAAAACGTTTCTTTGGTTTCGATTAAGCAGTACATAAAAAAGTCTCAAGTGTCTGTAGCGGAGCACGGCCGCGCCGGGCCGCTCAGGGGCCAGCGGCCGTTCCGCCGCCGCCAGGGCGGCTCCGCTGCACGGGGCTGGAGAGAGGGCTCCGAGCTTGCCAGGCTTCCCCAGCGCTAGCCAACCGCCCGCACCAGCCGTGACAAAGAGAAATGGCAAGTTATAAACATCTTTGGCTTGCAGAAATCCTGTCTCTTTGGTGTGCTGTGTTCCTGCCGGCTCAGGGAGCCGCCAGGGAAAAGGAACTTAGGGATGCGATAGAGCTAAACGCGGCACATCTGGAATGGTCAGTGGCATCTCAAGGGCTTGTTTCTGTTTCTTTTCCTGCTTGAAAGTACCATAAAATACTGATAAAATGAACAAAAATACACGGAACACTCCAAAGGTTGCCGAGGAGAAACCAGATTCCCAGAAACTAAAAGGGATGTAATAATGTGAATTAATCTAGATCTTCTGAAGCATTGTGTTCGCTCCGTGAGCTGTAGCAGTTCCATCGACCTCCTGAGTGTGCATTAGGTACAAGCACAGAGCTTGTGAGGAGCTGCCAGCTGTGCTCCGCGCTGTTCCCGGGGTGTCAGGCTGCAGCTGGCACAGCCCAGGGCTGCACCATGGCTTTGTGCTTGATACTCTGAGCTCAAGAGAACTGAACTTTTCTGATCCAAGAACAAACTGATTAACTTCAACTAAAAAACCAACCAAAAAAAAAAACTTGAAATCTGATTTTTTTTTTTTTCCCCCCTAAAACACTTAACAAAACCATGCCTGAGTTTAAAAGCAGGGTCTTGGGTTTTTAGTATGTGACTTTGTGCTCCGTTGTCGTGGCCGCGGGGTGGTGTGGCCAGCACACGGCAGGTGCCGGGCACGGGAGGCCGCGGAAACCTGGGGCTCAGGAGAAACCTGCCTCAAGAACGACTCCCCTACGTTTCAGACCTGCTTCGCCTGTCCTGAGCATCGTACGGTGTGGAGAGAGGTTGGAGTGGAGCCTGCGCCTGCCGAGACCGGCCAGAAGCCGTCGGGATGTCCTCGGGACCAGCTGGGCTGGGCTTGGCTGCGGGGGGATTGTGCTTTAAGTCCCCAGCGAGGGGCCCTGCCGCGAAGCCGCTCTCTGCGCCGCGCCCTCACGCCTTGCTGCAGGTGCTGGGCGCCGACGAGGAGCCCCCGGAGCTCAGGTCGTCCTGCCACTTCTCCAGGCTGCGCCGGCGCGCGTTCATGAAGAAGTTGCTGACGGTGGTGAGCTCCAGGCCCAGCTGCTGGGAGATGGTGATCTGCATTTCTTTGGAGGGACGCTTGTTCTCCTTGAAGATGGCGAAAAGCGTTCGGCGCTGGAGGTCCGTGAAAACCAGGCGGGATTTCTTCTGGGAGTTGTTCCGCTCTTTGTTGGGCTCTTGCTCTTTGCGTTTGCAGGCTGGGAGGGGGTGGCAGAGACAGAGAGAAAGTGTCAGGGTGATGCCCACAGACCCCATGAGCCGCCTGATGGCTGGCACTGTCACACGGCGGGGGTGAGTGTCACCGGCCGAGCCAGCACCGCGCTGACCGCGGGGCTCCCAGAGTGAGCCCCATTGCTCTTCCATCCCCAAAACCTCTCAACAGCCAGGAATAACAGCTGGATTTGTCCCTTTAAACAGCCCAAAGTGAACCCCAGCCAAAGCTCTGCTAGCAGCAGCTTTGTGTGAGCACCAAGGGGAAAAGCCACCGTGGAGCTGCTGGGGGTTCCAGCGCAGGGTCAGGCTCTGGCTCGGCTGCTCCCACAGTGCCACCGCACCAGGGCACCGCTCCTGAGCCTGTCCCCCTTCCCAGGCCTGCCCCCAGGGCACCGCTCCTGAGCCTGTCCCCCTTCCCAGGGCCTGGCCCCAGGGGCTCCTGTCCCCCTTCCCGGGGCCACCGCCCCAGGGCACCGCTCCTGTCCCCCTGTCCCCCTGTCCCCCTGTCCCCCTTCCCAGGCCTGTCCCCAGGACACCGCTCCTGTCCCCCTGTCCCCCTTCCCGGGCCTGTCCCCAGGGCAGAAGCACCCCCAGCGCCAGGTCAGGCAGAGCAGCGGTGCTGCACCATCGCTGAGCGATGCTAATGGATCCTAAAACCCATTGGTATTAATAGCTGCTCTGTATTTATTAGCAGAGAGAGAACAGGCAGTGCTGAAACCAATACCGCTGCCAGAGCACACCCACACTCAAAAATAGCCTGCCCAGCCGTCTGCAGCAGGCACAGAGAGAAAATCCATATGTTGACATGGTTGGGTAATGTACTGGGACAAAATGAGCCCAGAGAATTGATAAGCGGGCGGGTTTTTAGCATCCCTGTTAAATAATTCTGCAGGTCTGGAATGTGAAATGAAGCTGGCCCAAAAGTAAAAGTCAGAGTGTGGAAATGTCTGTAATTAACCCGTGCAGAGCCTGGCTCAGCCACTGTGGCACTGATGTCTCCTCCCGTGAGGGACAGGAGCTGGCAGCATTTCTGCAGGAAACTGGAGCCTTTTGTAGGAGAGCCTGAGCCCTCCCAGCCGCCAAATCCCAGCAGAGCTGCCTCTGGGAGGGAGGCGAAGGTCACACCTCAAAACACCCCAGAGAGGAGGAAGAGGAGGGTCCTGAGGGTCAGCCAGGGGCTGTGGGTGACAGTTCCAGGGCTCTGTGCAGAGCAGACACGGCAGAGGCAGCAAGGTGAGCTGTGTCCCAATGGCCACAATCCCCTCTCATTATCCCAGGGGCAGCAGGAGGAAGAGTGTGGGCTCTCTGGCTGCACAGTAACATCCCACTGCCTGTCGGAGCTGAAAGAGCAGATTTTGAGCTGGGTTTATCTGGCTTTGTGTCCAGAATCCACACAGAGA
Organism: Poecile atricapillus; assembly: GCF_030490865.1. NCBI lineage: Eukaryota > Metazoa > Chordata > Aves > Passeriformes > Paridae > Poecile > Poecile atricapillus. The sequence goes on along the minus strand of NC_081288.1, from coordinate 107,480,033 downwards.
TGTCCCCGGTGCCGGGGACGTGATGAGCACCGACATCTCTGCCGCAGCTTCTAATCGGTTCCGGGACAGCGGGACGAGCCGAGTGCTTCCTACCATCACTAATTTATGTCCTGAGATACTCTGCGTTTTACAGTTATTGGTAGCTGATAATAAATAATGCAGAGGTATGTGCTTTTTGATGCATTCAGTAAATACTTTCCTTGAACTGTTGAGTTTGCTCTTGAAAAGGCCCCACAAAGGCAAACGCTGCGCCTGACATGCATCTCTCAGCAGAGAAAAATGGGGTGAGCTCTCTAATAAAATCAAGTGATTTTCCGGGAAGAAAGAGAAAGGTTTTAACAGCAGAAGGAAGGGAAGAGACCATCTGGATTCTAAGCACAATTTGATTTATTAGCTGCTGTTAAACCCGAACAGGTCCTGTGGAAGAAAATGGACAACGAGCAAGAACTGAAAGCCATAACTGTGAAAAAAACCCCAAACACAAAACTGAAAATAAACAAAGAATTTTTCTTCTGCATTGGTTTAAAGGTGGTCTTTGATAGAAAGCACATAGGAACTGCTCAGAGCTGGGGTCAGCACTGCCTCCCTTAGCCAAAGCAGAGCCCCATGAGTTGAAGGGCATTAAGAGGGAGCAGGGACCTGATGCTGTGACACCCTGAGTATCCTCACACTGAACTTCCCTACTCATAGTTTACATGTCTCATGTTCTGCAGCAATGACTCTGATTCTCTTCCCCACAAGAGAGGAGCCATCCCAAACAGCCACAAATCCTGAGAAACATCTACAAGCTCTAGGCCACCCCCTGAGCTGTGACACCCTGAGTATCCTCACACTGAACTTCCCTACTCATAGTTTACATGTCTCATGTTCTGCAGCAATGACCTGATGCTGTGACACCTTGAGTATCCTCACACTGAACTTCCCTACTCATAGTTTACGTGTCTCATGCTCTGCAGCAATGACTCTGATTTTCCTTTCTCTTCCCCACAAGAGAGGAACCATCCCAAACAGCCACAAATCCTGAGAAACATCTACAAGCTCTAGGCCACCCCCTAAGCCCTCAGGCACGGGGCAGGGATGCTCCAGGGCCTCCCTCAGCTCCCCAGAGGGACACAGAGGTGAGGACACGAAGGTCACCAGCAGCAGAAGGAGGAAGAGGAGGAGGAGGAGGAGGAGGAAGAGGGGTCCCAGGGGCTGGAGCAGCCCTGGGAGAAGCAGAGTCACTCACAGGGACACCGGGAGCATCACCAAGGCAGCTCCTGTGCCTCTCCAGCTCTGGATGGTTTTATAAACGGCAAAAGTGACTCTGCAGCCACGAAACAAAGAGCAGGTGACAGGAAGGAGCCAAGCAGAGATATTCCCCCAGTCCAGCAGCGTGTCCTCCCCAGCACAAGCAGGACCATGGATCCATGGGTGAGGTTTGTGTGGGTGCAAAGTCACCCAAACCCAGCTTCTGTCTGCTGCAAATAACACTGCTCCTCTGTTCCGTTCTGGGGAGGACTCAGGGGGAGGGAAATTTCATTCTGAGCACAATGAAACGACCATCAAAACGTTTTCCAAAGATTTAAAATGCTTCTCTTTTGCTGTGATTCACTTAAAGCAACCTCTTGTATATCCCTGTTACTACAGTCTCTTAAAAACTAGGCCTCAGAAATCAATTTGATTACCTCTCTGAATTAAGTATGCACAAATGAGAGCGATTGAGATCGATACAAATTAGGTTAAGTACTCCGCTGTGTACAAAATCATTATGGAACAAGGAGCAATCAGAATGAAGATGCAAATAATCACATTGTCGGGGTGGGCAGTCAGTGCTGCTCATCCCAGCTGCTGCACACACACCAAACTCCCAATTCTGGAAATCCTAGGAATGCCCTTGATGGCCTTTATCCAGAAAAACAGATTGGATGTGTAGCACAGAGTGAATTCTGTTCTTCCAGAGCAGATCTGCTTGCTCATGCATTGTAATGGTGCTCCCTGTTTGGAGACCCAGGCATTCCTGCAATGCTCATGGGGGAAATGAAGCTGTTTCCAGCCAGGAAGGTGTTCTCTTGCTGCCCCCCCTGATTTTTCCCTCTCAGTCCTGTCACAATCCCAGGGAATGCTGCTCCTCTCCAGTCCCTCCATCCTGCAGCTCTCTGAGAAGAAAAGATGAATGGTTTTGGGGACATGGCTCTTTTCTGTTTCCTCCTGGCACACCGCAGCTCTCAGGCTGTTTGTCTCTGGTCTCCTGTAAATCTGCTGGAGGCTGGAATTGGGCTGTAAATTCTGCTTCCTCCCTGCAGTGCTGCAGCACCCACCTCTCTCCAGGAGCCTCTGGGTACCACTGGAACCTTCCAGCACAGCTCTGGATCCTTCCAGCTGCACTCGGAGCCCTTCACGTCTAACACCTGCGAGATTTATGCTTCCTCTTGTCCTGGAGATTCTCCCTTTTGAATCCCAGAACAGTTTCCAGCTGAATTACAAGCCCTTGCAGTGACAGGGATTTATATTCCCCTTGTCAGAGCACGGGGATGGAGCCAGGCCTTCCCCCCACTCAGTGCTTTGCCTGTTGCAGCAGCATCTGCAAGTGATGTGCCAGCACATCCCTGGAGTACCAAACACAGCTGTGTCCTTCTCCTGTGGACAAAGGGAAGCACTTGGGGCGTTTAAGGGCTGGGGATTTAAATCTGGGGTGGGTAAGCAAGAGCTGAGTAAGAGCATTAAATCTTATTGCAAGGGGAAGGAACAGATCCAGTGAATCCTTGCTGTGTGCTCCTGTTGTCAGGAGTTGTGACCCCTGGCAGAAAGCAGGATGTGAGTATTTCCTTTTACTGCCTGCTAAAGATAGGGTACAACGAGAAGGAACAGGAGAGGACAGGAGCAAAGCTCTGCCAGGTTATCTGTGCTGCCCTGTGAGCTCTCCCTGCACCTCAGCTCAGCACGGAGCAAGAGCAGCCCTGTTTCTCTCAGGTTCCCATTCCCTTCTTCCCAGGGGCTCAGGAAAGCTCAGCTCCAGCAGGAGCAGCTCCCGAGAGGGGAGAGGGGCCATGGAGCCCAGCAAGGCTTGGCAGGAGCCCAGGGGAGAAGGAAGATGAAGAGAAGGCATGTGGGAAGCTCTCTGAGGAAGATTTCCTCTGCTCTTCCTGCAGCCCGGTGCTGCTTGCCAAAGCTTAATGCCTGGGCACCGGCCCCGTGCTCCCATCCCATTAGGAGGGGATGAGAACTGCTGGAAAATCACCGCCGCTCATAAATATGTTCCCTGCTTACTGAGAGATATTTTGGTCCTGGAGACAATTTGCGTTTTGGGAACCTGCCAGCCTCTATCGCTTGTCTAATAATTCCTCTGTGCAGCATTTACCAGCGGTTTGAGTCCCTTTTTTCACAATGGAGCAGTTTGATTTCATAGCTCAAAACCCCCAAACAACCCCAAAACACTCCAATTTCTGTTCTGATTGCATTTCTCTCTGCCATCAGCGAGTTGTCTGGCTGATGTTATCACCAAACCCATTTGAGATTAGTCTGTTTGGTAAGATTTCTGTGTGCAAACCTCTCTATAAATCAGAGAGCCTTTTATGCAAAAGTCTGCAAGATGGATAGAGCCGGATACAAAATCTTTTACCTTGGAAACAGAGATGTATTATCTGTCCCGCTGGATATAGTGCTTGCCCTGCATATTCATGGCCCAGGTGTGATGGGCTTTTTCCAGAGGAGACAGGAGACAAGATGGGAGCCTTAAATACAAACAGATTGCTATCAGAAGGAAGGGAGCGCTCTTTTTTGCTGTCTAGTGGGGATAAGATGAGAAGCAAAGGATTTAAAAGACAAAAAGTGAGATTAAGGCCAGTCATTAAGGGGTTTTTTGTACCTGGAAGAGATGCTTAGGTAAGAAATCCCCCTCTGGAGATTGCTGGAGAAGACTGTGAGGACAAATGATGCCTGCAGTCCCTTCAGGCCTCCTTCCCTCTGAGCTGCGTTCTCTGCACACCTGCAGAGCCCTCTCTGCACTCTGACTCCAGGGATGAGAGGAGGTTTAGTGCTCCGAGCCCCAGCACAGCCCTGCCAGCTCCTGCAGGAAGCCTCTCATCTCCCAGCCAGGCCTAATTGGAAGGGAAGGAAAAGCTCTGGCAGCTGCTGCACGGCAGCAACACCCAGGACAAGGTTTTGTCACTAACACCAGGGAGGAGCACCCAGCGCAGCAAAAACACCCCTGAGAAGTGTGGGAAGAGCCAGCACTGCTTACTGGGAAATGATCCTTTGGAAAAAGTCTTCTCCCCTTTATGCATTCCTCACCACAAATAAATTGTGGCAATTTTCTGCTGCAGAGGAATACTTGAGTTTGGGATACTTGAGTTCAAATGATGGGCAAAAGACATGGGGAAAAAAAGGAATCAAGAGATGCTGGGGGAGAAAATCTTATAAGGAAATAGTGAAGAACAGCTTCAGAATTAATAACACGTGATGACAAATTAATTCCTTCTTTCAAAAAGTAGGGAGGAAAATATAGAAATGCATTTAATCCAAAATGCACCCAGAATTGACTTTATCAAATAATCAAGAAACCGATAAAACTCATTTGCTTGGCAAAACCAGGATTGGGATTTCTGTGTGGCAGAAACGCCTTCAGAAACGATGTGGAACAAAGGGCTGGGGCAGGGCATCATTTCGGAAAGTTGGTACACGAGAAATACAATTTATCAGCCAGCAGCACAATTTACCGCATGGATTGTTCAAACACAGCCACTAATCTATAGCTGAAGAGAGCACCAATATTTCAAAGCACTAAACACCTTTCAAAGAGCCTTTACATACCTGTATGTTTAGCTCAACGCTAAGAAACAGCTTTATAAACAGGTAACGTGCCTGATACAGATGTTATCACGGCTTCATTTTTCGCTGGAGATAAGACAACAAAACAATCTCAAAATCCAGGGAGGAAACATTTGGTAGGGCACAAAGAGGCAGAGGATGGGGGGACACCCGTGTGAGAGCCCTTTCCTCGGTTTGGGGCTCTGGGGGAGCGGGGCTCAGCCTGGGATGTGCCACTGCTGCTCAGCCTCGGCTCTCCGGGCCCGCGGCCACCGCCTGTCCCGGGGCTCGTCCGGTTCCTGCTCCCGCTCTCCTCCCTTCGGCTTCCTCCGGCTGCGGGCTGCGCTCCCTGTGCGCCGCTCTCCGTGGTACTGACAGCTCCGAGCGGGGAGAGGATGAGGATGGGGATGGGGAGCTCTGCCATCCTGCCCCGCACACAGCCCGGCACGGTACTGACAGCTCCACCGGGGCTTTCCCGAGCCTTTCCCGAGCCTTTCCCGAGCCTTTCCCGAGCGGGATGGGGATGGACAGCGCTGCCATCCTGCCCGGCACACGGCCCGACACTGTACTGACAGCTCCGAGCGGGGAGAGGATGAGGATGGACAGCGCTGCCATCCTGCCCGGCACACGGCCCGGCACTGTACTGACAGCTCCGAGCGGGGAGAGGATGAGGATGAGGATGGACAGCGCTGCCATCCTGCCCGGCACACAGCCCGGCACGGTACTGACAGCTCCGAGCGGGGAGAGGATGAGGATGAGGATGGACAGCGCTGCCATCCTGCCCGGCACACGGCCCGGCACTGTACTGACAGCTCCGAGCGGGGAGAGGATGAGGATGAGGATGGACAGCGCTGCCATCCTGCCCGGCACACAGCCCGGCACGGTACTGACAGCTCCGAGCGGGGAGAGGATGAGGATGAGGATGGACAGCGCTGCCATCCTGCCCGGCACACGGCCCGGCACTGTACTGACAGCTCCGAGCGGGGAGAGGATGAGGATGAGGATGGACAGCGCTGCCATCCTGCCCGGCACACAGCCCGGCACGGTACTGACAGCTCCGAGCGGGGAGAGGATGAGGATGAGGATGGACAGCGCTGCCATCCTGCCCGGCACACGGCCCGGCACTGTACTGACAGCTCCGAGCGGGGAGAGGATGAGGATGAGGATGGACAGCGCTGCCATCCTGCCCGGCACACAGCCCGGCACGGTACTGACAGCTCCGAGCGGGGAGAGGATGAGGATGAGGATGGACAGCGCTGCCATCCTGCCCGGCACACGGCCCGGCACGGTACTGACAGCTCCGAGCGGGGAGAGGATGAGGATGAGGATGGACAGCGCTGCCATCCTGCCCGGCACACGGCCCGGCACTGTACTGACAGCTCCGAGCGGGGAGAGGATGAGGATGAGGATGGACAGCGCTGCCATCCTGCCCGGCACACGGCCCGGCACTGTCCATCGGGGCTTTCCCGAGCCCTTTTCCTTTCCCGAGCCCTTCCCGGACGGGATCGGGATGGGCAGGACGGACGCTCCGGGCCCCCGTTCCCCCGTGCCCAGGCGGGACGGGGCGGGGCCAGCAGCCCGTTCTGGGGATGAGGTGTCGGGATGGAGCCGCCCTCGGGGGTGGTTTTGTGTTCTTCCGAGCCCCCCGAGGGTGGTTTTGTGTTCTTCCGAGCCCCCCGAGGGCACACGGCGAGCCCAAAAGGCTGCTGTGCCCCCGGAGCTCCACAGCGGGTCCTGCCCGCACCTTCCACACACAAACCCTGCCAGAGGAGCCTGAAACACCCCCAGGAAGAGACAACAAGCACGGAAATAATGAGATGAAATTAGAATAGACAACACTATAGATCTTCTATAATAAGAAAAAATGCTAAGCACACCCACGTTGCTACTGCTCCCGCGGGGAGAGAGGGATTTCCCTTCGAGGACAGCAGGTTTGCATCCCACTTGGGAAAAATTTCCAGGAGTATGGGGCAAACAGCTGCTGGGTCTATTCTGTTTTTAAAAACCTGAAATACTTGCAGCTTTCCCCCCGTGCTCAGAGGGATTTAAGCAAGTGAGTAAAGGGGGAGAAGGAAGCGCTGAGGCAATGGGGCCGCATACTCACACGTGGTAATAAAAGGAAATTAAAATAATCGATTTCCTGAAGGGAAAGGTAATTTGCAAAGGTCTTTCCCGCTCCATGGGGAGTCCGTGACCACTCAGCACCTGAGCTCTCTCCAAACTTTACTCGTGGATGCAGAGGCGTTCAGGGGGACTGCTAAAGCAGAGATCCAGAATTCTACAGAACTCCACATGCAGCTGTGATTCCTGATTTTCTGCTCTATATGCAGAGCTCCACGGGGAACCCCCACCCGGGACCACTGCTGGGAAGGAAAAGCACCAGCCACGTTACTGGAAATGAGCCGGCTCAGGTTCCAGATCAATGAAAACTGGGTCCACGCGTTGATGCTCCTGTTGCCAGCATTAATGCTCTTTTAATCTTCTAAACATTATCTGCATCGATTTCCCTCTCGATACACGTTTGGTTGTGAAGGCGACATCACCGCGTGCTCGGCAAAAAAACCCGAACCCCTTCGGTCCCCTCTGCTTCTCTGCAGGCAGAGCCCTGCACCTTCCTTCGGCTGCGAGCAGAGCAGAGCCGGCTGCCCGCGGGTGCCGCAGGGGAAGAGAGGAGCTGGCAGCGAGCCTGGAGCCCAGGAGGGGATCCGCGACCCTCTCCCGACGGGCAGCACAGCCCCGCACCTCGGGACAGCCCGAGCAATCCGCGGGGATCCTGTTTAACCCGCAGCACCTCTGGTTAGAGCTCGGGCAGGAATTACGGCCATCAATCATCTGTGGCTCCCCTTCGCCCTGCTCCACCGCAGCCCAGGCTGGCTCGGCAGCTGCCCCTCGTGCAGGAGCTGTCTGTGCCCATTTCCCATCCCGGGGACACTGACCCCCGTGTCCCCCGAGAGCCCTCCGGCTGTGCCGGCAGCCCTGGGAACAAGCCGCTGTGTGCCTGCCCGCCGGGAAACAATCTGCCCGCGGCGGGATCAATTGAAATGAAAGAAGGACGGACGCTGTGACACAAATATCCCCGGATTTTCATCGCTGTCAGAGCAGAGCTCCCCGCCCCCCGGCCCCCGCCCCATACCGCGGTCTGTCCGTGCCACAGCCCCCCGTGTCCTTCTACAGTCACGGCCGTGCCCCACGGCGGGGCCCTGCCCGCACTGCACCGGCCGGGACACGGCAGGGACAGCCCCACGGCCGGGACAGCCCCACGGCCCCGCGGCAGGGACAGCCCCACGGCAGGGACAGCTCCACGGCAGGGACAGCTCCACGGCCCCACGGCAGGGACAGCCCCACGGCAGGGACAGCTCCCGCTGGCTCTGTCCCGCTCACCGCCGGGGCGGGCGCTGCCGGGGGTCGGTGCGGGGGTCGGTACCGGGGGTTAGTGCAGGGGGTCGGTACCAGGGGTCGGTACTGGGGGCTAGTGCGGGGGTCGGTACCGGGAGTCAGTGCGGGGGTCGGTACCGGGGGTCAGTGCGGGGGTCGGTATCAGGGGTCGGTACGGGGGGTTAGTGCGGGGGTCGCTACCGGGGGTCGGCACCGAGGGTCGGTACCGGGGGTCAGTTCCGGGGGTCGGTACCGGGGGTCGGTACCGGGGGTCGGCACCGGGGGTCAGTGCGGGGGTCGGTACCGGGGGTCGGTACTGGGGGTCGTTACCAGGGGTCGGTACTGGGGGTTAGTGCGGGGGTCGGTACCGGGGGTCGGTACCGGGGGTCGTTACCGGGGTTCGGTACCGGGGGTCGCTGCCCGCCGCCCCCCCCCGGTCCCCGCAGAACAATGGGGGCTGCGGCGCTCCGCGATCGCGCCAGGGGGCGCCCGCGGGCGCTCCGCGGACAATGCGGCCGGGCCGGGGCCGCGGGGGCTGCGCGGGGTCCGGCCCCCGCCTGCTCCCACCGGCCCCGCCTGGCCCGGGACGCGGAGCCCCCGCCCGGCCTCCCCCGCTGCGCCCGGCAGCGCCGGGAGGGATGTTCGCGGAGAGCGCGGTGCGGAGCGGAGCGGAGCGCGCACCTTCAGCACCCGGCCCTGGAGAGCAGCCCCGGCCCCGCCGCCCGGCAGCGGGAGCGGAGCGCGTCCCTCGGCCGGACAGAGCCCGGTGCGCGGTGCCGGCGTGCGGGAGGCGAGAACCGGCCGGCTCCGCGCAGCCCCGGGGCTCACGGCGGAGCCGGGAAGCGGCCGGGCCGGGCCCGCGGAGGACGCGCTGCGGGGCCGGCCGGTGGGCGCCGGGCTCCGGGAGGGTCGCGCTCCGCTCCCCGTACGGCACCGGCTTGCACCCACCTGCCAGCCGCAGGGCAGACATCCTCTGGAACTCCGGCTCCTGCAGCCACTTCCACATCCTGCGGAACGTCTCCCGGCCGGACTTGAGTTTACTCCAAGGCTTGGGGTTCCGCAGCAAGTCCGACAGGGTCCCCTGGGAGCGGCACAGCACTCGCTGGGCGAAGATGGCCTGCGGGATGCTGTAGCGCTTCAGCTCCGCCGTGATCCTTTGTGCCACCTCCTTGGTGTTGATCTCCTCCAGCTGGCCCGCTCCGTTGCCCTGCGGGCCGGCGGCGGGGGGCGGCCGCTCGCGGCCGGCGGGCAGCGCGGGGCCGTGCGGCGGCGGCCCGGGGGCCGCGGGGTGGTGAGCGCCGTTCAGGGGCGGCAGCATGGCCGGGGGCGTCCCCAGCCCCCGGGGCAGGTGCTGCTCTCCCCGCGCCAGCATCGCCGCGTGCGCCTCGAAGTTGGGGCTCAGCATCTTGTCGTGGCCCGGCGGCCCGTAGCCGTGCAGGCCCTGCTGGGCGCCAGGGAGCGGGCCCAGCCCGTTGCCCAGCGGCGAGAGGCTCTGCCCCACGGCCGGCACCTCCTTGTAGGGCCCGTAGAGGCTGTTGACGGCCGGCAGCCCGCGCTCGTCCCGCATGAGGGCGAAGCCGCCGCCGGAGCTGCCCGGCAGGCGCTGGTGGTGGTGGTGGTGGTGGTGGGCGTGCGGGTGGGCGTGCGGGTGGTGGAACTTGTCGGAGACGGCGGAGATGGGCGGCAGGGGCTGGAGCGGCGTCAGCGTGGTGTAGGTGCCGCTCATGCCCATGCCGGGCGGCGAGGCCTCGCAGGGCACGCTCATGGCGTGGTGCAGCGGGATGGAAAGCTCGGGTCGGTACTCGGCGGCGCCGTCCAGCAGCGAGGCCATGCTGGGCACCATGGCGGGCCGGGCGGCGGGGGGCAGCTCCTGGTGCGGCGGCGGCGGCGGCGGCGGCGGCGGCGGCACCCGGAGCGGCCCCGCGCTGCGCCCGTGGTGAGGGCTGGGGCTGCCCATCAGCTCCGGCTCGTGCCCCGCCGCCCCATGCAGGCTGCCCAGCGGCTCCATCGCCAGCTCGGGGTTCATGGCGCACGCACCCGGCTCCCCGCCCAGGCACCGCCGGCCGCCGCGCCCGCTCCTCATCCGCTCATGAGGGCGGCGGCCGCCGCGGCCCGGGGCCGCCCGCCCCGCGGGCAGCGGCGGCTCAGCCGGGCCCGCCGAGCCGGCCCCGCGCCATGTCCTCGCCTCGCCGCCGCCGCCGCCGTCTGAGGGCGGTGGGAGCTGTCCGGGGCCGCCCCGCCCCGGCCGCGCCCGCGGGGCCGGGCCTGCGCCGCGGGCGGGCGGTCGTGAGGGCGGCGGGAGCGCGGGCGGGCGGGCGTGAGGGCGGCGGGAGCGCGGGAAAGGCGGGGCGCGCGGGGCATTGGCGGGCCCGGGGCCGGGGGCGGGGCCTCCGTGAGGGGACGTGAGGGGACGGCGGGGCCGTTAAAGACTCCGCGGCCTTTGTAGCGTGCGGGACCGCCGGCAGCGGCTCGGAACCGGGCCCGGTGATGCTCCAGCACCGCCGCCGGGGATCCCCGGTGCTGGCTGAGCGGCTCTCGCCCCGGCAGGCGGCTCCGCAAGCCCCGGTCCCGCAGCCGGCTGCTCCCGGGACCCCGCTGCACACAGCCGGCCCTGCTGCCTCCCTGTCCGCTGCTGCAAAGCAAGGTACAGCGCTGATCTGTGCTGTTGGTTGTTAGCTGCCTTCAGTGCGGCTGAATCAGGGCTCGTTGACAACGTGTGGTGGATGGCAGTGTCCCGGGGGGGATGGCGAGTCCCCGGAGCCCGGCGGGCCCGGGCCGGGAGAGCAGCGGGCACGGCCCCAGCGGGCTCAGGCCCTGAGGGGACAGCATCCCCCGGCATGGCAAAGACAGGCCCTGAGGGGACAGCATCCCCGGGCATGGCAAAGACAGGCCCTGAGGGGACAGCATCCCCCGGCATGGCAAAGACAGGCCCTGAGGGGACAGCATCCCCCGACATGGAGCTGGCAAAGACAGGCCCTGAGGGGACAGCATCCCCCGGCATGGCAAAGACAGGCCCTGAGGGGACAGCATCCCCGGGCATGGCAAAGACAGGCCCTGAGGGGACAGCATCCCCCGGCATGGCAAAGACAGGGACTGAGGGGACAGCATCCCCCGGCATGGAGCTGGCAAAGACAGGCCCTGAGGGGACAGCATCCCCCGGCATGGCAAAGACAGGGACTGAGGGGACAGCATCCCCCGGCATGGAGCTGGCAAAGACAGGGACTGAGGGGACAGCATCCCCCGGCATGGAGCTGGCAAAGACAGGCCCTGAGGGGACAGCATCCCCCGGCATGGCAAAGACAGGCCCTGAGGGGACAGCATCCCCGGGCATGGCAAAGACAGGGACTGAGGGGACAGCATCCCCCGGCATGGAGCTGGCAAAGACAGGGACTGAGGGGACAGCATCCCCGGGCATGGCAAAGACAGGCCCTGAGGGGACAGCATCCCCGGGCATGGCAAAGACAGGCCCTGAGGGGACAGCATCCCCGGGCATGGCAAAGACAGGCCCTGAGGGGACAGCATCCCCCGGCATGGAGCTGGCAAAGACAGGGACTGAGGGGACAGCATCCCCGGGCATGGCAAAGACAGGCCCTGAGGGGACAGCATCCCCGGGCATGGCAAAGACAGGCCCTGAGGGGACAGCATCCCCCGGCATGGAGCTGGCAAAGACAGGGACTGAGGGGACAGCATCCCCCGGCATGGAGCTGGCAAAGACAGGGACTGAGGGGACAGCATCCCCCGGCATGGAGCTGGCAAAGACAGGGACTGAGGGGACAGCATCCCCCGGCATGGAGCTGGCAAAGACAGGGACTGAGGGGACAGCATCCCCCGGCATGGAGCTGGCAAAGACAGGCCCTGAGGGGACAGCATCCCCTGGCATGGAGCTGGTTAAACTTGCCTGCTGTGGCACAGCCCGTGCAGGGCACCCGTGCCAAGACACATCGGGTCGGGCTGTGCCCGCTGCTCCCAGCTGTGCAGTTCACTTCTTCTCCTTTTCACCAGAAGCAGCAGCAACAGCAGCCGTGTCTTTGCGTTTTGTGTCATCCTTATCTCGGCCCTGATAACCCTATTTGTGAAAGCGTTTCCATATTTGTGAAAGTCCCATCTCCACTGGGTCTTTCCAGTAACTGAAAGAAGGAAAATGGGGAGAAATGTCACCTTTTGGACCCTCCATCATCAGGCCACTCTCCAGAGCACCTGGTATCTCCTTGCGAACAGGTTGTGTATGGCAGCACCCCGTTTCCCTCCAGATTTGATCCCAAAGGATAATGATCCATTTCTCCCCATGCTGTCATCACAGCGTCTCTGGAGCTCGCAGTGTTTTCTGAGCTGCTTTTTGGCACTAATCAGGCGGGTGTAAAGTGTGGAGCTCCCCCCACCCCAGCTACTCCTCCCGCTGCCAGCTTGTGGTGAAGAAGGAAAAAGAAAGGAAGACAGAAAATAAAGCCCTGGCGTGAGGTGCCTTTGTTCAGGGCAACTTATGCGTGAAATCTTTTTGTCCTTCCTAAAGGAAGACAAAAGTTGCAGTTGATTTGGGGAAAAAAGGCGAGTGCAGCGCTCCAGAGACAGAGGTGCCTCTGCGGGCAAAGCGGGAGGAGGGTGGGTGGGCAGACCCTGATGGGAATCTGGTGCCGCAGATGTCCTGGTGTCTGTGTCCTCCCTTTCCCTCCCTTTCCCTCCCTTTTCCTCCCTTTCCCTCCCTTTTCCTCCCTTTTCCTCCCTTTTCCTCCCTTTTCCTCCCTTTTCCTCCCTTTCCCTCCCTTTTCCTCTCTTTCCCTCCCTTTTCCTCCCTTTCCCTCCCTTTCCCTCCCTTTTCCTCCCTTTTCCTCCCTTTTCCTCCCTTTCCCTCCCTTTTCCTCCCTTTCCCTCCCTTTCCCTCCCTTTCCCTCCCTTTCCCTCCCTTTCCCTCCCTTTCCCTCCCTTTCCCTCCCTTTCCCTCCCTTTTCCTCCCTTTTCCTCCCTTTTCCTCCCTTTCCCTCCCTTTCCCTCCCTTTTCCTCTTGCCTTGCCTTTTCCTTCTCCAACAAACTCATCAGGTCTTTGACCTTTTCTTTCCGAACCTGCACCTGTGATTCCTGCATCCCCTGAGGGTGTTTTCTTACACACCGTAGTGCCCAGTTCTGGTGTCTTTCCAAATCCACGTCCAAATCTCCCTGGGAATCAAGGTGTAAATATCCATGGATGGTGCAGCTGTAGCCGAGCCGGAGGGTCCGTCCTGCTGGGGCTGTGCCTGTCCTGGGAGGCAGGAGGTACTCGGGCCATGCCTTCCCTCGGGGTCAGGAGGGTGCTGGGGCTGTGCCCATCCTCGGTGTCAGGAGGGTGCTGGGACTGTGCCCATCCTCGGTGTCAGGAGGGTGCTGGGGCTGTGCCCATCCTCGGGGGCAGGAGGGTGCTGGGGCTGTGCCTGTCCTGTGAGGCAGGAGGGTGCTGGGGCTGTGCCCATCTTCGGTGTCAGGAGGGTGCTGGGGCTGTGCCCATCCTCGGGGGCAGGAGGGTGCTGGGGCTGTGCCTGTCCTCGGGGGCAGGAGGTACTCGGGCCATGCCTTCCCTCAGGGTCAGGAGGGTGCTGGGGTTGTGCCTGCCCTCGAGGTCAGGAGGGTGCTGGGGCTGTGCCTGTCCTCGGTGTCAGGAGGGTGCTGGGCCTGGGCCTGTCCTGTGAGGCAGGAGGGTGCTGGGGTTGTGCCTGCCCTCGAGGTCAGGAGGGTGCTGGGGCTGTGCCTGTCCTCGGTGTCAGGAGGGTGCTGGGCCTGGGCCTGTCCTGTGAGGCAGGAGGGTGCTGGGGCTGTGCCTGTCCTCGGGGGCAGGAGGGTGCTGGGGCTGTGCCCATCTTCGGTGTCAGGAGGGTGCTGGGGTTGTGCCTGCCCTCGAGGTCAGGAGGGTGCTGGGGCTGTGCCCATCCTCGGGGTCAGGAGGGTGCTGGGTGTCCTTTGCCAGCCGGGCACGGTGGGCACGGGCAGTGCCGGGTGCCTGCTGCTGCTTCCAGTCCAGCGAGCTTCGGGGACAGCGTTCCCTGCCTGCATGGCTGCCTTTGCCAGAGGCTTTCCCTCTGCTCTTGGGGGAGGGAGGAGGGAGTTTCTTTGTTAGCTTTCCTTCTCCTCTTTGCCTGCAGCCGGGGCTCCCCTACAAAGAGGCAGCGGTGGGGTGTCCAGGGATGTCCAAACCTGGAGGTTGACCTGGCCTGGCTGAGCTTTCTTGCCCAGCATCCTTCTGCTTTGGGCTGTGGCTCCCCTGGGGATGTGGAATTTAATTCCTCTCCTGGTCTCTGTAGTGTCCTGCAGCACCCACACCCGGCACCTGAGGCAAACCACGCAGGAAAGGGTGACTCCAGGGTGACACCTCAGTGTCAAGGCACAGGGATTTCTCTGAAGTGGCTGTCACCAGCCGGCCAGGGCCTGCAGGTGTCATTTCCACCTGCTTTTAAACAAACATTGCAAGTGTTTTCTGCAGAGGAGCAGCTTCATCCCCTCAGGACGCTTTCCCAGGGATGGAGGCACAGCTGGACATGGGCTGGGGGGCTCAACCCATGCTGGCCACTGGCACCCTCCAGCAGAGCCTCCCTCACATTTACCAGTGGGAGAGGAAGGACAGGATTTTCCTACCCCATCCCCATCCCCAATTTGGGTTATAGGACTATAAATCCCTGCCTCTCTGCCAGGATGGTCTCAAGGATAACTACATGAGCTGTGGTGGGAAGCACACAGATAGCACAAAGGATCTGACGTGGCTCTGCTCCTGTGCCTTCCAGCCTGAGGGGCTCTGTCCTGGGAGTTCACCAGAACTCCTAAAAACACAGGGCAGAATTCCTGCCAGGAGCCGCTGAGGACACCGCAGGGCTGCAGCAAGCAGCGAGGCACCCGGAACAAGTAACAGCAGTGGGCTGTAAGATGTTCCTGGGGATGTTTTTCACCTTAATGAGCAAATAGTCTGAGCCCATCAGTGCCCAGATTCCCACACTTTCTATCTTCACGTATTCCACCGGAGTGCAGAATTTGATCCGTCACACCGAGCTCGTTGCACTGTGTAATGAAATATAGGGAGCATTAAGCAACACCTTTGGCAACTCCTCTGGTGAAGTTTTCCAGTAAAGCCTATCAGTGCCCCCGAGCAGTTCGGGAAACAGTAATAAGGAAGGAGCAGAGGCAGTGGAGTTTTACAGACTCCCAATGCACAAGAAACCATTTTATTTAAAAACAATGCATTCAATATCGGGTTATGGCACATGAGTCAATGCTGCAGGCACATCACACCACGGGACCGTGCGGAGAGCTCGAGAGCCCCGGTGCTGGCGACGAGGACGCGATGACGAGGGGAGCTGGGGCACGATGTGCTGTGCAGCCACGCTCCAGCCCTGGGCTGGGGACACACAGCCTGGTCCAGCCCTGGGCTGGGGACACACACAGCCTGCTCCAGCCCCCAGCCTGCTCCAGCCCTGGGCTGGGGACACACACAGCCTGCTCCAGCCCCGGGCTGGGGACACACACAGCCTGCTCCAGCCCCCAGCCCTGGGCTGGGGACGCACACAGCCTGGTCCAGCCCTGGGCTGGGGACACACACAGCCTGCTCCAGCCCCGGGCTGGGGACACACACAGCCTGGTCCAGCCCTGGGCTGGGGACACACACAGCCTGCTCCAGCCCCCAGCCCTGGGCTGGGGACACACACAGCCTGGTCCAGCCCCCAGCCCTGGGCTGGGGACACACACAGCCTGGTCCAGCCCCCAGCCCTGGGCTGGGGACACACACAGCCTGGTCCAGCCCCCAGCCCTGGGCTGGGGACACACACAGCCTGGTCCAGCCCCCAGCCCTGGGCTGGGGACACACACAGCCTGCTCCAGCCCCGGGCTGGGGACACACACAGCCTGCTCCAGCCCTGGGCTGGGGACACACACAGCCTGGTCCAGCCCCCAGCCCTGGGCTGGGGACACACACAGCCTGGTCCAGCCCTGGGCTGGGGACACACACAGCCTGGTCCAGCCCCCAGCCCTGGGCTGGGGACACACACAGCCTGGTCCAGCCCCCAGCCCTGGGCTGGGGACACACACAGCCTGGTCCAGCCCTGGGCTGGGGACACACACAGCCTGGTCCAGCCCCCAGCCCTGGGCTGGGGACACACACAGCCTGGTCCAGCCCCCAGCCCTGGGCTGGGGACACACACAGCCTGGTCCAGCCCTGGGCTGGGGACACACACAGCCTGCTCCAGCCCTGGGCTGGGGACACACACAGCCTGGTCCAGCCCCCAGCCCTGGGCTGGGGACACACACAGCCTGGTCCAGCCCTGGGCTGGGGACACACACAGCCTGGTCCAGCCCCCAGCCCTGGGCTGGGGACACACACAGCCTGGTCCAGCCCCCAGCCCTGGGCTGGGGACACACACAGCCTGGTCCAGCCCTGGGCTGGGGACACACACAGCCTGGTCCAGCCCCCAGCCCTGGGCTGGGGACACACACAGCCTGGTCCAGCCCTGGGCTGGGGACACACACAGCCTGGTCCAGCCCCCAGCCCTGGGCTGGGGACACACACAGCCTGGTCCAGCCCCCAGCCCTGGGCTGGGGACACACACAGCCTGGTCCAGCCCCCAGCCCTGGGCTGGGGACACACACAGCCTGGTCCAGCCCCCAGCCCTGGGCTGGGGACACACACAGCCTGGTCCAGCCCCCAGCCCTGGGCTGGGGACACACACAGCCTGGTCCAGCCCCCAGCCCTGGGCTGGGGACACACACAGCCTGCTCCAGCCCCCAGCCTGCTCCAGCCCTGGGCTGGGGACACACACAGCCTGCTCCAGCCCCGGGCTGGGGACACACACAGCCTGCTCCAGCCCTGGGCTGGGGACACACACAGCCTGGTCCAGCCCCCAGCCCTGGGCTGGGGACACACACAGCCTGGTCCAGCCCTGGGCTGGGGACACACACAGCCTGGTCCAGCCCCCAGCCCTGGGCTGGGGACACACACAGCCTGGTCCAGCCCCCAGCCCTGGGCTGGGGACACACACAGCCTGGTCCAGCCCTGGGCTGGGGACACACACAGCCTGGTCCAGCCCCCAGCCCTGGGCTGGGGACACACACAGCCTGGTCCAGCCCCCAGCCCTGGGCTGGGGACACACACAGCCTGGTCCAGCCCCCAGCCCTGGGCTGGGGACACACACAGCCTGGTCCAGCCCCCAGCCCTGGGCTGGGGACACACACAGCCTGGTCCAGCCCCCAGCCCTGGGCTGGGGACACACACAGCCTGGTCCAGCCCCCAGCCCTGGGCTGGGGACACACACAGCCTGGTCCAGCCCCCAGCCCTGGGCTGGGGACACACACAGCCTGGTCCAGCCCCCAGCCACGCTCCAGCCCTGGGCTGGGGACGCACACAGCCTGGTCCAGCCCTGGGCTGGGGACACACACAGCCTGCTCCAGCCCCGGGCTGGGGACACACACAGCCTGCTCCAGCCCTGGGCTGGGGACACACACAGCCTGCTCCAGCCCCGGGCTGGGGACACACACAGCCTGCTCTAGCCCCCAGCCCCGGGCTGGGGACACACACAGCCCGGTCCAGCCCCCAGCCCCGCTCCCGAAGCTCGCCGTGGTTGTGAGGCTGGAGCAGCTCCGTGTCCAGCGTCCTTCCAGCGCTCACCTGAGAGGTGCCCTGGCCCTTTATCGACATCAGCCATCCAAAAATAAACAATGCTTTTAGCATGGCCCTTAATAATGAGACCTTTATTACAATTATGGCAATTTTTTTCTTCTTTTTTTTTAAAGTTTATCTTTTTTTTATCGAAAACAACTCCATCAGGCATTGAACTGTAGAGCCATTGAAATAAAGACACATTCATTTCCAGAGAACCTGCTTTTTCCTACTTGCCCTGTTTTTGCAGCCTCCAGTCACAGTTAGTTCTGTTTCACAAACTCTGGCTTTTTGGCTTAGTCCACGATTAAACCTGGCAGCCAAATGCCTGTTCTCACGTGCCTCGCTACCATTCACCGAGGAGATGCAAGCAACAAAAATACAGAGCCACGATGTGTAAGAGAAGCGAGGAAACACGTATTCCCAATCCTATGTACACCCCCAGCAGCTCGTGCTGCTGGCAGAGGGGCTGGTGTGGGATGTGGCTGCCCCTGGATGCTGTCCTGGCAGCCCAGGGCCCAGCAGGCTCTCCCAAAGGAGGGAGCTGCTCTCTGGATTTTGGGACCGCAGAGGTTTTGTACTTACAGGTATTGATCACGCTGCATTAGCTCTGCTGGCTTGTCTAGACATTCAGTCATGGCAAAGAGGATTCTGCCTGAACCATCAGCAATTCATGCAGGAAGGTTTGGGGCCAAGGAGAGGGAAGGAGGAGCCCAGCTGAGATGGTGCCACTTGCAGGGTCCTGAGCAGGGAGGGCAGCCCCCAGCACCTTGTAAATAACAATTAGAAAACTAATTAAGATACTTGCTTATTAATGCAAAGGCATTTCTGAGGGAGAGAGGCAGCCCCAAAGAGCCCCTCCATCCCCTGCCATCCTCACCTCTGCCTCAGACCCCACCTGGAAAAACAAAGGCTGTGCACTTGGAGATGGTTTTCCACCTTGCACAAGCTTGGGCAAAAAAATATTGATACTAAGAAGCAATTTACTTTGGGCTGTGCTGCGCCATCGATCGCGGGGCAGAACTCCCCATTAAAATCAATGATTCTGAAATGTTCAGTGTGGGTCTGGAGCATCGATGGGGAGTTTTGCTTAAAAATCAATGATGTAATATGGCACTCTGTCAATATTTTTTCTGTATTCCCATTTCCAAATATTTGCAGTCAGTTTTGTGCTTCCTTCTCTGCATTTGGTGCCTCTTTGTGCCTTTGTAAAGTTCTGGTGGTGATGCCAGGGCTGTGCTCGGGGCTGGCAGGGGGTTCTGCCCCTCTCCAGGAGCACGGGAGGTTCCAGAAACTGTATGGAGCGCACTGCTCCCTGCTTTCATGCCAATATAGTGACAATAGCTCTCATTTCTTTAATTTGCTGATGATGGGTCCCTGCAGGAAACTGGTAAAATGCCTCCTGATAAACATCTCTGGCACTCAGACAACCAACAAGGCTCACTCGGGGTTTGGGGCGACCCTTCTGCCCCGGTGGGCTCTTTGCCATTAGGACTGGAGCTGCTGGGCACTGCTTTACCTCCTCCCAGCGAGGAGCACAGCTGCTGTACAGCTCCATAGAAACAATATCAGAAATCAGTCCTTGCTGCCCTTCACAAGGACCAGCGCAGAGCTGCGGTGCCACAGCGGGCACCAGGACACACCTGGACCCTCTCAGGGTGGCTGTTGTGCTTGAGGTCTCCTTCCTCTTCTCCTATGTCTGATCGTAGGTAAAGAAGCTGAGAAAAATTAACATGTGCCATTTGAAATATTGCATTTTGCATCTTCTTTCCTTGTGGGGTCAGTGGTCACTCAGAATAGTAAAAGAAGGTTAAATACTTGCCAGCATACTCATAAGAAACGCAGCTATTTCCCAGGCTCCTTTATCCTGAGACATGATGGCCAACACTTCCCAAGTGTGAGTGACCCTATTGTTTGTCCTGTCCCCAAACAGCTGGATTTCCTGTGGTGCCAAGGAAGAGCCTGGCCTGTCCCCAAACAGCTGGATTTCCTGTGGTGCCAAGGAAGAGCCTGGCCTGTCCCCAAACAGCTGGATTTCCTGTGGTGCCAAGGAAGAGCCTGGCCTGTCCCCAAACAGCTGGATTTCCTGTGGTGCCAAGGAAGAGCCTGCCCTGTCTCCTCGGGGTGCTGCTGGTGACAGGAAAACGGGGACACTACTGCAGCTGTCTGAGCGGTGAGTTAGAGACGTCAACGGGGAAATTCGGTAATGGCATTTCCTCTTCCCTGCACTCCAGCTCTGCTCACTCCCCTAAAAAAACCAGATTTAAAAATCCCAACACCTGGCTTCTGTTTTTGCCCATCCTGCCAGTCCCTGCCCAAGCAGAGGGATGGGGTTTGGGGCTTTTTTCACCCGCTGTGTCTCCAGAGAAGCCTAATTCCATTTCTTGTGTGGCTTAACTTTGAAATCAAATGGCAGTGGTATCAGATGGATGGGAATGAACATGCCTCTGCCTGTCTAGTCTGGACTGGGATCTGTCCCAAATGGAATTAAAACACTGAAGTATTCCCAGAGTGATATAAACACCTAGCTAAGGGGTGAGCCACTTTGTGACCTTCCTCTTGTTACTCTTTAAAAAATGTAAAATCCAGTAAATAGGAAAATACCCAAGCGGTGGAAATCAGGCTCCACACTGAGGAACTGGCGTGTGACGACGCGCTGGAATTCCGAGTGGCTTCCTCCATCGGCCACCGCAGCGCTGAGCTATTGACAGCAACAGATACAAAAGAAGCAAAACCTTTTAAAAGTAGCATTTCTAGCTCTAGTGGGAAGGAACAAGAAAATGAAGAGATTTAGGGTGCTGAGTAGAATGCTAAAATATGAACAGATATTGAAAAGTACTGAGTGGCTTATCTAGAAATGCAAAATGTTTCAACTTTGCAGCTGCACAAATCGCATCCACAGAACGTGATAAAAGCTTTGCACCGCTAAATACGCTGAAACCCTTGGGTGAGCGGTAGCTAAAAAGCATCTTTAAATGATGGAAAAGATTTTAGGGTGGGTTTGTTTCCTTTCTAGAATTCTATCTGAAGAACGTTGAATTTGGTTTTGGGCACTTTTTTTTTAGACAATTGTTTGGCACTTGAAGATTTATGTTCTTAGGCACAATGCGACAAGGTGAGCTTGGCCAGTCCTTCCCCGTGCATCCTGTAGAGCAGCTGGAACTCTGCAGGCAGCTGGTGGGACTCCTGCCACTTGGTGGTGAACTTGGTTCCCTTCTTGTCGTAGTAGTGGTACGGGAGGTCCTCCCGCGTGTTGGGGTCGAAGCCGAAGGGCCAGAAGCCGTACAGGTGGATCTCGTCGCACACGGCCGAAGCCAGGGTGTACATGAGGATCCCTGTGCTCAGCCGCTTCGGGGACAGGTGCTTGTTCCTCCAGTACCTGCCGAGACAAGAGGGTGAGTCACCAGCAATCTGCTCAGAAACTACTCAGGGCTGCTCTCAAGCAACCACAGAACTCCAGTGGCTCTGGAAACCAGTGGTGCTGACGTGCCAGACCACATCAGACAGGAGGGGGAAAATCAGATGTATTTGTACAAAGAGATGGATTGGACACGAGGCAAGCCCACCCACCTGTTAACGTGCTGCATGATATTTCCTGGCCAAGCCAGCTGGACCTTCAGCTGCCCTCTGTGCTCAACAAAGAAATCAACCAGTGTTCTCGTGACCGTCGCCGACGTGTGGAAGAAAAAAGCGGGGATCCAAAGAATGGCCCCATCGAGCTTTTTCAGACTCAAAAAGAAGTTGTTGCGGTCCTGGATGGTCAAGAGGTTGTTGTAATACTTCTCCAGGATGCTGGGGTTGAAGGTGGTAAGGTTGGTTTTCCGTCCAACATCTTTCTGGAAAGCCTCGGTCGGAGCAAAATTGCAGCGAAAGACAAAATCCGATTTATCGATCTCCTGCCCGCACTGGCTCCCGGTCAGGATCCCGCTGTTGCCCACCACGGCACAGATGTTGTAGTGCTTGTTCAGGATGGGAGACACGTCAGGAAGCAGAGACCTGAAGTTATTGCTGATGGAGAAAACGTATTTATGGCTGGAATAATCGTAGTGCATCAGCTGCCCGATCCGAACGCTGCTCTTGGTCAGAGAAAAGTTTTTGATGACGTCGACATGCTGAAGGATTTCTTGCCTAGGAAAGAGCAAAATATCAGAAAACGTGGAGTTCTATTTCCCCTTTTGGGATTTGTTTTCCACCTAGACTTGTATTTTTCCTTTTATTTTTTAAAGTGTGCTGAAATAGCTTCCTGAGCAGCGTGGTGCAATGGCTTTTAAATGAATATAAATAATGGGAATGAGAGAGCTGGCTCCTCACCTAGAGCTCCACTTGGTTTTACCAGCTGGTCCCCACTGATGCCAGCTCAGGCTGTGCCTCCTGGAATGGTGTCAGGATTAAAAGATGGGATAGGACAAGGAGAGCAGCTCCCACTACACCCCACACAGTCACCCAGCCATGGGGTGTGCACTGCCCTGCCTGGGCTGTGACACAGGGGGACAACAGCTTTCTGCTGGGGCTGTGGGTGCCCTTCATTCCTGCTGCAGCCACAGGGCACGTGAAGCAAAGCCAGGATATCCAATTCAATTAACTATATATATAATTTATATATATAGACATATATTTGTGTTTTCATTAACGAGCTTCCAACCACAAAACCAAGCGACAGTCGCTGTCTCCATCTATGCAAATATAATTCCTTAATTCATACTTGGGCAAGCACAGCAGCACTTTTCCAAGGGTTATTAGGGATACTTACAAAGCAAACAAAACCAACCCTGCTTGGGAATTTCCCTTTCAAGGCATAAAATTAGAAACTGAATAGGACTTTATTTGCTGATGTTTATGGAAAACAAACAACCGTTCCTCCAGCTCACATCCTCCAATGTCTGAGCGTTAATGGAGTCCCACTGGGTGCCCTAATTATGGGTTCTGGCTGATGGACAAGTGCAAAGGCAGCTCCTGAGGCATCAGCTGGAGTCACCAGAGGGGTGGCACAGGGACAGGCTCACAGAGCTGCTGTGCCTGGGCTAGGACAACGCTGAGGGTGGCCACTGCCACACAGCCTGGGAGAAGAGATGGGACAAAGCAGCACCTCCTCTCTGTAGCCCACAGCTCCTGAGGGCAGCGTGTGGCAGCACTGGAAGGGGATTCCTTGTGCTGCTGTCCTTGGACAGTGGCCTGAAGGGAGGAGAAAAGCCCAAACCCTGCCCTGAGAGGTGCAGCAGCCGCACCCTGCCTGGCCACAGAGCCAGATTCCTGCTCCCCGGGTGGGACCTGCGAGCAGAGCCACAAGGCAGTCCCTGACCCAGCACGCATTGCTCAGGACTGAATTCCACTCCAAGATGGCAGTAGCTGCCTGAAATGGCTACACGGTTTTATTTTCTTCTATAGAAATGTTTAATATATCAGCAAATCAGCAAATCTAATCTATCAGTGATCAGCAAATAGATGTAGGTATGAGAGCACAAAGCTCTGCGCCTGCCCCCGCAGCTGGAGCGGAGCTGGAGGCAGGAGCAGCTCTGCACTTGCTCAGAACTGCCAGCAGCTGGGAAGTTTCTGTGTGTGTGTTTGGCCTCCATGAGCACAGCCTTTCATGGCTGTTCCAGCCCAAAGTGTTTCCAGTGCTGAAGCACACCCAGCTATTTATCCTGGGGGAATGACGATTCCACCTGCACGGCAGGAATTGGGTCGCGCTCTTGTACAATAACGCGTGTCGCAGCCTGGAGTCCTGCTCTGAAATAACCGAGTCTTTGAGGACAGCTCTGAGTGGCTGGGGAAAAGCTCTGCTTCTGCCTTTGTCTCGTGTTGCTGGCAAATCCTCGGAGCTCAGAGCACCCAGCAGAGCTCTGCGTTCCCTGAAGTGTCACCGGGAGGGGACAGCCGGGGCCGTGCCCGGGGGCTCGCTCACCTCTGGTGGGCAAAGGCGCTCTGGTTGAACACCCACTTGGACGGCTTGTCCTGCAGGTCTTGGCCCAGGGAGTTGGTGATGGGGACGAACGACGGGTCCAGGAACTTCAGAGCGAACTGAGACCTGGAGATGGGCACAGACACGGAAACATGAACACACATGGACACACACAGACACACATGGAGACACGCGGAGACACATGGAGACACATGGAGACACAGAGACAGCCATGGACACGCTTGGACACACATGGACACACACAGACACACATGGACACACATGGAGACACACAGACACACATGGACACACATGGAGACACAGAGACAGCCATGGACACACTTGGAGACACATGGAGACACCCACGGACACACATGGACACACATGGAGACACCCACGGACACACATGGACACACATGGAGACACCCACGGACACACATGGAGACACCCACGGATGCACATGGAGATACATGGAGACACCCACACCCACACACATGGAGACACCCACAGAGATACATGGAGACACCCACACACACAGAGACATCCGTGCACACATGGAGACACATGGATACACCCACAGACACACACGGAGACACACGGAGACACCCACACACACGGAGACACCCATACAGCACACATGGAGACACCCACACGCACTCATGGAGGCACACACGAGAACACCCACGCAGACACAGAGACACCCACACAGACACCCTCCACAGCCTCTCACCGGCCGTGCCCGACCCTCCCCGCGGCCGCCGCCATCAGCACCACGGAGAGCGCCGGGCGCTGCGGCCGGGGCCGGGGCCGGGGCCGGGGCCGGGGCCGGGGCCGGGGCCGGGGCCGGGGCCGGGGCCGGGGCCGGGGCCGGGGCCGGGGCCGTGCCTCTGCCCCCGGGGCCGTGCCTCTGCCCCCGGGGCCGTGCTGCTTGGACCGGGGCCGTGCCTCTGCCCGGGCCGCTGCCACCGGGGCCGGGGCCGGGGCCGTGCCGCTCCCCCGCCTCCTCCCCGCTGCCCCCGCCGCCTCCCCGGTGCCCGGGCCGTGCTGCGGCCCCTCTGCCGCGTCCCCCCGGTGCCCGGGCCGTGCTGCGGCCCCTCTGCCGCGTCCCCCCGGTGGCGGGCCGGGCCCGGGGCCAGCATTGCGGGCTCACCTGAATCCCGCGTGGAACATGTACATGCGGGGCCCGGCGGCGCCGGCGGCGCGGGGCGCCCCGAAGATGTTGTCCTTCTTGAGCGAGACGTAGCTGATGAGGGACAGGATGAGCAGCGCCACGCTGAGCATGACGAGCCCCAGCACGCTGGCCACCCGCACCATCTTGCAGCTCCGCATGCCGGAGGCGGCCCCGCGGCTGGGCGGGTGCGGGGCGGCCGCGCCGCTACATTGGGGGCGGCGGCGGGGCCGGGGCCGGGCCGGCTCCGCCGAGCTCGCGGGAAGATGGAGGGACCGGGCGGGGAAATGGCAGCCGGGAGCGGCACCCCCGGCTGTGCCACCCTGCCGACCCCCGGCACCCCCCGCTTCCCTCCCGACGGGCACAACGACAAGGCCGGCTTTGCCCCGCACGGCCCCACGGTCCCTCCAAAGCCCCGGGGCCACCCGGAGAGCCCCAGTACCCCCCAACAGCCCCCGGGTCTCCTCCGCAGTGTGCCCACCCGGCCGTCCCCACTGTTCCCCCAGCAGCTCTAAGGTGCCCAGACCGCCCTTCCCGCTGCCCAAGTGACCCCCCCCAAAAACCTGGAGTGGCCCAGCCTGGCAGCCACAGGGACCCCCCTGGAACCCCGGGGCTGAAGGGACCCCACGGAGCCCCCAGATACGCGTCAGGGCTGGGGAGCTCAGCCATGGGGAGCCCAGGCTGCCGGGGACACTGTCTGTGCCGGGGACCCTGTGTCTCTGCTGTGTCTCTGCTGGGGACCTTTGTCTGTGCTGGGGATCCTGTGTCTCTGCCAGGACCCTGTGTCTGTGCCAGGACCCTGTGTCTCTGCCGGGGACCCTGTGTCTCTGCTGTGTCTCTGTTGGGGACCTTGTGTCTCTGCCAGGGACACTGTGTCTCTGCTGTGTCTGTGCTGGGGATCTGTGTCTGTGCTGGGGACCTGTGTCTATGTTGTGTCTCTGCTGGGACCCTGTGTCTGTTCTGGGACCCTGTGTCTCTGCCAGGGACACTGTGTCTCTGCTGTGTCTGTGCTGGGGATCTGTGTCTGTTCTGGGACCCTGTGTCTCTGCCAGGACCCTGTGTCTCTCCCAGGACCCTGTGTCTGTGCTGGGGACCCTGTGTCTCTGCTGGGACCCTGTGTCTCTCCCAGGACCCTGTGTCTCCCCCAGGACCCTGTGTCCCTGGTGAGACCCTGTGTCCCTGGTGGCACCCTGTGTCCCTGGTGGGACCCTGTGTCTCTGCTGGGTCCCTGTGTCCCTGGTGGGTCCCTGTGTCCCTGGTGGGACCCTGTGTCCCTGGTGGGTCCCTGTGTCCCTGGTGGCACCCTGTGTCCCTGTGTCATGAGGTTAGTTTACCTTTAAGGAAGTTAAAGTTGCTGGGGGCTCTTGGGAGTCTTTTCTCTTGACCAATTATCGGTCATTGCTGAGAATTGACAGCAGTTTTAGCCGTTGAAAAGTAGAATCAACTTGTGAACCCCACCTTAAAGTGTACACCCAGAAGTCTGTAGTGGCTTTTTTTTTTTTTTTCTAACTGTGAAGGGTGGTGGAGCTCCGGCTGGCCTCCGGTTCCCTGCCCAGGCCATGCGGCCGGGCAGGGGCCGGGCCGGGGCCGAGCCGGGCCCGCCGCGTCTCTCGTCTCCCGGCCGGGAGATGAGGCTTGCCCCGAGCTAGGTCGGGCTGGGCCGGGCTCGGCCCGATCTCTGGTTCAGCTAGAGAGTTTGCTGTAACTACATTCACTAGAAAACTGCCGAGTGAAGAAGGAAAAGAGCTCTGAGCCTGCAGCAAGCAGAGACGGAGACCACGCTCTTCAAAAGCAGCTATGAGGAACTTTCCATCCCAGACGGCTCCAGCTCCTGTTCAGCAGAGATCACCGAACCATCTACAAAAGCTTGGGCAAGATTTTAACTCTTTCTTATCCAGATGAGACTTGCGGATTAATCTTTTCATCCAGAAAGAGAAAAGGAGAGTGATCAACATGAAAAGAGACTTTATAAACTACTAGTGGCAAGAAAGAAAAGAAACTTCAAGAAAGGTAGAGAATTAAGAAGATGCTTTAATTAAGCTGAAATATCTTTCTGTTAAAACTATGGGGATGGACAATGAAGTCCTGAAAAGAACTCCTTTAATTCATGATAGAGTATGGGGAGGAATAGAGTGTTCAAAGTGCAAATTTGAGAAAAAGTAGAGTAATTATGGTATAGTGAAGTGCTGAGAGATTTGAAGCCTTGAGAGGCAATGAGAAAACTGTTTTCTAGTAAAGTTCACAAAAACAGATAAAGAATACTTTTTGCCTTTGAATAACTTATCCTTAAAATGCTATCCCCAAACTAATGACCTATAACATTTCAGAGTGATGTGGAATAGGAGGGGTGGGCTCTGATAATAACAGCTCTGAGCAGCTGATATCAGAGAAACGAGAAACTATAACAAAAATAGTTTTCTTGTGACAAACTCCATAAATTAACAGAAAGGAACTTCTGTTTCTTTACAGAAACTGATGGAAAGACTATAAAGAGAATTAAGATTATTTAAACCATCAAAATTATGAAGTTTTTGTCTCTGTTGTCATGTGAACAAAAGAATAGTAAGCAGTGAGAAATGAAAAGGTTTTTCTAAAAGTTTATTCTGGTGTTCTTGTTCTTGTAGTTTGTCAATAAACTTCTCTTTATTCCTTTTAAGTTTTATGCCTGGTTTGCTCTTATTTTAATCCATATCTCACAGCAAGAAATAAATAATTCTTTTTTCCCCCTTGTTTGTTAATTACTGGTTCAAAACCACGACACCCTGGTGGGACCCTGTGTCCCTGGGTGGGTCCCTGTGTCTCTGCTGGGTCCCTGTATCCCTGGTGGCACCCTGTGTCCCAGGTGGGTCCCTGTGTCCCTGGTGGGTCTCTGTGTCCCTGGTGGCACCCTGTGTCCATGGTGGGTCCCTGTGTCCCTGGTGGCACCCTGTGTCCCTGGGTGGGTCTCTGTGTCCCTGGTGGGTCCCTGTGTCCATGGTGGGTCCCTGTGTCCCTGGTGGGTCCCTGTGTCCCTGGGTGGGTCCCTGTATCCCTGGTGGCACCCTGTGTCCCTGGTGGGTCCCTGTGTCCCTGGGTGGGCACACAGGGTGCACAGCTCTCATTTCCCTGTGACACCGCAGATCACGGGTGGCACGTACGGAGCTGTGGGAGCCTGTGCTGGGCACTGCAGACTCTGCTGGCTCAGAAGACCCCTCACTCTTTAAAAGCCTGGTGTTTGGAGCACGGGTCATTAAACTGCCCCCTAAACCACGGAGTAAATCCCACGTGAGCTCCAACAGAGCCTTCTGCACTCCAGGGATGTCTCTCATGAACACGGCCCCTGTGAGCCACATCGCTCTCGGTGTTTCTTCCAGCTCCATTTCCCCCTCACACAGCTCCCCCACAAACCCCGAGTTCACTGAAGTGCCTCATAAATAATAGATCCTGTCTTTGTAGCCCCGTCCTTGCTCTGGGCTATTTCCTGCCCGCTCTCCATGCACGGAGCTCTCTTTGAAGAGCAGGAGCATGAGGAGCTCGTAGGGTTGGGGTTTGCATCAGTGTGCTTCCTCAGCCTCAGTGGGAGTTCAGCCACAGCACGGCCTGAGGTCTAAATCCAGCTGCTGGGGGATGCCTGTGGCGTTGGTGGAGTGACAGGAAAGGCTGGCAATGCAGGAAATTCAAACGGTGCTTTGATAAAGGACACAGACATTTTATGTGACTGTCACCTGATGTCCATCACTGTCCACCCAGTGCACGGTGACCCCAGCTTCAGCATGGCTTGTGCTGTCCCAGTGACATCCTAGGCTTCCCAGGATAAACCAACTGCAGACTTTCACTTTAAATATTTTAAAAATCAGTTCTGTAACATTTAATATTGTCTCCTGTAGTTTCTGACCTTGAGTCCTGGGGGTGGGAATAAACCCCAGAGTGAGACTGTGCAGCCCTGGTCTCACAGTCCTGTCCACTCTCTTTTCTCTTGCAGGAGAGTTTGCAGCTGCTGGAAAACTGGGAAAGGCCGTTCAGTTCCAAGCCCCTGCCATGGACACCTTCCTTGGGCCAGGTTGTTCCAAGCTCCATCCAACACTGCCAACAAGAGAAGCAGCACTACTGCGGTGTCACCGCTTTTGGGGACAGCTCAAATGGAGCAGGGACATCGATGGCACTCTGCTCCCATGTCTGGACCCTGATTCTGTGCAAAAGAGATCTGGGAGGACCTTGGGAAGGCGTTTTGGTAAGGAATGTTTAGACTCTGTCGTGTGCTGCAGCCTCTCCCCTGACCCTCAGTGAGCCCCAGCCCCACCAACAAGTTGCAGTGGAAACAAAGGCAGTTCTCGCTTCAGATTCTTCAGAGATAGCAATATGTCAGGAGCCCCTGGAGAGGCCGAAAGTAAATGAATCAGTGCTAGAAAGTGAAGGATATCATCCGTGCTGAATGGTGAAAAGGAGTCCTGAACAGTATCTTCATTGATTTTCCTGTAATTGCCACAGAGCTGGGCTCGCCGGAGGCTGCAGCAGGAGCGGGGAGGCCCAGGTACCGCTCCTGCCTCAATTAGGGAGCTCAGGGCTGCTCCAGAGGAGCTGCTGGGCTGGGAGCCCGTGTTTTCACTGGCCACAGGCTGCTCTGAAAGCTGCCACGAGGACAAGGGACAGCTTGGAAGGACATGTCCCAGGCTGCCAGCACCTTCCCAGTGGCCCTGGGATAGCCCCGGCTGCACGGAGCCCTCGGCTGGTGAGAAACACCGGCCCTAAAGCCAGGAAAATGCAAAATCTGGTTAGCTGAGAGGTGAGGCTGTGCAAGGAGCAATGTGCCTTGTGTGTGGAACCTCTCAGCTGGGCAGTGGGACAGCCTGGGCAGAGCACGAGGGATGGGTCCCACGGAGGAGGAGACACGGCCACAGCACGTGAGAAGAACCAGGAGCGTCCATCCACTTTCCAGCCCAGAGGAGGAGCCAGGTCAGCTCAGGAAAGGTTCCCACTTCTGGATTTATTCATGCAAAAGGTACACGGTCTTTATAAGGGTACTGGAAAGTTGTGCTTTGAAGATTTGTCCCCACTGAAATCCACTTTTTCCAGGCTATCTTTGCAATTTCCCTCCCTCCTTTGAAGCTGGTGTTTGGGTTCTCCAAGCATAAGGGGGTCTCGGTCTGCCTCACAGTGGTTTTAAATTCTCTTTAAAGCCAGGCGCTTGTCAGCCTGCTGGGGTGTGAAGATCCATGAATTTATTACCACGGCCATTCCCCCTCCGAGGCTGCCGGCTTCCAGCAGCTCCGAAAAGGAATTCCCTGGGGAAAGGTGTGAGAGCCGAGCTCCTGCGGCTCCTGGGCCAGCCTGCTGGGCTGAGGAACCCTCCCGTGGTGGCTCCAGAGGCAGAGGGACCAGCCTCGGGGACAGGAGCCAGGCAAGGGGACACAGCGGGGACACTGCCCTGGCTGCCTGGGGCTGGAGCAAGGCAAGGGCACACAGTGGGGACACTGCCGTGGCTGCCTGGGGCTGGCCCCGGGGAAAGGAGCCAGGCAAGGGGACACAGCGGGGACACTGCCCTGGCTGCCTGGGGCTGACCCCAGCGGGAGCAGCAAGGGCAGGAGCTGGGATCCCAATGGGAGCCGTGCAGTATGAGACTAAAGGGACCCTAAAGGGACCCCAGAGGGACCCTGAAGGCACCCTAAAGGGACCCCAGAGGGATCCCAGAGGGACCCTAAAGGCACCCTAAAGGGACCCAGCGGGATCCCAGCGGGCCCCCAGAGGGACCCTAGAGGGACCCTAGCGGGACCCTAGCGGGACCCCAAAGGCACCCTAAAGGCACCCTAAAGGGACCCAGCGGGATCCCAGCGGGCCCCCGGCCGTCCCCCGGCGGGACCCGGTGCTCCTGAGCCCCGCGGTTTCCCTGAGTCACTCGGAGCTCCGCGTTCCTGCTGATGCAGCGCCGGGGTCACTAAATGCTTTGTTGAACGCCTGCCCGAGTGTGCCTAAGTGCTTTCAGCCTGGGTGGCTGCTGAATCGGGTTTCCTGGGACAATTATTTTCAACATAAGTACCCAAAGTCTGCTCCAGTCCTTTTCTAAGTGCTTACGTTATTTTGTTTTAAAAAACCTGGCATTGCATCCTTATCCCTGTGCTCAGAGCCGTCCCAGAGATGTACTTATTTTAATTCTATTTGGAAAAACGCTTGCTGGGCACAACTCCTCCTGACTCTGAAACCTGTGAGCTCTCACTCTTCTGGCAGTGCCCCTGGCATGGGGTCACATCCCGTCAGGAATCTTTGGGAATTCATTCCCAAGCCTCAGGAACAATCCTGGTGTGCCCATGAGGAGGCACTGGGTGTGTGTGGCAGGACCAGGGTTAGTTAAGCCAGGCTTGGCAAGGCTGGCAGCTGAAGGAGGTTCCTGGGGGCTCAGGAGAACACAGAGACTGCTGCCCCTGGAACAGGGAAACTGCCAATTCCCAGGTTATTATTCACTCTTCACCTAGTTAAACCACCAGGAATTTACTACAGGCTTCAGGATTCAAGCTCAGCATTTCTTTTAATAGTTTATTACATTTTCAAACCATCCCACCACCTGGCTTGTTGCACTGCATTCAGGTCTCCCGTGCTTCACCTCCTTCCCAAGGAAACCGGAGAGACCCCAGGGTGGGGAGGCTGCTCCAGAGGCTCCTCTGCAGTGGAGAAGGAGGTGATGAGGCCAGGAGTGTCCCCAGCCCCGCAGGGATGGGTGGCAGCACCCAGGGACCCTCGGGATGTGTCTGTATCAGCCACCCTCGGCAAGGACAGCCAGCCCCACTGTGGAAAATCCCGATAAAAGGCTCCCCAAAGCTGGGAAAAGCACGGAGAGCGATCAGTGCTGTGCACGCAGCTGAGCCTCCTGCAGATTGCTTCTCTTTAGACCTAATCCTCCGTGCTGGAAAAAATCCCAAATCTCTTCATTTTTTTATGGAGTGATTATCACAGAGTGCAGAATGATTGTGTAAAAATTAATCCTGGGGGATGAGATCAGGTTTGGAGCTGGTAAACAAACCTTTCCCGGAGTGAGGGAATTAAGCTCCCTTGTTTTCCCTGCTTTATCCAGGAGCAGCGGATCAGGGACACCCAAAAGGCTTCCCGAGGTGGGAGGAGGAGCGTGGAGAGGGCAGGGGAAGCTCTGGCAGGACAGATGGGGACAGCCAGCGGTGGGACCGTGCCGGCAGCCCCAGGGCTCGGGTTCAAGAAGGTGCTTAAGCCCAGCATTAGCCAGCCCCATCCCGCTGCCAAGTGTGATGGATCTGTAACTATTCTGGAGCCATCCATGAATATTGCATGTGGATGCACTTATTGGAGCCTCCCCTGCATGGCTGCCCGGGCCTGCTTTAATGTTGGGCTGTCAGGAAATGCAAGGCAGGGAGGAATAACTGGGATCAGCCCTTTTGGTGCCAGCAGGGGAGGGTGTGGGGGGACAGGCAGGGAGTGAGTGGGGGGCTCTGGGCTGATTTCAACCCCTCCCTCGGCTGTTTGATCCCTGGAAGCCAACAGCACATGGCTTTGGGGGAGCTGTCTGCTGGCCCAGGCCTGCCCAGGAGCACAGGGACAGGGAGCAGCCACTGGAGGGACAGGTGACAGTGACTTGGAGTCCTGCTGCACACTCGTGCTGCCTTTCTCAGCCCTGGGCAGGAGCACAGGGACAGGGAGCAGCCACTGGGACAGGTGACAGTGACTTGGAGTCCTGCTGCACACTCGTGCCGTGTTTCTCAAAGCCAAAAGCACAGCCAGGACTCCCGGGACGAGCGAGAACTGCTCAGGGAGCACCACCCCCCGAGGGGGCTCTGCAGGGATTCACCCAGTCAGGAGCTGCAGATTAAACTCGGGTTAATTTTATGCATTAATCAACAAGAGAGGGAACATTTCATTTTTACTGGATGGCCGGCGTCCCTCCCATTTACACCGCACGGCTCCATTGATTTCATTAGGATCTGCCAGGCAGCAACGAGAGCGGAACTCGGCCCCCTTAATTAAGACAACTGTTGCTAAAGGCGGAATGATGGAAAATAATTAACCCTGTAAAAAAAAAACCACAAAACCACACGATGCTGAGAAGGAGAAATACATAATTTAGGAATCAGGAGGCCATGATGCAATATTAATTGCAGCCAGCATGTCTGAACAGCACGACACGCCGCAAGTCGTGCCGCTCCTCGCAGGCTGAGCTGGCTCTGCACCTTCAGCCAGGAGCCCCAAATTTACATCTCTGCAATAAATGTCCTCCACAACAGGGTCTGGCTGTGCTCAGGGAGCTGCTGTCTCCTCTCCCAGAGCTCCACAAATACGCTGCTTCTGCTGCTGGAGGCTCAACCAATTCCATTAATTAAAGTTCTAATTGTGCTAAGGGAGCTTTGACCTCCTAGGAGGACCCTTGCCCTTCTTTGCAGAGAAAATTGGATTACTCCTCCTAGTGCTGATTGTGATAGCCCTCTCTGCGGCTAAAATATTCTCTCTACTTCCTAATCAAATGACTCAAAAAGGCCAAAGACAGAACTTTCAACAGCAATAACAAACACACCCATTTATTGAAAGAGACACAAGAAACAGCAGTTCCACAGGCAGTTTCTGGGGCTATAAATGGGTGCAAAGGGAAGCTCCCCTGGTCCCTGGTGATGCTTTAGGGGTTGGATACCGGGCTGTGAAGCTCCTTGAACACAAGAGGAGCCAGAGGAATGCCCTGGAGATCAGGATGTCGCTCACCCTGGGGCTGGGACAGCAGCAGGAGCAGCTGGGTCATTTCAGGATGAGGACATTGCCACAGCTCCATATTTATTTATTTATAAATAAATATTTATTTCATATGTATTTCACCACAGGGAAACTTCCTTATCCCATTGCTTCCAATAGTTTTCTCTGAGAGGCAACTCCATAATGGTGGCAGGGAAAGATGGTGGTGAAAAATCAATTAATTTTCATTTCCTATATCGCTGTCATTAGTGGCAAAGCTGATTAGAACCTTCTTGTTTAAGTGTTAGTAGGAGAAAATGGTTTGCCAGGGAAATGGTGGAGGTTGTGCACATAAAGCACATCAACCCCTCTGCTTGGCTCCAGAGCTCTGCCCTGTTTTGCTAACACACCAGAGACATCTCATCTTTATTTATCTCTTGGATTTCGATATTTTACATTCTTCATTCAACCTCAGGGTTCTCCTTCCAGCTCATCCTTCTCGGTCCCTACTGCAGAACAGTCCTGAAGCTGTCAGGACCCAGCAGCAGGTGGAAGTGTGTGATACAGTCATTAAATCAGTGTCAGCAATTAGTCACGATAATGAACTAACAGGGCCGTGGAATTGCTTCCAAGAAAACAGCTCAGAGCTGTCCTTGCTCGCTGTGCCAGGTGTGTGAGGCTCCTCCAGGTGTGCACATCTGGCCAGAGGAGCACCCAGGCTCCTGTCCCTGCTCTGCTCTCCCTCATCATCCTCTGTCCTCCCTTCCTTACACACTCAATCACGGAATTATTTCCTGACTGACTCTAATTTTATTTTGTAGCTCTCTCTAATGAGCTCTTTGTGTAATGCATCATAAATTACTTACAGCAAGATTTTTCTTTTACTTAGGATGGGTAAAAAATCGCCCTTGGCTCCCGCCGTGCCCACACCGTGCTGGATTTTTCCAGCCCCAGCTCAGCTACTCTCAAGCCCTAATTCTGCAGATAAACAGCTTCTATTTCATTAAATGAGCTCTGCACAGAATGTTTGTCTTAGTTATTTCCAGAAAATTAATTCATAGGGCTTAATCTGTTTAGCATCTGATTAATGGGATTTTTAATCAGCCATAATAATGATAATAACAAGCTTAAAGTAATAACCCGGGCAAAGGTGTGTATTTGTCTTTGCTGTGCCATCCTGACAGCCATCAGCTCTGCACAATAACTCAGATATTTGGCGTTGTTCCTTTCAGATCCACCCATCAGTTTGGAAAAGCACCTGTTCTCAGAGAGGGACTTTGGGCAGCAGCTCCTGGAGCCAAAATCAGCCAAATGGAGCATCCCAACTGCTCCCTGCTGGGACACAGACGTCATTAAACCGTGTCTCTGGTAATTAAACAGCTGCTGCACCATACCTAGAGTCAGATTTGTCACCGGGGCACAGCAGGGACGTGTTGGAGTGTGGATCTGGTGGGACAGACTCGGGTGGGGCTGTCTGTCCAAATTCCATTTTTCATCTGAGTCACATCCCCCAGCTGCCTGTGACCAGAGCACTGAGACCAAACACAAAAATTCTGCTCTTTCTGATCCTTCTGCACTTCTCACTCCTGCATTTCTCAGTCTCTTTGGAATATTCCCTCACCAGGAGCTGCGTTTATCTCAGTTCTCAGGGTCCAAAGCTCGTTAGGATCTTGTTTCTCCTGTTAATTAGGATGGCATCACAAAACCTGGCAGGTCTCTCCAGACTTCCTGCACAAGTTCAATTCACCATAACTTCTCTCCTTTTGGTTCTGAAGGCACAAAAAGGCTGTTTCATCTTTATATTCATTTTTATCCAATTAACTATAGACACGTGGATTGTTTTTATATATTAACAAATTAGTTTTTTAGATCTACTTACCTAATTAAAACTGTGACCAACTTTCAACCAATCACTCCTAAAAACTGCAGAATCATGGAGAAGAAGGAAGGAGGGCTAAAAACCACACTTTTCCCCCCTCTATCTTTACTCCATGTATTAAACACTCTAAAATCTGTATTTTTTACTTTGGTGACATATTAAACATTCTACTACATTCCACTTTATTTTTTCTAAATCCTGGTTTACCCAGGGATATTTGGAAGCCCTTCTGTCAGTGACAAATAGGATTAATACCTTTATGGAGAATAAAGGGATAAAGGGAGAAATGTTCCTCCATTTCTGGATTTTTCCATCTCCTCCTGTCGGGATTTCTTCCTGGGTGATGGCTGCTGTTCTTTTTGAGGGGAGGGACTGGTTTCGTGCCTGGCAGAGCCTGGGGCCGGCTGCTTTTGGCTGTGGCAGGAGGTCAGGGCACGGCTGCAGCGATTCCCAGGCAGGGATCAATAGGCAGGCAGTGCTCTCAGCACGTGCTGGGGGAGGCAAAAGCTTCCTCTGCCTCTCCCCGGCTGAAATTGGAAAGAAACCATCGATCCTCGACTCTTTTCGGGGTGAGGGGAAATTGCAGGAGGAAGATGGCTTGAAAGAATGAGATGGATGGGAGGAACTGGAGCTCATCGTGCAGGGGAGAGGAAAGCGCAGCGCAGATGATGATGATGATGATGATGATGATGATGATGATGCTGGCGGTCTGTCCGTCCGTCAGGGGCTTTGTTTGG
The DNA here is from genome assembly GCF_030490865.1 of Poecile atricapillus. Classification (NCBI taxonomy): domain Eukaryota; kingdom Metazoa; phylum Chordata; class Aves; order Passeriformes; family Paridae; genus Poecile; species Poecile atricapillus. Next base: position 107,443,930 of record NC_081288.1, on the reverse strand, counting down.
GGGTCTCTCATGGAAACACCGGGTGCTGGGGGTCCTGGGCAGGAGGAGACATCCACGCTGTGCTGAGAGGCTCGGAGCAACTGGGCTGGGGGAAGATTGGCTTGAAAAGCCCTTCCAGATCCAACCATTCTGGGCTTCTGTGGTTTCCCCTGCTTGGAAATCCTCCTTCACAGCAGAGACAAAGCCCTGCGGCATCAGCAGCCCCAGAGGTGAGGCAAAACCTGCCTCCCTTTCTTTCCATGGGGCTTTTCTCCATGAGCATTGCCTTTTGCCCTCTGGAGCCAGGCTGTTCCTGACAGAAGTGCCACAGAGATCCATCCCAGTGCTCACTCTGCAGCCTCGGAGCTCCCCGAGGGGCTGCAGGCTCCGGGGGATTCCCTGGGGGAGCAAACCCACCCCAGGTCCCTGCAGAAGGGAGGGAGGGAGGGAGGGATGAGCTCTCCCTGGCAGAGCAGTTATCAATTCCCAGCATAGCCGCTTCCAGGCTGATTGCCTTTCCTGACGGAGCCTCTCTGGAAATGAGGCTTTTCACAGATGACAGATAGAGCTGCTCCCGCGGACCATAAATCCTGGCAGCCCAAAGTGCCGCCACAGGCTGTTTAACAGCCCTGCTTGGCCCAGCCCCGGCTTCATCTGCCCGGGATGACACAGCGCTCCTCCGGCAATTCCTCATCAATTAGCCCTGTCGGCAGCGCTGAGCCGGGCACTGACCCTGCTCGGGAACAAACCTCCCCGAGCGTGGCCTTCCCTCCTCGGCAGCAGCCTGCCAGGAGCCCCGGCTGCTCCGGACCGTGTCCTGTCCTCCTGCTCCCTCTCTCCCGGGTCATTTCTCCCTGCTCCGGACAGTGTCCTCTCCCCGTGCTCCCTCTCTCCCGGGTCATTTCTCCCCGCTCCTGGCCTCTGGAGCAGATGGCACTGCGGGGACACCGAGCTCACAGGGCTGAGCTGTGGGTCCCAGCCAGGGCACACACGGAGGGAGCACAGCAGGAGCTGGCATGGAATGTTCTGGGGCAGGAATTGGCACAGGGATGTTCTGGGGCAGGAATTGGCACAGGGATGCTCCAGTGCAGGAATTGGCACAGGGATTTTCAGCACAGGATTTGCACAGGGATGCTCCAGTGCAGGAATTGGCACAGGGATGCTCCAGTGCAGGAATTGGCACAGGGATGCTCCAGTGCAGGAATTGGCACAGGGATGCTCCAGTGCAGGAATTGGCACAGGGATGCTCCAGTGCAGGAACTGGCACAGGGATGCTCCAGTGCAGGATTTGCACAGGGATGCTCCAGTGCAGGAATTGGCACAGGGATGCTCCAGTGCAGGATTTGCACAGGGATGCTCCAGTGCAGGAAGCATGACTGTCCCCATGCCACTCGGGCTGGCTCAGGGCACAGCTCCCTGCAGCCTCTGCCCTGAGCCACAATTTCCCAGGAGATCCCATCCCTTTCCCAGGAGTTCCCATCCCTTTCCCAGACACATTCAGGAGATCCCATCCCTTTCCCAGGAGATCCCATCCTTCTCTCAGACAATCATTTAGGAGATCCCATCCCTTTCCCAAGGTTCCTGCTGTCGAGCCATCACGTTCTGGCCGAGGCAGGAGCCTCAGCCCGGTGCTCATTACTCTGCTCCCAGATGAACAGTAAGTCTCTGCAACAGTACTTACAGCCTGTAATAATATTACTGCTCGCTCTGCTACATGCTCCCTCAGTCATTTTTTCAATTAAAAAAGGCCCAATGCTCTATTAACCTTTTGCCTGCTCCTCCATCCTTCATGTGCCGGCGGCTGGGATGGGGGCCGTGTGTTAAAGACGACATAGATTACTGTAAAGCAGCGCCGAGCCCTCTGTCAGGGCCACGATGAAGTGTCATTTGTTCATTTAAAAATATGAGCCAGTTTATCAAACTCCCCACCTCTGGAATCTCTTTGTTAGCAGCGTGGGAGCGAAGCCAGCCGGGGCTCCTGGAATTCCTTCTGCCCCCAGATCCTTCAGCAGCTGGAGGAGAAATTATCAATAAATCCATTTATTGCATCGGCCTGGCCGTGGCAGGGATGGAGGGGAGGAGCTGCTGCTCCTTGTGTCCCACCTGACACCTCTGCACCTGGAAATGTTCATCCAGGGGTTCTGTATCTGGAAATGTTCATCCAGGGATTCTGCACCTGGAATGTTCATCCAGGGGTTCTGTACCTGGAATGTTCATCCAGGGGTTCTGCACTTGGAATGTTCATCCAGGGGTTCTGTACCTGGAAATGTTCATCCAGGGGTTCTGTACTTGGAATGTTCATCCAGGGATTCTGTACCTGGGAATGTTCATCCAGGGATTCTGTACCTGGAATGTTCATCCAGGGGTTCTGTATCTGGAAATGTTCATCCAGGGATTCTGCACCTGGAATGTTCATCCAGGGATTCTGTACCTGGAATGTTCATCCAGAGGTTCTGTATCTGGAAATGTTCATCCAGGGATTCTGCACCTGGAATGTTCATCCAGGGGTCCTGCACCTGGAAATGTTCATCCAGGGATTCTGTACCTGGGAATGTTCATCCAGGGGTTCTGTACCTGGAAATGTTCATCCAGGGGTTCTGTACTTGGAATGTTCATCCAGGGGTTCTGCACCTGGAATGTTCATCCAGGGGTTCTGTACCTGGAATGTTCATCCAGGGGTTCTGTACCTGGAAATGTTCATCCAGGGGTTCTGTACTTGGAATGTTCATCCAGGGGTTCTGCACCTGGAATGTTCATCCAGGGGTTCTGCACCTGGAATGTTCATCCAGGGATTCTGTACCTGGAAATGTTCATCCAGGGATTCTGCACCTGGAATGTTCATCCAGAGGTTCTGCACCTGGAATGTTCATCCAGGGGTTCTGTACCTGGAATGTTCATCCAGGGGCTCTGCACCTGGAATGTTCATCCAGGGATTCTGTACCTGGAATGTTCATCCAGAGGTTCTGTATCTGGAAATGTTCATCCAGGGATTCTGCACCTGGAATGTTCATCCAGGGGTCCTGCACCTGGAAATGTTCATCCAGGGATGTTGTACCTGGGAATGTTCATCCAGGGGTTCTGTACCTGGAAATGTTCATCCAGGGGTTCTGTACTTGGAATGTTCATCCAGGGGTTCTGCACCTGGAATGTTCATCCAGGGATTCTGTACCTGGAAATGTTCATCCAGGGATTCTGCACCTGGAATGTTCATCCAGAGGTTCTGCACCTGGAATGTTCATCCAGGGGTTCTGTACCTGGAATGTTCATCCAGGGGCTCTGTACCTGGAATGTTCATCCAGGGGTTCTGTACCTGGAAATGTTCATCCAGGGGTTCTGTATCTGGAAATCTTCATCCAGGGGTTCTGTATCTGGAAATCTTCATCCAGGGGTTCTCCTGGCAGGGTTCACACACAGAGCCCAACAAGGGGCTCCCCCCGGGGGTGCTCCCCATGTCCCACCACTGCCAAACATGCTGGGGGTGATTTTATTCCCATTTCTGTCTGATTTGCTGCTTTGATTCCTCTCTCGAGGCATCAGCTGCTGGCTGTAGCTACAGGGACTTGTTAGACAAGAGCCCCGGATGCTGCAGTTTGATTTCCAGGATCCACAAATAACAGTGTACAAGACATTATTTGCTAGGAATTACCTGAAGCTCAGCCCTTCAGAGCTCACTGTGCTGTGCAGAAAAGATTCCCTGTTCCAATCAATATCCTTTCCACGCTCTCTGCCTGTCCACTGGCCATTATTTCACTGGGATTATTCTGCTTACAGTCCCAATATCACACAGAGTGGTTTGGAGGTGGGTTCTGAGCTCTAAGCCCCTCCCTGGCAAAGCTCAGGCTCCTGGAAAAAGATGATGTCCATAAAAACTGCTTCAGAAAAGTCCAGCAAAAATTCCTGTCTGTGTCCCAGCAGTGGGGAGAGCAAAAGGACAGAGAATTTGCAGCAGCACCTCCAGTTTGGGCAGCGTCCACACAGCTCCCGTTCCCTTCCCAGGGATGTGTGAAGGGACTGGGATTAGCTGGGAGTGAACCCAGTCAGGGTAAACGGGGATAACTCCAGGGCAGTTATTATCCACATGAAATTCCATATCCATGTGAATATTGCTATTTATCCATCCCAAATTCACGGATTGCTCGTGTTCCAAAGGCCTGGGGCTTCCACTGCTGTTCCTTCTGGTGCCCTGTGGCTGTGGGGAAGGGCTTGCACAGCCTGGCCACTCTTTCCTCAGCCTCAGCTTCAAGGTGCTGTGTTATCCTGCTGTTTTTCCTGCTGAAATTCCCATCTCCAGCTCTCAGGGCATTTTCCCCTCTTTCCCTGATGAGCTCAACGTGTCAGGCTCTTTCAGCTGGTCGCTGTGCGGTGTATTTTTGGCTGCAGGTAATTTTGATGGCTATTTGCTGTTCTCCCCCCCAGTTTCCAGCATCCTTTCGAGCCCTGAGTACCACAACAGGCTGGAGCACTGCAATATCTGCCTACAAGTGCCCCATGCTGAGGCAGGAGCAGCTCCCCTGCATTTACCCAGGGCTTCCATTAGCCCATTTGCCCACAGCAGCTCTTGGGGTATCATGTTCCATTATTTATTCAGGATAAACACCTAAAAGCTGGTTCTGTAGAGCCTCTGCTCCCGGAGTGCTCTCCTGTGCCGTGCCCTCCCAGGAGGAGATTCCTGCCACATCTCCAGCTGCAGCTTCTCCTGGTGTCCTCCCTTCCCTTCCCTTCCCTTCCCTTCCCTTCCCTTCCCTTCCCTTCCCTTCCCTTCCCTTCCCTTCCCTTCCCTTCCCTTCCCTTCCCTTCCCTTCCCTTCCCTTCCCTTCCCTTCCCTTCCCTTCCCTTCCCTTCCCTTCCCTTCCCTTCCCTTCCCTTCCCTTCCCTTCCCTTCCCTTCCCTTCCCTTCCCTTCCCGCACCTTCCCTTCCCGCACCTTCCCTTCCCGCACCTTCCCTTCCCGCACCTTCCCTTCCCGCACCTTCCCTTCCCTTCCCTTCCCTTCCCGCACCTTCCCTTCCCTTCCCTTCCCTTCCCTTCCCTTCCCTTCCCTTCCTTCCCTTCCCTTCCCTTCCCTTCCCTTCCCTTCCCTTCCCTTCCTTCCCTTCCCTTCCCTTCCCTTCCCTTCCCTTCCCTTCCCTTCCCTTCCCTTCCCTTCCCTTCCCTTCTCCCTTCCCTTCCCGCACCTTCCCGCACCTTCCCGCACCTTCCCTTCCCTTCCCGCACCTTCCCTTCCCTTCCCTTCCCTTCCCTTCCCTTCCCTTCCCTTCCCTTCCTTCCCTTCCCTTCCCTTCCCTTCCTTCCTTCCCTTCCCTTCCCTTCCCTTCCCTTCCCTTCCCTTCCCTTCCCTTCCCTTCCTTCCCTTCCCTTCCCTTCCCTTCCCTTCCCTTCCTTCCCTTCCCTTCCCTTCCCTTCCCTTCCCTTCCCTTCCCTTCCCTTCCCTTCCCTTCCCTTCCCTTCCCTTCCCTTCCCTTCCCTTCCCTTCCCTCCCTTCCCTTCCCTTCCCTGTTGCAGCCTGCAACCTCAGGATCTTGTCCAGGGAAGCAGCAGGGTTCTGGGGACCAGCATGAAACACCAACGAGACGGGCTCCCGTTCAAGAAACCATTTATTCAGCATGAGAACAAACTCAGGTCCAGAACAGAGAGCCCCGAACAGAGGCACAGCAGGGGTTTTTGAGGGACAGAACCCCCGAGGGTTTACACCTTTGAGGGTGGAGTTCAGGGTCAGGGACCATTAGAAACACAGCAAGGGAGAACCCCCCAGGGACTCAAACCCAATCAGAACTCCTGGGCCGCCCTTCACAAGGGGTTTGGGGTGGAACAATGTTAACTCTTTGCCTCCCTGAGGCCGCTGCAACATCTGCTCCTTTTTTATTTTTTTTTTTTATTTTTTTTTTTTTTTTTTTCAAATTTTAATTAGGAGCTTAAAATGTTTCCATACATACACCTTAAAATCTCACTTCTTCCACAGAGCACCCACTTTGCTTTGTGGGACACCAATAGCTCAATCACAAAACACATTAGGCAAACAGAAAAAAAACAAAATTAAAAAGAAACACTTAAACGTTGGACCACGCCGGGCAAATTAAACGGTGATGGTACTTAATACAAACATAATATTTTTTTTTGTTCAGTCTCTTCCAGTTTAGGATTCTTTGTTAGGAAGGGTGCAGCTCTTAGATCTCCTCTCACGAGGGGCAGAATTCTTCGATCTCCAGCTTCGGCTCCGGCTCCCATGTGGGCGTCGCCCCTTTAGATGATCTCGGTGTAACACCGGCTTTCGGAGCTCGGTTACAGTTTCGATTTCCCCAGAGGAGGTGTTGCCCACGATAGAAAAGCACAGCCCCCAGGGGTGGAGCACCGAACAAAGGGATGGGGCCAAGCAGGAGTTACTGGGAGGTTCGGGAAGGGAAGGTTTGGGACCGGAAAAGAAGGAGCAAGGCGGGAAACCAGGGATCCCAGACCGCGTGGCCGGCGCCATCTTGGGATGGGGGGGAGGCCGGGACGGACTTTCCCGGCCAGGGAACGGGAATATGGAGAGACAGGGGGTGAAGGAGGACACGGAACGACGGGCAGACGGCAGCAACCCCGAGCCATCTTAGCTTTTTTCACCCTTTGTCCTGCCCTTAGGAACAGAGGAAAGGGGAAGGTACAGGAAGGTATACACCAAAAAAGGAACTCCACAGAAGACAGAAACAGTCCACCGGAAGATCCATACCGTCCATAATCGTCCATAATGTTGATATAATCGTCCATAATGTTGATATCGTCCATAATCGTCCATAGTGTTAATAGAATCGTCCATAATGTTGATATCGTCCATAATACGTCTCGTTGGGTGATGTTAGGTGCTTGTCCCAGCGTCTGGTCTCGGCTCCCCCACCTCCGTAATCCCCTTTTCTTCCCCCATGCCCGAGGCACTCTCAACCCAGTCTCCCTGCCAGGTACTCTCGAGTCCTCCTTTCCAAGGCGGGGGTCTCGCCGGCTCTCAAGCCATCAGCCGGGGACTTACGAGGTGTCCATGGAGCCGCTCCTGCTGTTCTCCTGGATGCCACGCATTCTCTCACCATTTGTTGCAGCCTGCAACCTCAGGATCTTGTCCAGGGAAGCAGCAGGGTTCTGGGGACCAGCATGAAACACCAACGAGACGGGCTCCCGTTCAAGAAACCATTTATTCAGCATGAGAACAAACTCAGGTCCAGAACAGAGAGCCCCGAACAGAGGCACAGCAGGGGTTTTTGAGGGACAGAACCCCCGAGGGTTTACACCTTTGAGGGTGGAGTTCAGGGTCAGGGACCATTAGAAACACAGCAAGGGAGAACCCCCCAGGGACTCAAACCCAATCAGAACTCCTGGGCCGCCCTTCACAAGGGGTTTGGGGTGGAACAATGTTAACTCTTTGCCTCCCTGAGGCCGCTGCAACACTTCCCTTCCCTTCCCGCACCTTCCCGCACCTTCCCTTCCCGCACCTTCCCTTCCCGCACCTTCCCTTCCCTTCCCGCACCTTCCCTTCCCTTCCCTTCCCTTCCCTTCCCTTCCCTTCCCTTCCCTTCCCTTCCCTTCCTTCCTTCCCTTCCCTTCCCTTCCCTTCCCTTCCCTTCCCTTCCCTTCCCTTCCCTTCCCCTTCCCTTCCCTTCCCTTCCCTTCCCTTCCCTTCCCTTCCCTTCCCTTCCCGCACCTTCCCTTCCCGCACCTTCCCTTCCCTTCCCTTCCCTTCCCTTCCCTTCCCTTCCCTTCCCTTCCCTTCCCGCACCTTCCCTTCCCTTCCCTTCCCGCACCTTCCCGCACCTTCCCGCACCTTCCCGCACCTTCCCGCACCTTCCCGCACCTTCCCGCACCTTCCCTTCCCTTCCCGCACCTTCCCTTCCCTTCCCTTCCCTTCCCTTCCCTTCCCTTCCCTTCCCTTCCCTTCCCTTCCCTTCCCTTCCCTTCCCTTCCCTTCCCTTCCCTTCCCTTCCCTTCCCTTCCCTTCCCTTCCCTTCCCTTCCCTTCCCTTCCCTTCCCTTCCCTTCCCTTCCCTTCCCTTCCCTTCCTTCCCTTCCCTTCCCGCACCTTCCCTTCCCTTCCCGCACCTTCCCGCACCTTCCCGCACCTTCCCGCACCTTCCCGCACCTTCCCGCACCTTCCCGCACCTTCCCGCACCTT